>NC_139006.1:10101421-10542511 GCF_964374135.1 Grampus griseus | reverse complement strand
GAGCGGAGAGCAGCCAGACCTGAGCTTGCCACAGACTGAGAGAAAATCTTTGTAAAATACATGGCTGACAAAGGGTTGCTATTTAAAATATACAAGGTACTTCTAAAACTCAACAATAAGACAACAACCCAAATTTAAAATGTGCAAAAGATCTGAATACACACCTCACCAAAGATATACACATGGCAAATAGATACATGAAAAGATGTTCAGCATTATACATCATTAGGAAGTCACAAATTAAAACAATGAGATATCACTACACACCTATCGGAATGGCCAAAACCCGGAACACTGACAGCACCAAATGCTGGCGAGGCTGTGGAGCAACAGGAACCCTCATCACTGCTGGTGTGAACGCAGAATGGTGCAGCCGCTTTGGAAGACAGTTTGGTGGTTTCTTACAAAACTAATATATTCTTACCATATGAGCCAACCATATGCTCTTTGGTATTTACTGAAATGAGCTGAAAACATGTCCACACAAAAACCTGCACAGGAGTAATTATAGCAGGTTTATTCATAATGCTAAAACTTGGAAGCAACCAAGATGTCCTTCAATAGGCAATGGATAAACAAACTGGTACATGAAGATATGAAGAAACTTTACATGCATATTACTAAGTGAAAGAAGCCAGTCTGAAAAGGCTACAGACTGTATGATTCTAACCATATGACATACTGGAGTGGTTCCCAGGGGATGGGTGAGGGGGGAGGATGAATAGGCGGATCATGGAGGATTTTAAGAGCAGTGAAACTATTCTGCATGATAGAGTAATGATGGACACATGTTGTATACATGTGTCAAAAGCCATGTAACGTACAACACAAAGAGTGAATCTGAACGTAAACTATGGACTTTGGATGATAATAATGTATCAACATTGGCTCATCAATTGTATTTAAAAAGTACCAAATTAATGCAAGATATTAATAACAAGGGAAATGGGGTGGGAGGGGGAGCGAAATGGCTGAACAGGAACTCCCTGTGCCATCTTTCTGTAAACCTAAAACTGCTCTATAAGACAAAGTGTATTAATTTTTTTAAGTTTAACAGATTGTCTAGCTATAAGATCAATATCAAAATCAACTGGAGAGGCTCCTGGATGGATGGCAGAGCCGGCAGCACCGGGAACCCCTCTCCCGCCTGGGCAACTACTGCACTGGCAGAATGTGCCCAATGTAACTATTATGGAAGTCTGCAGTCTGCTGAAGGCTTGCAACTTCCAGGGGAAGGTTTGGAGGGTTAAACTGCTCTCAGCTCTTAGCACAGGAACAGCTACCCATCCCCCACCCCAGGACCCAGGAGGCAGCTGTGCGTGTGTCCCTGGAGCATCTTGCAGGACCTAGGGTGGGCAAAAAGGACCCTGTCCTCCAAAAACTGGGAATCGGCTCTGAACGATGCTTCTGCTCACAGAGGAGCAGGCAGAGAGGCAGGAGGCCACGGCTGTTGCACCTGCCCCCAACTGTTCCAGCCCCTGCCCTTCTGGCGGAAGTGACTTTCAGGGGATTTAAATGCTATTCACAGTAGCATTACTCACAATGGCTAAAATGTGGAAGCAACCTAAGGGTCGATCATAGATGAACAGATAAGCAAAATATGGTTCATCCATACAATGGAATATTATTCGGCTTTTAAATGGAATGAAGTACTAATAATACCTGCTATAACATGCATGAACCTTGAGGATATTACTCTCAGCGAAATAAGCCAGACACAAAAAGACAAATATTATATGATTCCACTTACACATGGTACTTAGAGTAGTCAAAATCATAGAGACAGAAAATAGAATAGTGGTTGCCAGGGGCTGGGAAGAGTGGGGAAATGGGAGTTATTGTTCAATGGGTATCTGTTTTACAAGATGAAAAGAGTTATGGGGATGGGTGGTGGTGATGGGTGCACAACAATGTGAATGTGAATGTATTTAACACCACTGGATTGCACACTTAAAAATGGCTAAGATAGTAAATTTTATGTTACATGTATTTTAACACAAGAAAAAAAAAATCAGTAGCATGAGAATCCATGAGTCCACACTAACAAATAAGCAAATAAGTAAACAGGGGCAAAGAAAAGTTTTTAATAGAACACCAACTAATACATATGAAAGGACTGACAATTTTGCAATCGTTATATGAACAACTGATGCAAGCAAGAATCATCATCAGGTGCTAAAACGAATGGGTAGAAGTATGATGAGAAACAGGATATTTACATAGTTTAAAATTATCTCCCCGAGAGGGCAGACAGGAGAAGCAAGAAGAACTACAATCCTGCAGCCTGTGGAACAAAAACCACATACACAGAAAGACAGACAAGATGAAAAGGCAGAGGACTATGTACCAGAGGAAGGAACAAGATAAAACCCCAGAAAAACGACTAAATGAAGTGGAGATAGGCAACCTTCCAGAAAAAGAATTCAGAATAATGATAGTGAAGATGATCCAGGACCTCGGAAAAAGAATGGAGGCAAAGATCGAGAGGATGCAAGAAATGTTTAACAAAGACCTAGAAGAATTAAAGAACAAACAAACAGAGAAGAACAATACAATAACTGAAGTGAAAATTACACTAGAAGGAATCAATAGCAGAATAACTGAGGCAGAAGAACAGATAAGTGACCTGGAAGACAGAATGGTGGAATTCACTGCTGCAGAACAGAATAAAGAAAAAAGATGAAAAGAAATGAAGACAGCTTAAGAGACCTCTGGGACAACATTAAACGCAACAACATTCGCATTATAGGGGTCCCAGAAGGAGAAGAGAGAGAGAAAGGACCCGAGGAAATATCTGAAGACATTAGAGTCAGAAACTTCCCTAACATGGGAATGGAAATAGCTACTCAAGTCCAGGAAGTGCAGAGAGTCCCATACAGTATAAACCCAAGGAGAAACACACCAGGACACATAGTAATCAAATTGGCAAAAATTAAAGACAAAGAAAAATTATTGAAAGCAGCAAGGGAAAAACGACAAATAACATACAAGGGAACTCCCATAAGGTAAACAGCTGATTTCTCAGCAGAAACTCTACATGCCAGAAGGGAGTGGCATGGTATACTTAAAGTGATGAAAGGGAAGAACCTACAACCAAGAATACTCTACCCAGCAAGGATCTCATTCAGATTCAATGGAGAAATCAAAAGCTTTACAGACAAGCAAAAGCTAAGAGAATTCAGCACCACCAGACCAGCTCCTCAACAAATGCTAAAGGAACTTCTCTAAGTGGGAGACACAAGGGAAGAAAAGGACCTACAAAAACAAACCCAAAACCTTAAGAAAATGGTCATAAGAATATACATATCGATAATTACCTTAAACGTGAATGGATTAAATGCTCCAACCAAAAGACACAGGCTCGGCTGAATGGATACAAAAACAAGACCCATATATATGCTGTCTACAAGAGACCCACTTCAGACCTAGGGACACATACAGACTGAAAGTGAAGGGATGGAAAAGCATATTCCATGCAAATGGAAATCAAAAGAAAGCTGGAGTAGCAATACTCATATCAGATAAAATAGACTTTGAATAAAGAATGTTACAAGAGACAAGGACGAACACTACATAATGATCAAGGGATCAAGCCAAGAAGAAGATATAACAATTATAAACATATACACTCCCAACATAGGAACACCTCAATACATAAGGCAACTGCTAACAGCTATAAAAGAGGAAATCAACAGTAACACAATAATAGTGGGGGACTTTAACACCTCACTTACACCAATGGACAGATCATCCAAACAGAAAATTACTAAGGAAACACAAAATTTAAATGGCATAATAGACCAGATATATTTAATTGGTATTTATAGGACATTCCATCCAAAAACAGCAGATTACACTTTCTTCTCAAGTGCGCATGGAATATTCTCCAGGATAGATCATATCTTGGGTCACAAATCAAGCCTCAGTAAATTTAAGAAAATTGAAATCATATCAAGCATCTTTTCACACCACAACGCTGTGAGATTATAAATCAATTACAGGGAAAAAGATGTAAAAAACACAAATACATGGAAGCTAAACAATACATTACTAAATAACCACGAGATCACTGAAGAAATCAAAGAGGAAATCAAAAAATACCTAGAGACAAATGACAAAGAAAACACGACGATCCAAAACCTATGGGATGCAGCAAAAGCAGTTGTAAGAGGGAATTTTATAGCAATACAAGCCTACCTCAAGAAATAAGAAAAATCTCAAATAAAGAATCTAACCTTACACCTAAAGGAACTAGAGAAAGAAAAACAAACAAAACCCAAAGTTAGCAGAAGGAAAGAAATCATAAAGATCAGAGCAGAAATAAATGAAATGGAAACAAAGAAAACAATAGCAAAGATCAATAAAACTAAAAGCTGGTTCTTTGAGAAGATAAACAAAATTGATAAACCATTAGCCAGACTCATCAAGAAAAAGAGGGAGAGGACTCAAATCAATAAAATTAGAAATGAAAAAGGAGAAGTTACAACAGACACTGCAGAAATACAAAGTATCCTAAGAGACTACTACAAGCAACTCTATGCCAATAAAATGGACAACCTGGAAGAAATGGAAAAATTCTTAGAAAGGTATAACCTTCCAAGTGTGAACCAGGAAGAAATAGAAAATATGAACAGACCAATCACAAGTAATGAAATTGAAACTGTGATTAAAAATCTTCCAACAAACAAAAGTCCAGGACCAGATGGCTTCACAGGACAATTCTGTCAAACATTTAGAGAAGAGCTAACACCCATCCTTCTCAGGCTCTTCCAAAAAATTGCAGAGAAAAGAATACTCCCAAACTCATACTATGAGCCCACCATCACCCTGATACTAAAACCAGACAAAGATACTGCAAAAAATGAAAATTACAGACCAATATCACTGATGAATATAGATGTAAAAATCCTTTACAAAATACTAGCAAACAGAATCCAACAACACATTAAAAGGATCATACACCATGATCAAGTGGGATTTATCCCAGGGATGCAAGGATTCTTCAATATACGCAAATCAATCAATGTGATAAACCATATTAACAAATTGAAGAATAAAAACCATATGATCATCTCAATAGATGCAGAAAAGCTTTTGACAAAATTCAACACCCATTTATGGTAAAAACTCTCCAGAAAGTGGGCATAGAGGGAACCTACCTCAACATAATAAAGGCCATATATGACAAGCCCACAGCAAACATCATTCTCAGTGGTGAAAAACTGAAAGCATTTCCTCTAAGATCAGGAAGAAGGCAAGGATGTCCACTCTCACCACTGTTATTCAACATAGTTTTGGAAGTCCTAACCACGGCAATCAGAGGAGAAAAAGAAATAAAAGGAATACAAATTGGAAAAGAAGAAATAAAACTGTCACTGTTTGCAGATGACATGATACTATACATAGAGAATCCTAAAGATGCCACCAGAAAACTACCAGAGCTAATCAATGAATTTGGAAAAGTTGCAGGACACAAAATTAATGCACAGAAATCTCTTGCATTCCTATACACTAATGATGAAAAATCTGAAAGAGAAATTAAGGTAACACTCCCATTTACCATTGCAACGAAAAGAATAAAATACCTAGGAGTAAACTTACCTAGGGAGACGAAAGACCTGTATGCAGAAAACTATAAGACACTGATGAAAGAAATTAAAGATGATACCAACAGATGTAGAGATATACCATGTTCTTGAATTGGAAGAATCAATATTGTGAAAATGACTGTACTACCCAAAGCAATCTACAGATCCAATGCAATCCCTATCAAATTGCCAGTGGCATTTTTTACGGAACTAGAACAAAAAATCTTAAAATTTGTATGGAGACACAAAAGACCTCGAATAGCCAAAGCAATCTTGAGGGGAGAAAAATGAGCTGGAGGAGTCAGACTCCCTGTCTTCAGACTATACTACAAAGCTACAGTAATCAAGACAATATGGTACTGGCACAAACACAGAAATATAGATCAATGAAACAGTATAGAAAGCCCAGAGATAAACCCACTCACCTATGGTCAACTAATCTATGCCAAAGGAGGCAAGGATATACAATGGAGAAAAGACAGTCTCTTCAATAAGTAGTGCTGGGAAAACTGGACAGCTACATGTAAAACAATGAAATTAGAACACTCCCTAACACCATATACAAAAATAAACTCAAAATGGATTCAAAACCTAAATGTAAGACCGGACACTATAAAACTCTTAGAGGAAAACATAGGAAGAACACTCTTTGACATAAATCACAGCAAAATCTTTTTGATCCACCATCTAGAGTAATGGAAATAAAAAAAAAATAAACAAATGCAACCTACTGAAACTTAAAAGCTTTTGCACAGCAAAGGAAACCATAAACAAGACGAAAGACAACCCTCAGAATGGGAGAAAATATTTTCAAACGAATTAACAGACAAAGGATTAATCTCCAAAATATATAAACAGCTCATGCAGCTCAATATCAAAAAAACAAGCAACCCAATCCAAAGATGGGCAGAAGACCTAAATAGATATTTCTCCAAAGAAGACATACAGATGGCCAAGAGGCACATGAAAAGCTGCTCAACATCACTGATTATTAGAGAAATGCAAGTCAAAGCCACAGTGAGGTATCACGTCACACCAGTTAGAATGGGCGTCATCAGAAAATCTACAAACAACAAATGCTGGAGAGGGTGTGGAGAAAAGGTAGCCCTCTTGTACTGTTGGTGGGAATGTAAATTGATACAACCACTATGGAGAACAGTATGGAAATTCCTTAAAAAACTAAAACTGGAATTACCATATTACCCAGCAATCCCACTACTGGGCATATACCCAGAGAAAACCATAATTCAAAAAGACACATGCACCCCAATGTTCATTGCAGCACTATTTACAATAGCCAGGTCATGGAAGCAACCTAAATGCCCATCGACAGACAAATGGATAAAGAAGAAGTGGTACATATATACAATGGAATATTACTCAGCCATAAAAAGGAACGAAATTGGGTCATTTGTGGAGATGTGGATGAATATAGAGACTGTCATACAGAGTGAAGTGAGTCAGAAAGAGAAAAACAAATATGGAATATTAATGTATATATGTGGAATCTAGAAAAATGGTACAGATGCACCTGTTTGCAGGGCAGAAACTGAGACACAGATGCAGAGAACAAACATATGGACACCAAGTGGGAAAGTGGTGGTGGGGGATGGTGGTGGTGCTGTGATGAATTGGGAGATTGGGATTGATATATATATATATATACTAATATGTATAAAATGGATAACTAATAAGAACGTGCTGTATAAAAAAATAAAAATAAAAAAAAGAAAACAAACTCATAGATACAGAGAAAAAAATGAGTGATTGCCAGAGGGGAGGGCATGGGGACTGGTAGAAATAGGTAAAGGGGAATGAGGGTTAAAAACCTACAGTTATAAAATAAATAAGCCATGCGGTTTTAATTAAAAAAAAAAAAAAAAGAGGGCTCCCAGGTCTCACGTACTAGAAACCAGTAAGGTGTAAAGTGGAAAAAGGAGGCTAGACTGTTTGCTGCAGACTGTGAATGTCATAGGGATACAGAGATGGGAAAAAGAGTATGTAGGTTGCAAAAGTCTAGGAGGGCTTCCTGGAGGAGGTGAACTAGAGCTGTAAATCAGAGGACAGGGATGGTGAGAAGGGGTAGAGAGTGCACTGTGAATTTGAAGAGGAATACAAGGAAAGATACTTCTGGTCCAGTGTAGACTCACAGAATTGGAGAGGTTCACCCTGACCTCAGCTCCCTTGAGAGGAAGCCTCTGCTCTGCCCTCTCAACAAGTCAGCTAACTTAGGACCTTCCTAAATTGGCCCTTTTGGCCGTAGGGGCCCTTAAATACATGTCCTGGAGCTGTAAACCTCATAGCTCCAAAGCCTCCACTTTGCTGAGCACACAAAAGCCCTTTGGTGCCAAGACACCCCTGCCCCTGGACTGACCCTCTTTCTCCAGGTCCCTGCTGTCACAGGCACCAGTGTGTGGTTTTCATCATAACAACATTTAGCCTTTATTGAGCATCTGCTATGTGCAGATTTACATTTACATTTTACATTGACATTTACATTTTATCTCTGATCTGCACAATGGCCCTGGAGGTCTTATTTATTCATGAGTATAGCTCAGCCTTTAAGTTTCCCAGCCCCTCTGACCAATGCTGAGGAAATTGGGGCAAAGTCCCTTCCTTTGGGGCATCCCTGTCTACTTCTTTTAGCAACACTGAGTTCTCCTTTTTCAGAGCTCTCCAGGGCACTGTCCCCTCTTAACACTGTGTCAGGCTCAGCAGTGATTAAACTTGGGACTGATTCGTTTTGGTGCTTGGTATCTGTGACCTCATCGCTACTCCCTTCTGGGTAAAAGAATAGTGAGTTTTTAGAAGCCTCCTAAAGGTCATTAATTTGCATCAGTTTAGTAGGAACTGGGTACTTAAAACCCCTTTAAAGGATTATTTGCAAGAGCTGTTTTCATTAGCTTGCTGGGTTTAGGTTTCTGTTAAATAATGCCCTGGGTAGTGAGTTGGAGAAAGACTTTATAGTCTGTGGGAAAGGCGTTAATCAAGGGAACTGGTGCAGACAGAGTTGGATTAAGAAGCAGGTAATCAGAGAAGTGGTCCAGTTTCAAGAAGGGCTAAAACATCACTGGAAATAGAATAAGATGGAGAAAATTGTGTTGGTCAGAACATCTCTCAGAAAGATTCCAGTGGTTAGAAGGAACACTTGGCTGAGTTGCTTTGATGGGGATCGGCTCGCTGCCATGACAATGGAAACTCACTCAATTGCCTTCTAGGTGAGTGAGGTCTCATTACCTGAGGGACTTTGCCCCGTGGGCTAAACAAGCTGCGGGCTGAAGCTGAGTTCCCTGGGTGATAGAGGAGAGGCTCCAGTGATGTAGGTAGGGCTTTTTATAAACCTGTTAGGTTTGTTCATTCACTCACTTATTTGTTGCATTAATCAACCATTCAATCTTATATTCAATAAATATTTATCCAGCTCCTACTTTGTGCCATGTACCTTTCTAGATGCTGGGGATGACACAATGACCATAACAGACAAGATTCCTGTCCCTCAGGAACACCCTAGTCGGGGTGTGGGAAAGATGATAAATAAATGAACAGGTCAATTTCAGGTTGCACTAAGGGGTAGACTGGCCAATGGCCTTTGAGCTAGCTCTTTATGGACTACCTATCCAAACAGAGATGAAGATGAGTCTCTGGGCCAATCAGGTCCTCTCTCTTGGGAATTTGAACTATAGACACAGGCAAGGTTGGTCAGTTAGTAGCTGCAGGAAAAAAACATTCCAACCCTCCCCTGTCTAGTCTGCCATAGTCCATTACAATAACAACTTCTACCGACCGTTCTAGAAGTACCAGGGAGGGTGTCAGTCCATCCCTCCTCCTCCTTTTCTTACTCTACCAGCGGGGTGAATAGATGATCTGCTGGTGAAGCTGGGAACAGGTCTGAGTGTGGCCAGCTCGGTTTCTCTGTCAAGCTCTGGTTTCAGAGTTGTTCAGAACGTCTGTTCTTAGCTCCTGCCCCTCTGCAGTGAGATGACCTGTACTCTCACCTCCGTCAGGTCTCTTCTTGGTCAGCAGGTGTGGGCCAGGCTGGCTGGAGAGCAGACTCTTTGCTGGGGGAAGAATCAAGGTCTAGACTGGGGGGGAAGGAGCGGAATTCTTGCCTCTTGTCACAAGTCTACACTGTGCTCCGAAGTGCAGCTTTACCACCCCCAAAGTTGATGTCTTCATCCCATTTTGACTCCTATGACTATTTCTCAACTGGAACAGAATCCACGGGGAAAGAGATGTTACTGGAAACTCAGAGACCTCAGTGGAACCAGAAAGTTGTACAAAGAGAGGCAATACAGAGGGAGCAGGTGAGCCGTATGAGCGATAGATCTCTAGAGGGAAGACACAAAAGCACCCTGCAGCTCTTGGAGGATGACAAGATAACCCATTCACTAGGACTGTTCTCGGAATCTGAGACACCTTCCTATTCCCCACTTATGCTCCTGCCTTGGTACAGTCTGCCTGGCTGGTGGTTCTGCAGTTCCTTAGAGACGCCCGTCTTTGTTCCTGCAGGTACATCCTTGAAACAGGCTGCCTTGCTTGTGTTTGCTTGAGTGAGTTCTTGGCAACTGGAAGAACCTAACTAATGCGGAATGAAAAGGCTCAATATACAGCCTTCCTCCATCCTGAGATATTCAATATGCTTTAACCAGCAAACACTTTTGTGAAGCCATAGCATATGCCAGGTCCTAAGCTAGATCTTGAGAATAATAAGACCTAATATTTATAGTGTTTTCTATTTTTCAGGCACTTTCCCAGGCGCAACTTAGCTCATCTCATCCTCGTAATAAATAAAATTCCAAAGTAAAAATATTTTCATTTATAGAAGGGAAGGTGGAGGCACAGAGAGTTTAAGTAACATGCTCCAGACCTCATGGCTAGCGGGGATTACGTGTCAATCTGGATTCCCCCAGAAGCAGCCCCTGAGATAAGAATTTGAGTGCAAGTTGAGGAGCGAAGGTGACGGAGTGGAGGAGTGAGACAAGAAAGGGAAGGCAGCTACTCAAAGGTGCCTCATCAGCTATAATTGTTAGTTTTAAGTGTCAGCTTGGCTGGGCCAAGGGAGGCCCAGAGTTGAACGTGGACTGGATCACACCACCGGCTCTCTTGGGTCTCCAGCTTGTAGAGGGCAGATCATAATCACACGAGCCCATTCCTATAATAAATATCCTCATGTAGATATAGATATAGATTGATATAGATCTATAGTTTATTGATAGACTATCTATATATATAATATTGAACAATCTACATCTATATCTATCTGTCCTGCTGGTTTCTCTGGAGAACCCTGACTAATACATCAAGACAGCTACCACTCCACTGTGTGATAAGATTCTGCACTTCCTCACGTAGCTCACTGTGGGGGTAGCAGGTAGGAACCCGACTTCCTTCCCACCAGATACCCAGTTCAGACTTTGCCGGAGTGGGAGGGAGCACTGGGCAGGGAGAGCTGGATTCCGCTGGGGTAGGTAGTGACTCCGGGAGGCTTCTTGGAGGAGAAGACCATGGAGGTGAGCCCTGAAGGATGACCAGGACGTGCTGGGAAGTGGGAAAGGTGTACAGAAAAATATCCCAGCCGAGGCAGAGACGTAAGGAGGAGCACGGTAGTGTTTGGGGAGCAGAGTGTGGCTGGTGAGGTTGAAATGCAGGTTTGCGCCCGAGCGCACAGAATCACAGCAGCAGCAGTGCTGCGTATCTTAACTGAGGACTCACTCTCTGCCAGGATTGCCAACAGATAATCTGCCTTCTTCCCTCCTGGCGATCTCCAGCGGCAGGCCATCCTCTAATTCCCATTTTGCAGATGCAGGTGAGGCTCAACGGGACACTGATGTCTGAGGTCGTGCAGCTAACAAGTGACACGGCCACAGTTTGACCCCTGTGCTGACCTCTGAGCTCACTTTCTTTCTCTTAACCCTGTGATGCTCTCTCGAAGGGCCTTGTAGTTCATGAAAGAGATCTGAGCGTAACTTTCTCGAGCAGGGCACTAATCCAAGAGACTTTTCAGAGATGGGGCCAACAAGACAAGGTGACCAAGTGAATGTCTTGAGGATGGGCGACCCCAAGGTTGATAGGCATTTTCAGCACAGAGAGAGGAAAAGGTTATGGGATTCAGAATTAGACCCACCTATAACATGTATGATATATATATAATATATTTTTAAAATGCTGTCTTAACCCAGTTTTGAGGCCCTGTCTAGAGGCTTGTTAGTTCCTCTTCTTGAGCAGCTGATCATGGGGCTCTCACACTCTGGGGTCACAGTGCACCTGCCCTAATCATGCCAGAGCAAGTACCAGCCAGTCCACAGGGAGCCCCAGAGACCCAGGTAGCCCCGTTGTGCTTGCCGTCCATAAGGTGCCCCTGCAGTAACTCCAACTCGATGCTACCCTGCCCCCAGTGCAAACCCCTGGGAGGCCCTGCGTGGTGGCCTTCTCTCATTTGGAGCTGTCAGTGCCAAAGACTTCTGCCCTTCCTCTATTTGAGTGTCAGTGTGTTGTGTCCTGCCATTAAAAGAATGTTTAAATCATATACAGTATCCCCTGGGCTTGGATTCCTGGTTCTGCCACTTAATCACCGAGTGACCCTGGGAAAGTCGCTTCACCAGTCTGAGTGTGTGTTGTCCTCCATGCAGCAGGATGACTAATGCATGCCCTGAGTGGACCAAGGAGAGGAATAGATGAAATAACATAGAGTCTCTGGCATGCCTCAACTCTTTTGGTTTTCACAAAGGGGCATTTTAGGCCTTAGAAAGCAGGGCTGGGGAAGTGTTTTGGGCTGGGAGTTTGGTGGGAGTAGGGAGACTTCCCAGTGACCTGGAAATCCTAGAATGAAAATATCATCTGTTTCATCCACTGGGTCAACTCCTGCTTTGTAAATCCCAGTAAATGAGATTCTCCGAGTGGGTGGGGGGAGTCTTGGGAGGCTCAGGGGAGACCCTTAGATAAACAAATCAACAATTTGTGCTGCGCGTGTATGTTGCTTTTTTGGCACCCGTGCACCTATTTCCTATCAGACCGCAGATTCCAGAACACAACGAAGCAAGCCCGTTCAACCTCAGAGATGTTTATGCTACAGGGCAGGAAGCCCAACCCGTCCAAACGGCTCGAGGGGGGAGAAAGACGGCAAATAACAGCGTGGAGCCCTCCACACCCATCCCGGCTTACTGTCTCCTTCCCCCACACAAACTGTAGAGGGAGAGCCCTGAGACCATCAAGAGGAAAAACAGCCTGTTTTCCGTGCACGGCGGGGACGGTGATGCGTCCGGATTCAGCTAGTTTGCAAACTGTCTGGGATCTTATATCTAAATTATGTTCCTCAAAATGTAATAAATGAGGTTTAATAGAATGCACTCAGGCGGCACTGATGAAATCTGTCATGGAAAACATTACGGTTTCATTGTTTTTATACAACTTTCTTGGGACCCGCTTCTTATTATTTCCGCGCCTCCTCCTTTCCCTCCCATTTGCAGGTTTTTAAGTTTTGAGCTTAGCCGTGGAGTCCGGCGAAGCCCCCTGGAGAGTGATTCCCTCTCTCCCTCCTCCATTACTTGCGGCAGGGAGGAGCTGGATGCTTTGATCTAACCCTTGCTGGGAGTAAACAAAGTAGTAAACAGTTTTAATACTTTTATTTAAAAACTTATTTATTTATTTTTGGCTGTGTTGGGTCTTTGTTGCTGCGCGCGGGCTTTATCTAGTCGCGGCGAGCGGGGGCTATTCTTCGTTGTGTTGCGCAGTCTTCCCATTGCGGTGGCTTCTCTTGCTGCGGAGCACGGCTCTAGGCACACAGGCTTCAGTAATTGTGGCACGCGGGCTCAGTAGTTGTGGCGCACGGGCTAAGTTGCTCAGCGGCATGTGGGATCTTCCCAGACCAGGGCTCGAACCCGTGCCCGCTGCATTGGCAGGCGGATTCTTAACCATGGCGCCACCAGGGAAGTCCCTTTTTTTTTTTTAACTCGTAAACTGTTGTTTTGAAAAATAGTTGGTTTCAGACGAAAAATTTCTGTATTCAGTTTGTCATCTGTACCTAGAAAGCCACAGTAGTCCTTCTTCCCCAGGGAATGATGTCGGATATTTCACTGATGTACAACCAGCCGCCAAGGTTATGGAAATCCTGTGCTAGAAGGGAGAGGGGAGATGATCTCAGCTGCAGAGAAGTGCCTGCTCTCTGCTGGGCTCCGTGCTCACAGCTTTACCTGATGTTTAATCTTTAGGACAACCCTATGAGGTAGGTCCTCTAATTGTCCAAGTTATTGAAAAAGAAACTGGGGCTCAGAGAGGTTTAGTTACTTCCTCAAGTCACACAGCACCAAGTGGTGGAGGCAGGATTTGAGCTGATGTCACTCTGAATTATTCAGAGCCCATAGGCTTGGCTCCTTTACAACACTGCCTCCTGCTGTCTTATTTTACAGATAGGGAAACTGAGGTTCAGGAAAGTAGAGCATGGGTCATGGTTAACAGCCCAGGTTCTAGAGGTCAAATTCATGCTGTTTCACCTTGAGCAAATTACTTACCCCGTCTGAGCCTCAAATTTTGCATTTATGAAATGAGTTATTGTGACAAATTGGACAGAATAGATATAGTGTGCCTGGTACATACCTGTCACAAAGTAAGTGCTCAATAAATATTAATTTTAAAGAGCATTAAAGAACTGGCTCAAGGGTTAGTTAGAATTGCGAGTGGCTGCAAGTAACTGAGACCTGACACATCTGTCAGGGGTTTTATTTGGCCCATGAAATAAGAGGCTTGCTGTCAGCTGCTCAAGATTTTATCCACAAAAACTTCCTCAGGGACACAGGCTCCCTCTGTCTTCCTGCTCTACTACTCTCCATTCTCATAGTGTGGCTTTCTTCCTCATGGTTACACGATGGCTGCTGCTGCACCTTCAAGCATCTTTTTCATGACCTTGGCAACAGGAAGGAACATGGCAAACCCTTTCTCTCTCTTTTTTTTTAAAACATCTTTATTGGAGTATAATTGCTTTACAACATTGTGTTAGTTTCTGCTGTATAACAAAGTGAACCAGCTATATGTATACATGTATCCCCATATCCCCTCCTTCTTTTGTCTCCCTCCCACCCTCCCTATCCCACCCCTCTAGGTGGTCACAAAGCACCAAGCTGATCTCCCTGTGCGATGCAGCTGCTTCCCACTAGCTATCTGTTTTACACTTGATAGTGTATATATGTCAATGCTACTCTCTCACTTCATCCCAGCTTACCCTTCCCCCTCCCAGTGTCCTCAAGTCCATTCTCTACATCTGCGTCTTTATTCCTGTCCTGCACCTAGGTTCATCAGAGCCATTTTTTTTTAGATTCCATATATATGTGTTAGCATACGGTACTTGTTTTTCTCTTTCTGACTTACTTCACTCTGTATGACAGTCTCTAGGTCCATCCACCTCGCTACAAATAACTCAATTTAGTTTCTTTTTATCGCTGAGTAACATTCCGTTGTATATATGTGCCATATCTTCTTTATCCATTCATCTGTTGATGGACACTTAGTTTGCTTCCATGTTCTGGCTATTGTAAATAGTGCTGCAGTGAACATTGTGGTACATGACTCTTTTTGAATTATGGTTTTCTCAGGGTATATGCCCAGTAGTGGGATTGCTGGGTAATATGGTAGTTGTATTTTTAGATATTTTTCTTTAAATGAAAGCTTATTTATTTATTTATGGCTGTGTTGGGTCTTTGTTTCTGTGCGAGGGCTTTCTCTAGTTGTGGCAAGCGGGGGCCACTCTTCATTGCAGTGCACGGACCTCTCACTGTCACAGCCTCTTGTGTTTCAGAGCACAAGCTCCAGACGCACAGGCTCAGTAGTTGTGGCTCACGGGCCTAGTTGCTCCGCGGCATTTGGGATCTTCCCAGACCAGGGCTCGAACCCGTGTCCCCTGCATTGGCAGGCAGATTCTCAACCACTGCGCCACCAGGGAAGCCCTATTTTTAGTTTTAAGGAAAAACTGTTCTCCATACTGAATTCCATACTGTTCTCCATAATGGCTGTATCAATTTACATTCCCGCCAACAGTGCACGAAGGTTCCCTTTTCTCCACACCCTCTCTAGCATTTATTGTTTGTAGATTTTTTGATGATGGCCATTCTGACTGGTGTGAGGTGATACCTAATTGTAGTTTTGATTTGCAGTTCTCTAATGATTAGTGATGTTGAGCATTCTTTCATGTGTTTGTTGGCAATCTGTATATCTTCTTTGGAGAAATGTCTATTTAGCTCTTCTGCCCATTTTTGGATTCGGTTGTTTGTGTTTTTGATATTGAGCTGCATGAGCTGCTTGTATATATTGGAGATAAATCTTTTTCTCAGTTGCTTCGTTTGCAAATATGTTCTCCCATTCTGAGGGTTGTCTTTTCATCTTGTTTATGGTTTCCCTTGCTGTGCAAAAGCTTTTAAGTTTCATTAGGTCCCATTTGTTTATTTTTGTTTTTATTTCCATTTCTCTAGGAGGTGGGTCGAAAATGATCTTGCTGTGATTTATGTCATAGAGTGTCCTGCCTATGTTTTCCTCTAAGAGTTTTACAGTGTCTGGCCTTATATTTAGGTCTCTAATCCATTTTGAGTTTATTTTTGTGTATAGTGTTAGGGAGTGTTCTAATTTCATTCTTTTACATGTAGCTGTCCAGTTTTCCCAGCACCACTTATTGAAGAGGCTGTCTTTTCTCCATTGTATATTCCTGCCTCCTTTATCAAAGATAAGGTGACCATATGTGCGTGGGCTTATCTCTGGGCTTTCTGTCCTGTTCCATTGATCTTTCTGTTTTTGTGCCAGTACCATACTGTCTTGATTACTGCAGCTTTGTAGTATAGTCTGAAGTCAGGGAGCTTGATTCCTCCAGCTCCGTTTTTCTTTCTCAAGGTTGCTTTGGCTATTCAGGGTCTTTTGTGTTTCCACACAAATGGTGAAATTTTTTTGTTCTAGTTCTGTAAAAAATGCCAGTGGTAGTTTGATAGGGATTGCATTGAATCTGTAGATTGCTTTGGGTAGTATAGTTATTTTCACAATGTTGAGTCTTCCAATCCAAGAACATGGTATATCTCTGCATCTATTTGTATCATCTTTAATTTCTTTCATCAGTGTCTTATAGTTTTCTGCATATAGGTCTTTTGTCTCCTTAGGTAGGTTTATTCCTAGGTATTCTATTCTTTTTGTTGCAGTGGTAAATGGGAGCATTTCCTTAATTTCTTTTTCAGGTTTTTCATCATTAGTGTAAAGGAATGCAAGAGATTTCTGTGCATTAATTTTGTATCCTGCTACTTTACCAAATTCATTGATTAGCTCTAGTAGTTTTCTGGTGGCATCTTTAGGATTCTCTATGTATAGTATCATGTCATCTGCAAACAGTGACAGTTTTACTTCTTCTTTACCGATTTGGATTCCTTTTATTTCTTTTTCTTCTCTGATTGCTGTGGCTAAAACTTCCAAAACTATGTTGAATAATAGTGGTGAGAGTGGGCAGCCTTGTCTTGTTCCTGATCTTAGTGGAAATGCTTTCAGTTTTTCACCATTGAGAACGATGTTGGTTGTGGGTTTGTCATATATGGCCTTTATTTATGTTGAGGTAAGTTCCCTCTATGCCTACTTCTGGAGAGTTTTTATCATAAATTGGTGTTGAATTTTGTCAAAAGCTTTTTCTGCATCTATTGAGATGATCATATGCTTTTTCTCCTTCAGTTTGTTAATATGGTTTATCACATTAATTGATTTGCATATATTGAAGAATCCTTGCATTCCTGAGATAAACCCAACTTGATCATGGTGTGTGATCCTTTTAATGTGCTGCTGGATTCTGTTTGCTAGGATTTTGTTGAGGATTTTTGCATCTATGTTCACCAGAGATACTGACCTGTAGGTTTCTTTTTTTGTAATGGCTTTGTCTGGTTTTAGTATCAGGGTGATGGTGTCCTCATAGAATGAGTTTGGGAGTGTTCCTCCCTTTGCTGTATTTTGGAAGAATTTGAGAAGGATAGGTGTTAGCTCATCTCTAAATGTTTGATAGAATTCGCCTGTGAAGCCATCTGGTCTTGGGCTTTTGTTTGTTGGAAGATTTTTAATCACAGTTTCAATTTCAGTGCTTGTGATTGGTCTATTTATATTTTCTGTTTCTTCCTGGTTCAGTCTCAGAAAGTTGTGCTTTTCTAAGAATTTGTCCATTTCTTCCAGGTTGTCCATTTTATTGGCATATAGTTGCTTGTAGTAATCTCTCTTGATTCTTTGTATTTCTGCGGTGTCAGTTGTTACTTCTCCTTTTTCATTTCTAATTCTTTTTATTTGAGTCTTTTCCCCTTTTCTCTTGATGAGTCTGGCTAGTGGTTTATCAATTTTTTTTACCTTCTTAAAGAACCAGCTTTTAGTTTTATTGATCTTTGCTATTGTTTCCTTCATTTCTTTTTCATTTATTTCTGATCTGATCTTTATGTTTTCTTTCCTTCTGCTAACTTTGGAGTTTTTTGTTCTTCTTTCTCTAATTGATTTAGGTGTAAGGTTAGGTTGTTTATTTGAGATTTTGCTTGTTTCTTGACATAGGATTGTATTGCTATAAACTTCCCTCTTAGAACTGCTTTTGCTGCATGCCATAGATTTTGGGTTGTCGTGTTATCATTGTCATTTGTTTCTAGGTATTTTTTGATTTCTTCAGTGATTTCTTGGTTATTTAGTAATGTATTGTTTAGCCTGCATGTGTTTGTATTTTTTACAGAGTTTTTTTGTAATTGATATCTAGTCTCATAGCATTGTGGTTGGAAAAGATACTCGATACGATTTCAATTTTCTTAAATTTACCAAGGCTTGATTTGTGGCCCAAGGTATGATCTATCCTGGAGAATGTTCCATGAGCACTTGAGAAGAAAGTGTATTCTGTTGTTTCTGGATGGAATGTCCTATAAATATAGATTAAACCCATCTTGTTTAATGTGTCATTTAAAGCTTGTGTTTCCTTTTTTATTTTCATTTTGGATGATCTGTCCACTAGTGAAAGTGGGGTATTAAATTTCCCTACTATGATTGTATTATTGTTGATTTCCCCTTTTATGGCTGTTAGCATTTGCCTTATGTATTGAAGTGCTCCTATGTTGGGTGCATAAATATTTACAGCTGTTATCTCTTCTTCTTGGATTGATCCCTTGATCATTATGTAGTGTCCTTCTTTGTCTTTTGTAATAGTCTTTATTTTGTCTATTTTGTCTGATATGAGAATTGCTACTCCAGCTTTCTTTTGATTTCCATTTGCCTGGAATATCTTTTTCCATCGCCTCACTTTCAGTCTGTATGTGTCCCTAGGTCTGAAGTCTCTTGTAGACAGCTTATATATGGGTCTTGTTTATGTATCCATTTAGCAAGCCTGTGTCTTTTGGATGGAGTGTTTAATCCGTTCACATTCAAGGTAATTATTGTTATGTGTGTTCCTATTGCCATTTTCTTAATTGTTTTGCGTTTGTTTATGTAGGTCCTTTTCTTCTCTTGTGTTTCCTACTTAGAGAAATTCCTTTAGCACTTGTTGTAGAGCTGGTTTGGTGGTGCTGAATTCTCTTTGCTTTTGCTTGTCTGTAAAGGTTTTAATTTCTCCGTCAGATCTGAATGAGATCGTTGCTGGGTAGAGTAATCTTGGTTGTAGGTTTTTCCCTTTCATCACTTTAAATATGTTCTGCCACTCCCTTCTGGATTGCAGAGTTTCTGCTGAAACATCAGCTGTTAACCTTAGGGAGATTCCCTTGTATGTTATTTGTTGCTTTTCCCTCGCTGCTTTTAATATTTATTCTTTGTATTTAATTTTTGATAGTTTCATTAATTTGTGTCTTAGTGTGTTTCTCTTTGGGTTTATCCTGTATGGTGCTCTCAGCACTTCCTGGACTTGGCTGGCTATTTCCTTTCCCATGTTAGGGAAGCTTTCAACTCTAATCTCTTCAAATATTTTCTCAGACCCTTTCTTTTTCTCTTCTTCTTTGGGACCCCTATAATTCAAATGTTGGTGCATTTAATGTTGTCCCAGAGGTCTCTTAGACTGTGCTCAATTCTTTTCATTCTTTTTTCTTTATTCTGCTCTGCAGTAGTTATTTCCACTATTTTATCTTCCAGGTCACTTACCCATTCTTCTGCCCCAGTTATTCTGCTATTTATTCCTTCTAGAGAATTTTTGATTTCATTTATTGTGTTGTTCATCACTGTTTGTTTGCTCTTTAGTCCTTCTAGGTCCTTCTTAAACATTTCTTGTATTTTCTCCATTCTATTTCCAAGATTTTCGATCATCTTTACTATAATTACTCTGAATTCTTTTTCAGGTAGACTGCCTATTTCCTCTTCATTTGTTATGTCTGGTGGGTTTTTACCTTGCTCCTTCATCTGCTCTGTGTTTTTCTGTCTTCTCATTTTGCTTAACTTACTGTGTTTGGGGTCTTCTCTTCGCAGGCTGCAGGTTCATAGTTTCCGTTGTTTTTGGTGTCTGCCCCCAGTGGGTAAAGTTGGTTCAGTGGCTTGTGTAGGCTTCCTGTGGTGGGGACTGGTGCCTGTGTTCTGGTGGGTGGGCCTGAATCTTGTCTGTCTGGTGGGTAGGGCTGCGTCCGGTGGTGCGTTTAGGGTGTCTGTGAATTTAGTATGACTTTAGGCAGCCTCTCTGCTAATGGGTGGGGCTGTGTTCCTGTCTTGCTAGTTGTTTGGCATGGGGCGTCCAGCACTGGAGCTTGCTGGTCGTTGCGTGGTGCTGGGTCTTAGCGTTGAGACGGAGATCTCTGGGAGAGCTCTCGCCAATTGGTATTACGTGGGGGCCAGGAGGTCTCTGGTGGTCCAGTGTCCTGAACTCGGCTCTCCCACCAGGCCAGAGCACCAAGACCCTGTCAGCCACATGGCCGGGTACGTGGGGATTTTCTTGCCTTTTGGGAAGTCTGAGTTCTTCTTCCAGCGTTCAGTAGGTGTTCTGTAGGTGTTGTTCCACATGTAGATGTATTTTTGATGTATTTATGGGGAGGAAGGTGATCTCCACATCTTACTCCTCTACCGTCTTGAAGGTCGCTCCTAACCTTTTCTCTTGAAGCTTTGTCTTTTCGTTCTAGGAGGGGTGCTTTCCCTAGAGACTTGTATCTTTTCACAGACCATAACTGCCTCAAGCTGTAAGAGCCTCTAGAAGTGTGAGACGTTAGCTTTCTGGCCTCTGTTGAAGAGGAAGACAAGAGGAAGGGCTGTGGATGGCTGTGGGCGTGAATCCGTCTCCTTGGCCACATGGGCTAAATGTGTGTCTGAGGATGTGAACCCAGCTCTTACTAAGACTAGAGCCTCACGCTTTCCCACAGCTCCATCAGTCCTCTTGTTGTCTCTAGTGTGGCCCAACTGCACACGGGGAAACTGAAGCCCCGAGAAGAGAGGTGACAGACCCACCATCTCCAGGTCGAGTCAGCGCCAGAGCCAGGCTCCTGCTTTCCAGTCCAGCCTTTCCACTGTGCCCAGAGATCTTGCCAATGAAGGTTTTCTGTTTACATAAATTGAAAGCCTCTGGTTTTAAGCCCCAGACCTTATCTTCAAAGAAATAGGCCAGAGGATGTGACAGAGGCTGGAGGACAAAGTCATCTCGGGCAGTGCTGGCTGCAGGCAAAATCACTAAATAACCCTTCTCTAGCTCCCTGTGTTTCATACCCAGAGCCCTTCAGTGCCTCCTTAATGCCTCAGATCAGCCCCCCTCCACCCCCCCGCAGGGCCCCAGGACCAGATTGTGCTACCCATTTCCATCCTGCGTCCTCATCCTGCGGCATTCTGCCTGCTGTTCTCCAAGGGGACACTCTTGTCACAAGGTATCCC
The DNA here is from genome assembly GCF_964374135.1 of Grampus griseus. Lineage (NCBI taxonomy): Eukaryota > Metazoa > Chordata > Mammalia > Artiodactyla > Delphinidae > Grampus > Grampus griseus. Next base: position 10,521,128 of record NC_139006.1, on the reverse strand, counting down.
CAGTCCTTTGCCCCTGTAGGCATCAATGACATGAATGAATCAATCAGTGAGCTCATTTGATAAGTGAACTTTGCAAATCCACGTGAGGGCCTCTCCCCTGAAGGAGCATTTTAACAGGGGCCTTCTGACCATTCCTCCATCCAAGGAGTGATTCCACTAGGGAAGGTTCTGATTCAGTAACAGGTGCCTGGGTAGGGAATATTCTGGGAAGATTCCAAGGGGTCTCGGACTCTCCTGTCTCCTGGTTAACTGTCAAATTGTTGTCCCATTCTGGTGGGGAAGTTGGGACAGGATGTGTAGGGGCTGCCCCCTATACATTTTATTTGGATATAAAATATACAGAATCTTTGGGAACCCATATGTGTCTGGGTTCCTGGCTGAGCCAAAGCGGAACCTGGGTAAATGGCCCAGCAATCCCATTTCCACTTCTTGGGCACACATCAAATTTCCCAGCTCCCTTTGCAATCAAGTTGGATCCACATGACTGGGTTTAGGCCCTTGGCTAAAATGTGGGCATCTCTTTGAAAGTTCCTCTCCCCTCACTTCTGCAGTGGTGGTGAAGTATTCAAGGTTGCAGCAGCTCCTGATGAAAGGAGCCTGGATCCCTGAGTCATCACTTGGAAGAGAGCCACCAGGAAAGCCTGTCCATCTGCATCAGACTGTGAGGTCAGTGGGAAATAAACCTGATTGTCTTAGGCCACGGAGACATGGGGTTGGTTTGTTAGAGCGAGTGGCCACGCCTTCTTATATCACACGCAGGGTGTGTGATGCCAGAAACTGCTCTTCCCTGGATCTCTTTGCATCCAGTGATTTGCACTGGAGGCTTCTGGGAAAAAAAAAAAATTCCACCAGCCTTAATGCGTGGTGTTCAGACACAACAAGCACGCACACACCACAGTGTGGCAGGGGGAGGGGAGGCTCAATGAGAAGAGACTGTAAGGTGACAGAGGGATCTGTTCCAGTGAATCTGCTGGTGGGGAAAACATTCCATGGGCATAGTGACTCAGTCCCTGCAAGAAGGCTTAGTGGTTGGAAGAAAAGAGGAGTTCTGACAAAAACAAACAAAGAGAAAATAATGTTTTAAAACCCCCAAAATGCGGCTTTGACTTTTGTCATACTGGACTTGGCACTGTTGAGAGGAAAGAAGTGTCTGGGTAAAATGCCAAGTGTGCGACACTGTGGTCCAGCACCGGTGCCGTGGGGTCCTTCCGTGGAGCAGGCTGAGGGGTAAATGGTGCTCGGCCTTGAGCTGAGTGCCAGTCGAGGGAGCTGCGAGTCCCCGGGCTGGAGAGCAGTGCTGCGCTGCTGTGGGTGGGGAAAGAGCGGCTGCCTGAAGTGCCAGACGTGAGTGCAGTGTCAGCCCCTGGGGACTCCCCAGCTTCCAGATTGGGACAGGAGCCTTGAAGGAGGCCCAGGCTTCCTCCTGCCGGGGAAGGGGCTGTGGAGATCTGTCCTCCCACGTGATGGTGTTTGTGCACAGCAGCTGGAGAGTCCCAGCAAGGCTCAGGTGACCATCCACACCGGCGTATCATTAAATGTGAAGTTAACACAGGGCTCCCTGAGTCGAGAACTACCGGGGGATTTACAGCAAAGGAATCGCGATGACACTGGCCGACTCAGCCTTGCTACCGGAGGACACCAGGGGATGGATCGGGGCTCTAAAACGCTGCAGCAACACCTATAGCTGCTGGCGGCCCTTTGCGCCTCTTTCTTCCTTGCTCCAGACTGGTTGCCTTTGCAGACCTAGTTGTCATCCCCCTTCCCCTGCCATCTCTCTGCAGGAAATTGCAACCCTCATCCAGCACAGGTGTTCTGTCTCTCTCCGATTTTTAGCTGCTTAGAATGTGAACACAAAGGGAAAATGCAATTTCAAAAAAAATACGTAGCTGTAACTGATTCATTAATAGCCCATAATGCTGGTAACAGGCAATCTGTAAGTCTGTTCTTAAGAATTTATAGGGCAAATATTCCAGCACCGCATTAAAGACAGCACTCATAAATGCCTGCAAGCCTCCATCTATTAACTTAGGTGGTGGGAGAATATCATTATCTGTAGGAAAACAAACAGAGATCCCACCCCCTGCTTTGATTTCCCCAGAAGCTCCAAAAAGCGCACAGTAAGTAAGCAAATTGTATGACACGCCGTAGGCAAAAGTGTCCCATGCATAGAAATCAGAGGTTGACTTTCTTAGTGTGTGTGTGTGTGCTTTTTAGAAAGAGCCTGAGCTTGGGGGAGCGCAGGAGGGGGGTCAGGAAGTCTTCTTTGGTAGGGGGAGGGGGCTGGAGAGAGGCAGAGGCTAGGAATCTAGCAAGGCATTAGAGCCTTTTCCTTTTTTAAAATTCATTAATACTTAAAATAAATTTGAATGTAAACGTAAAACATGCTCACTACTGAATATTTGACAAATAATAGGCAAGTGTTTAAAAAATAGAAAAAAAACCCGCGCAATTCGAGCAACCATGGATGACTTCCTTCTTTTAAGTCACCGTTTCTTACAGAATGGTGGTTTGGCCATTTCATCAAAACTTGCGGGGATGAGGTGGGGGACCTCATCGAAAATAAAGGTATCCAGGCGCACCCAAATCCACTGAATCAGAGTATCTGGATGTAGGGCCCTGGCACGGGTGTTTTCAGCAGGCTCTCCAGGCGGTTCTGAGTGAGGCGCACTGAAGTTTGAGAACTCTGGTTTTCTTAAGTGATTGTCACCTCAGCACAGTTCCAAAATGGCAACTCTCAGGTCCGCGAACTCACAATTACTTGGAGGACGTCTCTATTCACAATTGCCAAAAGATGGAGACAGCCCAAATATCCATCAGTGGACGAAAGGACAAACAAAATGTGGTCCATCCAATGGAATAGTGGTCAGTCCTAAAAGGAAATGAAATTCCGACATATGCTACAACATGAATGAACCTTGAAAACATGATGCTAAGTGAAAGAAGAGAGACACAAATCACATGGTATGATTCCATTTATATGAAATAATGAGAGTAGGCAAATTCATAGAGTCAGAAGACAGATTAGTGGTTGCCAGGGGCTGGCAGGAAGGGGGAATGAGATATAGGGGTTTCCTTTTGGTGTCTTTTTTTTTTTTTTTTTTTTTTTACTTTTTGGCCATGCCACATGGCATGTGGGATATTAGTTCCCCGACCAGGGATCAAACCTGCGCCCCCTGCATTGGAAGCGTGGAGTCTTAACCACTGGACCGCCAGGCAAGTCCCTGGGGGTTTCCTTTTAATGGGTAAGGAGTTTCCTTATGGGATGATGAATATGGTTTGGAACTAGATAAAGTTGGTGGTTGCATATCATATCATTGTGAATGTGCTAAGTGCTACTGAGTTGCACACTTTAATATGGTTACGTTTGTGTTATTTGAATTGTATCTCAATAAAAAGTAACCACTCGAGGAAATGAAAAAGTCCAAATTTCCTGTCCCTGTCCCAGGAGATTCTGCTTTAGTATATCTGGGGCAGAGACAGGGACTCTGAATTGTAGACGGAAACCTCAGCACTACTTTTTATGTAAGACCAGGTTTAGGTTCCCCTGTCTGAGCTAAAGATCTAGAGGGGAGACAGGATTTGCCAAAAATGTAAGCCACCGGCAGAATCATCATCTCCCTTTTAGCTCTCCCTGCCCACCATGTAAGTCTCTGTTATGGACTGAATGTTTGTGTCCCCTTCTCGTCCAAATTCTTATGTTGAAGCCAGAACTCCCAATGTGATGGTATTTGGAGGTGGGGCCCTTGGGACATAATTGGGTTTAGATGAGGTCATGAGGGTGGAACCCCCATTCTCTCTCCACCATATGAAGACACAGTGAGATGGTGCTGTCTGGAAGTCAGGAAGAGAGTCCTCACCAGGAACTCAATCTACTGATAGCTTGATCTTAGATTTCCCAGCCTCCAGAACTGTGAGCAATGAGTGTCTATTGTTGGAGCCAGCAGCCTATGGTGTTTGTTATAGCAGCCAGAGCTAAGACAGCCTCCTAAGGCTTGATACTCTAGCTTCCATGCCCCCTGCCTAGAGTGCCCCCTTCTTCTTGACCTCTCCAAACTTATCCCAAACCTCAGCTCAAGTTCCGACTTGAGAAAACTTCTGGAGCAGAGTCTCCTGCCTTCCCCAGGGCTTGGGCGTTTCGTCACTACCCCCAGAATTTAGTGAGTTGAGTAAGATGGTCCTTGACTACATTCGATTCTGCTTCTTCCTGCACCTGGTTCTACTGGCTGCATATGTTTTTCATCATTTGTTAGTTTCATTTTCGTTCATTTTTTTAAAAATGTAACTTTCACACTTGATCTTGGGTGAGAATTCATCTGTCTCCCTCTCTCAGCATCCCTGGGGCGGAGTCATCTAGGGGCCTCCCTCAGGGCCCACACACATATCACAGTGATTCCTTCTCCCTAAGGCTCTCGTTTTCAGGCAGCAGACCACCTCCCTCCCCTCATCTCCTGCAGTAATCACAACAGTGATAAAAACCAAGGAGTAGTAGCAGTGTGGTTTATTGAGCACTTATTATGTCCCAGGCATTGTATCAATTTTTTACATAAACCTTCTTGGATCCTTGCAACAAACTTAGAAAGGTATCTTTACAGGTAAGGAAACTGAAGGCTAGAAAGCAATTTGCCCAAAGTCAAAGATAACAAAGTCAAAAATGAGGCAGAGCTAGAACTCGAACTCAGCTCTGTCTGACTCCCAAGTCCATGTTTCTAACCACTAACCCCCTTGGTGCCCAAATGGGGCCCTTAGTGCTACTTACCTTGAAGGCTGTGGTTTCCCATCACTCATTCATTCAAACTTTGCGAGACACTGAGTAAAGTGCTAGAGACTCAGAGGGAAGTGAATGAGGTGAAATCCCTGCTTGTATTTGAGACAGACTTCAGTTGTTTGTTCACTGACCAGCACCCACTTATATTTCACAGATCACTTCCTTTATGGGTAACCTCTCCCCATAGCAGGGCCGTAATTGGAGGCTCTGCTTTACTCTGGACGAGGGATGGGCCTGTGCCCTTATCAAGGGCAGTCCACTGTTCTCTCTGGAATTTGATTCTGAACAGAGGGACAAGGCATCTGAAAGGGTCAAGGTTCTCAGTGGCCTCATGCCCAGTTTCTACTTCTCGGCTCCCTGGAGCATCCTTAGTTGATTCTCAAGGCCCAGTCTCCAACCTCACATTGATTTCTTGAGCTCTGACATCCTTCCAATAAACTCCCTTGCTGCTTAAGTTCACCAGGGGCTGTCTCTGTCACTCACAACCAATGAGCCCTGACCACACACAAATAAGCAGTGTGTAAACTGGGAGCCCAGTCCGAGGGCACCCAGTTCAGCCTGAAGGGGTCAGAGAGGCATCTTGGGAGAGGTAACATATGAACTGAATCTTGGAGGATGAATAAGAATTAGTGAGATAGAAAAGTGATGGGGGAAGGGTGCATAGGCAGAGGGAAATATGCTCGTAAGTGACAATGGTCAGTAGTTCTTATTGGGTGCTTTCTCACTTAGCTCCCACAGTAACCCCTGGAGGATGCTGCGGTCCCTGCTCCCATTGACAGTCAAGGCTCAGGGAGGCTGTGTGATTTGCTTACGGCCACCCAGCTAGTGAATGGTAGAGATGGGATTTGAACCCAGTTCTTTCTAGAGGCCTGATTTCACATTAGGGGGTTAATGGTCAGTCCTAAGAGAGCCAGGCAAGGGGCCATCCTGGTCAGTTGTCCTCATCTCTCCTGGGGCAGTGGCATTCTTGTCGTGTGAGTCCCATCTCTGGCCATTTCTGGGTATCCCCAGGGGAGGCCTGTTCTGCATGCTTGCGGGGCTAATGGTTGAGATGTTTTTAGTTTCCTCAGAAGGAGCCATCATTTCTTTCCTTTCAGGCAATTAGAGGAGCCAGGCAGCAGGAAGGCTGGCTTCCAGATGTGCGCCTGCGTGTGTGTGTGTGTGTGTGTGTGTGTGTGTGAGCTGGAGGACGGAGGTGACAGGACATGTTCTGGATTTCACAGCCTGAATTAACCTCTCCTCTTCCTAGATCCTTCCTTTCTTCCCACCCACTCCTCCATCCAATTTATTCATTTATTTCTCTCCTTTCTTACACAAATACCACAAGCTCTTTTTTGGAAATATTCAGTTAGAAAAACAGAAAAGAAGTTGGGGTGGGGGGCGAGAAAATTCACTACCCCTGTCAAATTCACAACCGGCCACCGTCAACAATTTGTGATCGCCCAGTTTTATACTCTTTTATAATCAGCCTTTAAAAACAACAAAAACTAAGAATATATTAGTATTACACATGTCTTCCTGTGGCAGGAATTTTTGTTGGCTGCGTAGTGTTTATTTTTGCAACTGTTTATTGAGTGTCTACTCTGTACCAGGCAGTGCTCTAGGTGTTGAGGATGCTTCAGTGAACAAGGCAAATCCCTGCCTTTCAATTAAAAGCCACAGTCCTCACCACGGCCTACAGACCCTACACAACCTGCCCCTGGTGTTCAGCCAGTAGCTGACTTTCTCACTTCTGCTTGAGAGCAGCAGGACAAAGAACGAGATCGCCTGTTGGAGTGGCCAGTAAGCCAGGGGCCAGGGGCCATTTGAATCTCCCTGTTCCCTTTCTGTTCTAGCTTAACTGCGACTCAAAGAAGCTAAGGACACAACATGGGGATTGCAAAATGGACATGGTTCTTGTCCTCGGGGAGCTCACAGCCATCTAGGTGGCTTTAAACTTTTCCCATTATGAATGTGCTGCGGTGAACACTAGAGGATCATGCTGGTGGAAGGTGGGAGGAGATGCTGCCATTGGTCTGGGGAGACCTGAGAAGATGGATGACACATCATTCTGGGCTTGGGAAACAGCAGAGTATATTCCAGGAGTAAAGGAAGCTGGGCTTTGCTGCTCATTCAGCTCCTAACCCTGAAGTCCTGGGAGGGTCTTAAGCAAAGCGTTCTACCTCATGAGAGCGCCCCCTCTGTAAAATGGGAACAATGACCTGAGGTGTACTTATCAGGAGAATTTTCTCCAAGTGGGATGGGTTTTCCCCACCATTTGTAATGACTGCTTCCCATTTGTAAGGATTTCATGCCTTTTCCCCACCATGTGGTTTGTACTAGTTACCATTTATTGAGCCCTTCTTCTGCTCCAGGCATGGTCCCAGAGACTTTAAATAAACTGTCTCATTCAGTCCCACAACGTAGGAATGATTATATGGAATCCAAACCTCAGAGAGTTTGAATGACTCACCCAAGTTCACACAGCCAAGAAGGGGCAAAACCAAAACACCTACACAGGTCTGCTGAGTACAGAGCAGGTGTGCTTTCTTTTTTGCTAGAGGCACTAAAATGACCAGTTCTTTTTACTGGACAACTCTCTCAGGATGAAGTACAACTCTTCAGATAGAGCTTAGCATTGCAAAACCAAGCATCCTGGAATGAAATGGTAAAAAATACATTTCAAAAGAACATAACAAGGTTTTTGGACTTCCCTGGTGGCGCAGTGGTTAAGAATCCACCTGCCAATGCAGGGGACACGGGTTCGAGCACTGGTTCAGGAAGATCCCACATGCCATGGAGCAACTAAGCCCATGAGCCACAACTACTGAAGCCCACACTCCTAGAGCCCGTGCTGTGCAACAAAAGAAGCCACTGCAATGAGAAGCCTGTGCACCACAACGAAGAGTAGCCCCCGCTCAACGCAGCTAGAGAAAGCCCGTGCACAGCAGTGAAGACCCAGCGCAGCCAAAATAAATAAATAAATAAATTTATATATTAAAAAAGAACATAACATTTAAAAATGTGTCTCTTTTCATTGTTTTTCTTTTTTCCTCATTATGAAAGCAATTCATGTCCACTGTGGAAATTTGGAAAATACAGAAAAGTATAAAGAAGAAAATAAAAAACACCCTAATCTTATTATAGGAAGAAAATAGCTGTTAACATTTATTTTTTTTTATCGTCCCAGTATTTTTTCATATGCCTAAATGTACATATATATTTTTTTAACATAATTGGGATTGTCCTGCCAAATTGCTTTCTAGAAATGTTGAACTAATTTACAATCCCACCAGCAGGGTTTGAGAGTGCTTCCTTTACCCAGGCCAGCATAGAGGTTTTCTTTTTGTCTTTGGTAATTTAATAGCTTTAAAGCCAGTGGCTTGTTTCCATTTGCATTTCTTTGATTACTGAAAAGGCTGAGTTAAAAAAAATCATAAGCTTATTAGACACATATATTTATCCTACTGAGAATTGTTTTTCATGTCTTTTGTTCATTTTCTTTTGTTGGAGTTTTAGGGTTTTTAATATATTTCTTATTGATTTACAGTGGCTCTTTATATATGACAGAGCTTTAAGATTTGTCTGGGGGTAATTGGGGGGATGTGTACTTTCCCCTTGGTCTTCCATATCTATTTCAGTTTCTTTTTAAGAAGTTGGCTGTTTGGCTTCCTAAATTGTCTTATGGTTTTGGGGAGAGCAAAAAAGATTTTTTAAAAAATTGTGGTCAAATATATCATTATTTTCCTCATGATAAAATTTAAAAATATGGATTTAAGACTTTACCCTATCACTGTATATCATTCATTAGTCCTAGTTTCTCTAGCTTAGTGGTCCTCAAATATAACTGCAAATTAGTATAGCCTGGGTTAAAAAAAAATCCCAATGCCTAGACCATACCCAAAATGAATTAAATCAGAATCTTGGTGGGAGTGAGGGGGTAGGGAAATGGGGTTGAACTTGGGCATCAATATTTTAAAAAAAACGCTGGTGAGTTCAATGGGCAGCCGCAACTGAGGACCACTGCTTTAGCCCCGTTCTTCCCTCAGTGGGAAGGGTCATCGTCGGAACGATGTAACCAGTACAAATCAGTAAAAATGCAGTCTAGTCACTATACCCTTGTACTGTACACACACCACCAAAATGGACCTCTTTCTTTTTGGAGCAGAAAATAGGGTGTAGTGAAGCCAGGCAGATCTTGGGGAATGCTATGGGGTTGTATGCTCAGGGGGGAGGTAGGTGGGGGGGAGGTAAGTGGGAGGCAGAGGAGAGGGGCTCTGATCTAAGTCATTTAGAGAAAACAATGAAATGCAGAGGGAAGAACAAGCAGTGCAGAAGCCTGGTTTTAGTATATCCATTTTACTCACGAAGAAATTGAGGACCAGAGAGGTTAAGCCAGTTACCCAAGGTCACGCAGCAATTTGTAGACTGAGTGACATGTTCCAATTTTTGAGGAAAGGGGAGGGAGATTCACTAGGTATTGTGCCATCCATGCCCTTTTGGGAGAGGTACTTAATGGGGGTCCTTCCTTCCAGAGTCTTTTCTGCATTTAGAACAACTGAGATTGCTGGATGAGCTGAATCACCTTTCTCATTCATCACCCATGGTGAGAAAGTTCATGAAAACAGCTAAAACCAAATATGTGATTTTGGGTTACTTTTGTCTAGGATTGCCCAAACCAGCATCCCTTTCTGGTGACACAAGTAGTTGGAAATTGGTTATAGACTATGATGTTCCATTTTTAAAGGATGTGGGTCTATGTTGGCAGAGACCAGGGTGGCCTTCCTGAGGTCTTGTACAGTCCCAAGCACAATGTCTTGTCAATTGGAGGCTGAACTGGAGCTTGTTTGGATGCATGCACTGTAATAAGATTTTTTTCAGTCTTCCAACAGCTCTAGGAAGCAAGTACCAGCTTTATCCCCATTTTACAGATAAGGAAACTGAGGCACACAGTTTAAGCCACATGTAGCTCAAGGTCCTCGTGCTGATGAATGGTGGAGTGCAAACACTGGCAAAGGATGGAATAACCTACATGCCTCTCCCCCAGCCCAACTAGCAGCAGCCCCCCAATTGCATATCTATTACCCTTCTCATCACCTTACTCTTCCACTCTCCACCTGGGAGATCTGCCTCTCAAAGCCTTTTCCTCATCAAAGGGTGACAGTGTTTCTCTCCAGAGCGACTCTTGGCATGTAATTACTAATCACATGTAGGCAATCAAGCTGCATTTCCATCCCCCCATTTTCCTCCCTGCCTCCCCTCAAGAGACACCTTTCTGGGGGGAAGGTGACTCCTTCAGGAATTCAGATTAACATCAACCACAGGGGTGGGGAGTGGGGAGAGAATGAAGAAAGGCATCAAACTCGTTTGCAAATCGCAAATGACAAGGCATCTTCAGCTCTGGTTTGCTCTCTGCTATTTTAAGGGGCCTCATTTAGCATAATATTTGCATCGTTTGTGTCTTACCCGATAATTAGGAGTAGAGACAAATTCTTCTTGTTCCCAGACTAAGGGCATTGGGGTGGAGAATAAAGGAAGCTCTGGAGACAGCCCTCAGGCAGTAAAGCCTTTAAAAGTTATTCCCTCCAGCACCCACTGTCTTGCTAAAATTCCCTGAACACCAGCCATTCTGAACTGGGGCCACTGCTCATTGCTTGGCTTCAGGGAGCCTATGAGAACCTATGGCCCCTCTGAAAGGCTAAGGAGAATTCTGTGTCTGTGAATTGTTTGCAATTTTATCCTGCCTGGGGAGAAGGTCCATAGCTCTCTTTAGTTTCAGAAGTCTGCAACTCTTAAATTAAGAATGACTCTCAGTGGGCATCTGTTGTGCTTCTTCAACAACTATCCACTCTTCTTCAGGTCCCAGCGTCTTGATTTTCCTTTGGGAAAGTAACCCTCCTCCAGCCTCATTCCATTTTAGGACTGTCCAATAGAATTTTCTGTGATGATGGAAATGTTCCATGCAGTCCGGCTCTCCACCAAAGAGGGCTCAGGAGCTACTTGCGTTGGCTGCAGCGGTCATGTGGGTCCCTGGTGGTCCACATCTTAGCCTGGTTTCTCCCCAAGCCTGATAAACTCTTCCTTCCCTTTGATTTACTTGTCTTTCTGATGGCTACTGCAGTAATGAGTCAGTGGCCGAGTATATTTAAATGCAAAATACCATTATCCTTCATTAAAAGGTCTGTCACCACTGGCCTTCATAGGAGAGAGTGATTATGCTATTAAAAACCCCTTGACACATGGCTCAGGAATGACCAGCCCATTCCAGGGTTCCTGCTTCCCTCCCCAGGAGAACCATCTTCGGACTCAGCTGCTTATGCTGATGAGGGCAAGGCAAATCTGTGTGCAGCCAAACTTGTAACTGGGGTAGGGTGCCAAGGGCTTGGGACAATGCTGCCTCATCTTCACCAGCCTGCCAGGTACCTGGGCAGAATCCTGTTGCCTTCCAGAGGAGAATCATTTCCCATCTCTCTCATCATTGGATCTTCAAGCCTGATTTGAAATCCTTGTTCTCTTTCAATATCCTTTTAGAAAAAACAACTCCCTTTTAAATTGCCCACCATTCAACCTTTTAAGGTCTGATTGGTTCCCAGGGTGGTTTGTGACAGTAGTTAAGAGCACAGGCTTTGGAGGTGGGGATGATTATGCTTATGCTTCTGCCACTTATTCACTGCATGACCTTGAACAAGTTACTTAACCTCTCTAAGCCTCAGTTTCCTGAATTTCAAATGGAAATTAAGAGTAGGGCAAACTGTTGGTTTCCTAGCCAATAGCATGTGTCATTTTTTTCCTCAAGTTTACCTCCCATTGTAACGGTTGAAAAAGCCAAATACTTTTCCAGCCTTCCTTGCAGCTAAGCGTGACCATGTGACTGAGTTTTGTCCAATGAGATCAAAGGGAAGCTGGCATAGAGGATTCTGGGAGTGATTTTTTTCCCATAGAAAAGAGAGCAGTACATACTTGAGGATAGAGCTCTCTCTCTCCCTTTCCTCCTTTCTGCTTTGAATGTTGTTGTGTGGGGTTATAATGTCTGGATTATGATGTCTGGAGCCATGGTAGCCATCATGTGATCATGAGGCAACAAATCTGTAAATGAAAAACCAGTACTCTGAGAATGATAGAAGAGAAGGATATAAGAACCTAAGTACTTAATGATGTCATTGAGATACTGAACCAGCAGTGGGACATCCAGTTTCCTTGTTAAGTATGTCCTGTGGCTTAAGCCATGGGTAGTCAGGTTTCCTGCTTCTGGCAGTTGAAAGCATTTATAAATGACAGATCAAGCCCAGGCTCACAGGTTGTTGTGAGGAATAAGTACGATAATGTATAGAGCGTTCCCTGCATAGTCCCAAGAACACGATGAGCAGACAGTAAAACAGCGTTTACTGTTGGTAGGAATAACTGTGCCGATATTCACAGATGAGATTTGCGGAATCGTGGGGAAATTTGCAATAGATAAAATTTGGCCCTCTTCTGCCCTCCCTTTCTATCTGGATAGATATTGGAATCCTAAAATGTTAGCACCAGAAGGGACTCTGATCTTAAATTCAGTCTGACCCTTTTCATTTTAAAGACAAGGAAACTGGTCCTCAGAATGGGGAAGCGGCCATCCCCAGGTCACATAGCATGTTAGTGGCAGATGATGGCAAAACCAGGGCTAGAGCTTAACGTCCCTTGGACTTAGGGGCTGAAGTTCTTTCATTCACACTCAGTTGCCTTCCATTCCCATTCCGACTCAAAGGCTGTTGTGGGAGGGATGAGTATAAAATGAGACATCACATAGGGAGTAATCTTGAAAAATTTGGGAAGCATTCCACATGAATAGAGTTGTGATTCTTAGTACAGGTGGTTCAGCACTTTGCTCCTTTGTGAAATTAAATGGGCAGGAGATATCCTGGGAGTAGGCAGGGTCTCTCTGTGCCCAGCTAGGCGGTCCACCTGTATTCATTGGTTCACTGATCCATTCACTGATTGTTTCATTTATTCAAGAAACATTTGCTGAGAGCCTGCTGTGAGCCAGACACAGGGTAGATTTTGTTTAACATTTGTGGGAATGAGTTGGAGCAGAGAATACTAAGCTAAACTCCTACCCGCATCCCCAGGAAGAAGCCCTATAGTTTGCTGAATTAAATTGTCGCCTGTGAGGACTGATTTGAGATCCACTTGTCACAGTGGATTCTCTTCTGTTTGGATCCTCAGATGTGCCGGAAAACCGGATGATATTCCCTATTGCTGGGATTGCTTTTGGGGGGACAAGTCTTGAGAAGATCTTAGTTACTTAGGAACTTAGTTTGGGGAACGTTCATACTGATTTAGTGGCCTCTTCCTAGGGCGAGAGACACACTGGGATGGGGCCTGGGGCGTGGCAGTTTTTATAAGCAGGGGCGGGGAGAAGAACCTGAGAATGGAGATGGATGGCTTTAGACTGAGAGCAGACGGCAGTGGGTAGAGAGTGGCTAGAAGTATAAGAACCTAGGCTTTCAGGTCAGAGAGGCTTGTTTTCAAATCCTGTGCTGCTCATTCCTAGCTGTGTAACCTTTGGTGAGTCAGTCACCCTCTCTGTGCCTCAGGTGTCTATAAAATGGAAATATTACTTGTTGTAGAGATTAAGTGAGATGATATATTTAGAGCTTTTTGCACTGCGGCTGGCACACTGTATCTATCCCAGAGCAAGGATTTGAGTTCAAGTAGTTTATTTGGGAGGTGAACCCAAGAATTATCAGTAGGGTAGTGGGAAAGTGACATAGGGAAGGGGAAAAAAAGTCAATAAGGCTTGTTATTGAGCAAATTAGCACCGAGTTCCAGTGGTCCTAATATTGAGCAAATTAGGACCACGGAACTCAGTCTCTCTGGGGACTTGTGGGGGGCGTTGTAGAACACACCTCAGTTATCCCACGTAGGAGGTAAGGAAGCCGGGGTATTTACCTTTCAGTTCCCAGCCATCATCGGGTAACTGCGGCCACTGGGCATTAACTTGCAGAACTCCCAGAATGTCCCGAGCGGGCAGGAAGGAAGCCTCAGGTGGAGACTTGCAGTGCTTGCTGTCCAACACTCTCAGCATATGTTGGAACAGTGAGTGCCCAGGGGATGTGGACAGGTAGATCTGAGTTCAAAGTCATGTTTTACCACTTACGACTAGCGATGTTTTTCTTGAGCAGATCATCTAATCTCTTGGCTATTCAGAGAGTGGTTCATAGAAGCAGGGCATCCCCTGGGAGCTGTTAGAAGTGCAGGTTTTCAGATCTCTTTCCAGATGTATTAGTTATCTATTGTTGCATGACAAACAGCTCTGAAACTCAGCAGCTTAAACAGCAAACAGTTACTGTTTTGGTTAGAATTGCTTGCTTTCATTGACATGCATGGGGACTGTTGCTTTGTAGTTAAGGAGAAGGGAGATTTGGGGCCGGGAGGGCTGGGGGAAGAAGAAGAAGAAAATAAGAATAACCAAGTGTCTGTCTCTCCCCTTAACCAGATTCATCTCCATCCACACCGAGCTAATGGCCTAATTTTGATCTCCAGTGAAGTTAGCAGTTAGTTGAAAAGTCAGAGCTGTCAGGTGCAAGAAATACGTGATTCTGGACGCAAGCAGGGCTTCTAAGGGAAAGAAGTGGGAGACTGATTTAAGGAAAATTCATCTCTACAATTTTGCCTGAAGCCTCAGTGCTGCTCTGGCCTCTGAGGGTTCATGGTGCCCTCTAGGGGATATAGCCAGGTGGCAGGAGTCATAGAGAGAGCTTTGAGCAGCTGAGACCCAGTTTTCCGCTCTGTGTCCCTCCTCCTGTGAGTGGCTTAGGACCTATGTCAGCACATGAGGGCTCCCATTAGTAACTGCTCACTAAGCTTATAGCACTATTCTAAGCCGCTTAGATACATCGTCATTTAAGTCCCACAACAAACTCATGAGGTGGGTTTCTATTATTATCCCCTTATTACATATGAGAAAATCAAAGGTTATAGTGGTTAAGTAACTTGTTCAAGGTCACACAGCCAGGGAATGGCAGAGCCAGGACGTTAATGTGACCTCAGGTGTACTTATAAGATGCAGGACGGAGACAGTCAGGTTGCACACCTGTAGACTGTCAAGCACCTGACGATTACACTTCAGGGAATGTTTTCTTCTGTTGGTTTCCATGTTTTTGCCACAGTCGCCTTTGTTCCTTCTAGCCATCTTGAGTAATGTAAATTTTTGTTTCCCTGCTGATTTATTTATCCATTTATTCAGTAAATGTTTACTGAGAGCTTACTATGTGCCAGGCGCAATTTAAGGGGCTGGGGAAGCAGCAGGGAATGAAACAGACAAAAATCTGTCTTTGTGGTGCTCACGTGCTAGTTCTCCAATAACGGACAAATGAGTTGTCTGGTATAGTAGAAGGCGATGTCTGCTATAGGAAAAAAATAAATCAGAGTAAGGGTGATTGGTGGTGTATGTTGCAGTGTTAAATAAGGTGGTCAGGAGGTAAGGGGATGAGCCAGATGGCTACCTGGGGGAAGGTCACGAGGGGGAGTAGCCAGTGCAAAGCAGATGGCCAGAGTGTATGCTGGGCATTGTAGAAGCAACAAGGAGACCAATACGACTGGAACAGAGTAGGGGAGAGTAGGAAGAAGCATGATCATAGCAGTAGCTGTGGCCAAACAGGTAGGGCCATATAGAGATTTCGGCTGTTACTTTGAGTGACTTGGGGAACCATTGGAGGGTTTTGAAAAGAGGAGTGACGTGGGTCAGTTTGTTTCAAAAGGAACACAGCAGTGTGGCAATGTTATTGCATTGAGAATGGGCTATAGAGGGGCAAGGATGAAATCTGGGAGACCAGTGAAGAGGCCAGTGCAATAATCCAGGTGGAGGTGGTGAGAAGTAGCCAGATTCTGGATACAGAAACTAAGAGTTTTTAGCAAACATGAGGTTCAGGATTTATCTCCTCCATCCTCCATAGCTGCCCATGTCTTGGGAGCTTGTGTGACTGGGATCCTTTTGTTCTGAAGGCAGCTACCGAGACCCTAGCCTCCACGGGGCTACACGTATCAGACGTGTCGGCGCCAGGAGTTATTGCTGGCAACATCTTTTGTCTCATCAGCAGGGAGACCAGTGGAAGCTTTTATCTTAATTAGGTCGCACAGGGTACCATCATCCATCTGCCTTCCCTGATTAACTTGGGGGAGAATACGAGGGTGATGGTGGAAGGGGAGACAGCCCCAAGCTGATAAATATGTATCAGAACAGACTGGTGGGAGTCTCTGAGGACTCGTCAGAAAGGAGGAGGGAGAGGAATAGGATTCGTCAAAGATGTTTTGGTGGAGAAGAGAGTGCGCAAGGCTGTCTTGTGGTAGGGAATTGATTCGGGAATCGCTCCTGTGGGCTAAGCCTGCCTTAATGGGAGAACTCCACCTGCACCCCCCAGACTTGCGACATTGTTTATGTCACCAGCCTGGTCAGGATGTCAGGATCCTGGAAACTCTACTGATGTCTGCAGTAGGAGTGGCTTATGTAGCCTGCCACAGCTGGATATGACACGGTGTCTCATCTTGGATGTACATTAGATTCATCAGTGGAGAATTAGAAAGGAGGCAGGAAGGAAGAAAGGGAGAGAGGGAAGGAGGGAGGGAAGGAGGAATTTGGTCCCCCATCCCAGATCTACCAAAGTGCAATCAGGTGGGCAGCCAGGTATGAAACTCCCAGGAGCGATAACAGTGGTCTCTGTCTGAGGTGCTGAAATCTCCGAGCACACTCTTCTCTTGATGCTCCTTCTTGCTTCCTTCATTCAAAATTTTAAAAATTTGAATCGATCACCTGTCACATCCCAGGTCCTGTTATAGAACTCAGGATTCAACAATAAACGAAACTGACAAAAATCACTGCCCTCTTGCAACTTTTGTTCTAGTGGGTGGAGTCAGACAAGACGTTAAGGAAAAAAAAAAAAAAGCAAATTATATATTAGAAGGTTAAAAGTGTTTTGGAAAAAAAATAGAGCAGAGTAACGGAACAGGGAGGGCAGAATTTTCACTGCAGCTGTAAATGGGGTGGTCAGCCAAGGTTTTATGGAGATGATGACATTTGAAAAAACATTTGAAAGCGATGAGGGGGTGAATTATTCCGATTTGCCTGTAGTTTCACACCAACCAAGTGGTATTGCTTATGTTTCCCATCAAATCCCTGTTCTTCCTCACATCAGTGCTTTTGCTTATGATACTCCCTCTTCCTTGAATTGTCTTCCCTACAACTCCCATCGCTACTGTGTTCAAATCCTACCATTTTTTAAAAAGACCCTATATAAAGATCACCTCCCTTAGGAAGCCTACCAGGGTTGTCCTTTGATAGGAAGTGATCTATCTCCCCTACTAACCTTCACAACTCTTAGAACTATAAAACTCTGTGGTTCTTTTTATTTTTTACTGTGTTGCTTTGACTATTTAGGTCCCTAGGTTGGCTCTTCGCTAGTCTGGGAGTTCCACAAGGGTAGGAAATGTGCATCCATGGCTAAGATCACAGTGTCTGGAATCAGACAGACCTGCATTCAAATCCCAGTTCCTCTACTTGCTATCTTTGAGGCTTTGTACAACTGAGGCTTTGGACAAGTTACTTTACCTTTGTGGACTTTAGTTTCCTTGTTTGTAATGTGGAGGTTATATTACCTGACTTAGGGGGTTGTTCTGATAATTAAGCATTAGTGAATGTAAGGCATTTAGCAAGGTGCCTGGAGTATAGTTAACATCCAGGTAACATCTAGCATTATAATTACTTCTCCTCAACTCCTATATGCCTATCCCAGGTGCTGGCCTATTTTTCGCCCATGAAGTGTGCAAATGAACGTATCTCCTTACCAGTCTTTCTCAAAGAGTGGTCTATCCACTACCTGTACAAGAATCAAACAGGGGAGCTTAGTAAAATGCAAATTCCTGGGCTGTCTAGCTCTCCTGAGCTCTGAGGGCAGGAGTCCAAGAATCTGATTTTTAAACAATGTCTTGGGGGTGTTTCTTGAACACACTAAAATTTGAGAACTACGGATCACAGTAACAGTAGTTATGGCATAGAGATTCTTTTGGATTATATGTTTTGAGGATTAAATTAATCTATATGATATATGAATATGGAAATGAAATATGTGTATAGCTTAGAAGAGTGCCTGGCACACAGTGTGTCTCAGCTGTTATTTTCTGTTTGTAAGCAACCTCTGTGAATGGTCAGTTACATGAATTTGACTGGGGGCTCCTGACCTTGCTTCAGAGGCCTCTTTGCCTTATAGCCTTGCTCTGTGTGTACAGCTGTTCTAAAGACATGAACCTCAGACAGAGAGAGAATGAACCCGAAATGAGCCTCAAGCACTTGCCCTGCTGCTGCTACTGCTGGTAGAAAAACGGCATCATCTCTGCTCTTTAAAGAGTTCCTCCAGCAGCTGTGCACACAGCTGTTCCACCTCCTTCCTGCAGACCGAGAGCAGGCAGATACTTCCAAGCGTTCCGGAGATGTGCGATAACCAGCTCGTGCAAATAAAGCCCATCAGGGCTTTCCCCCCTTCTTATTAGTCTCTCCTTCTCCTTTACTTCTCCCCAAGGAGGCTATGCGTTGGGAGACACCTCTTAGTTCTAGCTGCTTCTAGAAGAGGGACTTGAGGGAAAGCCCCTAGAGGGGAGAACTGCCAGGAAGGGAGGAGGAGATGGAAAGGAGGAAGTCTGGTGGCTGACAGGTGCAGCATATGGTGTGTTGGTTGAGTTTAATCCCAGTAACACTGTCTTGCTGTGTGACCATGGACAAGTCACTTCCCCTCTCAGATTCTTATCCCATCCATGTCAAACAGCATGTTAGAGTAGAGTGATCATAAGCTTTGGAATCTAATCTATGTAAGTTGGAATCCAGGTTCCCCCTGTACCAGCTGTATGACTTTGGGAAAATCTGTTTACTTCTTTGCATCCTTAGTTTTCTCCAAAGAAAGATAGGATAGGGAATATTTGTCCCGTGTTCCCAACAGGTTTGCTGTAAGGATGAAATGACCCATTGAATGTCAAAACACATTCTGAGATGTGAAATGCTGGAGATGTATGCGGTATCATTCATTCCATCCATGGAAACTTGACTCTCTAATCCCCCCAAGTCCAGGGCAACATTGTGCGGGATCAGAAAACTTAAGGAAAACTGCCAGGACGGGGGTTGCCTTACTACAGGTGCTGTTTGCGGAATGATCGAGTTTCAATATGCAGTTCACTGCTCTTGCTGACATAGCTCCAGGCGTTGGCAGAGGGGAAGGACATGCCTTTCATGCATCATGTCAGTGCTCTCTTTCTGGAACATTTGGCCTAGAGGCAGTTCAGTGCAATGGTTAAGCACAGGAGGCATAAGAAGGATCTAATTTCAAATCTTAGGTCTGTTACTTACCAGATGTGTGACTTTAGGCAAATCACTTAACTTCTCTGAGCCTCAGCTTCCTCCACATTTGAATGGGGATAATCATAACTACCTCACAGCACTGTTGAAGGTTAAAAAGGATAACGTGTATATAAAGTATTTTGCCCAGTGCCTGGTACATAATAGGTGCTCAGTGGACAAATTCTAGCTAGCTTTTATTCATTTATTTATTTTTGAGTCTAAGGGAAGGACAGCCTTCTTAGGTTTGCCAAGTGATCCTTCAGCCACTGAGGCAGAGAGTACATTGGCTAGAAGTGTGAGGTGTGTTGGGAGGAGCCTCGGACTTTGAGCACCATGGCTGGTGGTTGAGACCTTCTGGGGCTGTGTGACTTTAGTTGGGTCCCTTCCTTTCTCTCAGTTTTAATTTTCTCATCTGTAAAGTGGGGGGAAGTGGCCTTTATCTGTTTGCCTCACAGGATGATTGTGAGCCTCAGCTGAGTGAATTCATGAAACAATACTTGGTCAATTTAAAAGTGCCATGTAGGGCTTCCCTGGTGGCGCAGTGGTTGAGAGTCCGCCTGCCGATGCAGGCGACGCGGGTTCGTGCCCCGGTCCGGGAAGATCCCACATGCCGTGGAGCATCTGGGCCCGTGAGCCATGGCCGCTGAGCCTGTGCGTCCGGGGCCTGTGCTCCGCGACGGGAGAGGCCACAGCACTGAGAGGCCCGCATACTGCAAAAAAAAATAATAAATAATAAATAAATATAAATAAATAAAAGTGCCATGTAGCTATTGTGTGTGAGAGCTGGATCCCGTCTCACTGTCATAGGCTGTCTCCTCTTTACTATTCTGACGTTCACGGGTAGCCAGGCAGACTAGGCCAGGTGGAATTTGGCTCAGAGCTTGCGTCCTTCAGAAATAGAGAACTGCCCTAGCCACCGAGCTCCACCCTCTTCCAATGGCATCCACGGGACATTGCCAACCTCTGGTGATTTCTTAAGCCCCTCCCACTGGCAACTTACTGAATAGCTGAGCCAAGACGGCCCAACTCCTTGAGAACATTACACTCCGGCCTCCCCTCCCACGCACACATCCCACCACTCAGAGCTGCCTGAGGAAACAGAAAGCTGGGAGTTTGAAGAACATTTGATGAAAGGACTGCTCACAGAGGAGTGGGCAAGGTTAGGGGGATTGATGAGGGATGTGGGGAGACACAGACACTAGCAATAGCTGGGAGCAGTTGAACCTAAGGCTTGAATATAAAGGAGAGGGATGGGGCTCTCAGAACCTGGTGAGAGGTGCAGCCAGGGAAGGGAGGCCAGAGGAGCTGTGGTCACGGAAGGGCTTAGCCACAGCCAAAACCGCAGTGCCGAGTTAGGGAGTAGGAAGGGGATGGGAGAAACACCCCCGACTCTCTCTCCTCTCTTCCCAGCCTCTCCCGGGGCCTCCCACTGGCTAAGCTCACAAGGCAGCTAGAGGGCAGGGGGCCCATGGATGCCCTTCATATGCGTCAGCCTCCCAGGCAGAGAGCAGCGCACAGAATGGCAGAGAGCGCATCTGGATGGGGGAGTGTCACCAGCCCACTCCCACATGCTGCTTCTCCCTCGCCCTCTTGGGCCCCCAGACTCTTAGTGAAAGGTGGTGTCTCCACTTCTCTGGAGCCATTTTCAGAGAGCACTGTCTCCCTCAGGAGCGCTCTCCTGGTGACCAGGACCCTTACTGAGAGAGCTGACACAGAAGGAAAAGGAAAGTTCTGAGATAGGCCAGCATGTCAAAGGCAAAACGCAGGCAGAGTTGAAGCCTGAATGCTTCCGTCATCGGCTGGGTGGTGGGCTCCGCGAAGGCCAGGTCAGTGAACACAGGAGTCCAGTTCTTCCCAGCGCTGCTCATGCTTGCTTCTCTCTGTGCAGCTTGGGGGGCATCTAATTTTCTCGGCTACAGCACAGTGGTTAAGAGCATGGCTTTGGAGTCTGGCCCTCCCACTCCCGGCTGTTTAAACTTGGACGTGTTTGTTAACCTTTCTGAGCTTTGGTTCCCTCATCCATAATATAGGAATATAAATCTACTTCAGAGAGTTGTTATGAGGGCTGAATGAGAGGCTGAAAACAAAGGATCTGGCCACCCAGGAGACTGTCCGAATATGACAGCTAGAATATTGTACTGTTCCTGGCATAAGAGCTTCTCTGGTGGGGCTTCCACGGCTGAGGTGCAGCCTCGTCTCAGCCCCCACCTCAGCATCCCTCCCTCCATCAGCTGCTCATTGCTGGCCCTGTGCCCCTGGGAAGGGTTGCGGTCTGGCTCAGCCTGCAGATCGTGGGCAGGAGAGGCTGGGGGAATGCAAATATGGCCTTATCTGAGTGTGTGCAGCTGCTGTCTTCCTTGAGTCCATCGCCAGGAACAAGGGCAGGCTCTGGGCCCCCTGGGATGCCCCAGGCTTCTTCTGGCCCTGCTGAGTCTATAACATCAGCCACAACAATAATCTCCAGCAATACCTCAGGCTTTTCTGTTTGCAGAGTGTTTTGATTTTTATCCTCTCATTTTATCTTCACAATCACCCTGGATTATTATGACCCACCACATTTTACAGAGGAGGAAGACCAAGGCTCAGAAGTATCAAGAGACTTGCCCAAGGTCACATGGCTAATTGGTGGTGGAGTGAGGATTAGAACCCATGCAGTTTGACACCAGAATTTAAGGTCCACTGTATTAGTGAGGGTGCTTCTGGCTGCGAGTAATGGAAAACCTTGGCTCAATTACTTAAACAAGAAGGACTTTCATAATATCCCTAACAGGCAGTCTGGAGGAAATTTGGTTCTGTGGTTAGTTAATTAGCATTTCAACAATGTCATCTAACCTGGATTCTTTCCATCTCTAAACTCATGAGAATTGCCTTTAGTCTGACTCTTCTTAAAGTCACAAAATGGCTGCTGTGGTTCCAGGTATCACATCCACATATAACTTCCAGGGAAGATGCGAGGCCTTCTCTTGACTATGTCTCTCTTAATTTTTTTTTTTGAAGTATAGTCGATTTGCAATATTGTGTTAGTTTCAAGTGTACAGCAGAATGATTAGTGGGTTTTTTTTGGCAGATTATATTCCATTATAGGTTATGACAAGATATTGGGTATAATTCCCTGTGCTATACAGTAAATCCTTGTTGCTTATCGATTTTATCTGTTAATCAATCCCATGCTCCTAATTTGTCCCTACCCCCACCCCGACTCTGTCTCTTTAAGAGCAAGGAAACATTTCCAACAAGGCATTGGCCAAAAACTAAGTCCCCTGTCCCGTTCCCAAACCAATCCCTGGCAAGGGAGTGAGAATGGCTTAGACCATGACTCTACTTCTGAGTCGAGGAATGGCCATGATGGGCAACCATCTGTTCTCTCCCTCCACACCCGTGACCACTCTACTCTTAATTCTGGCCCTATGACTCATCCTCTATCTGTGTCCATTACTAGTTGCAAAGTAGGCTTCATGATGTCTAAGGTAATTCAGGTGTTAGGGTGCAGAAGTTGTGGTCTCGGCCAGTCACTGACTTGGAGGATAACTGGGACAGGAGCTTTCCCGTCGGCAGTGGGTGGGCACCTATATCTCTGGGGTCAGAAAGCCACTCCTGGCTGTGTGGCCCTGAGCAAGCCTTCCCGACCTCCATTCTTTTTCAGTAAAGGGGGCCTAATGACGGTTTATGTCCCTAGAGTATAGTGAGGATTATAGAGAACTCAGTGCAAAAGCACCTAGCACAGTGCTTAGTGTGTAGTAGGTGCTCAGTAAAGACCAGCTGGTGTTACTGCAGGTGTTACGTTTCCTCATCTTGAGAATTAAGGAGACTCTGACCTTGGGGACCCTGGCTTGCGTTTAGCCCTGTGGCCAGCTTGCTCTCCTGCAAGAGAGGGGATGACTGATACCCCTTTGGCTCCACAGAGAGCCTTTCCAGGCAGCCATAACGTTCATCCCTATCTGCTAAGCTATTCCACAGTCTCCGTGCCCTGCAGAAGATCTGGCTGAGGTTTCCTTCTGCCTGGTCTGTGCTATCTGAAGCTGGTGTGAAGGGGGCTAGAGACCACAGCCGTCCTCAGACAGCAGCAGAGAGCTGGTGGCATTTTCTTTCCCCCGAAGGGGCTGGGGACAGCAGGTGACACTCAGGAGGCAACCCAGCCACCCTGCGGCTGGTGAGTGGTTCATGCAGCTGTCATCCTGGAACTGGTACAGAATAGCAGACTGGAGGAGCACGTTATCAGCAGAAGCTTCTAGCATCACGGGTCTAGGCTGGAAACGTCCGTGGCATGTCAGCTCAGCA
Organism: Grampus griseus; assembly: GCF_964374135.1. Lineage (NCBI taxonomy): Eukaryota > Metazoa > Chordata > Mammalia > Artiodactyla > Delphinidae > Grampus > Grampus griseus. The sequence continues at coordinate 10,497,750 of NC_139006.1, read as the reverse complement.
AGAAGCACCATGCAGCCAGGAGGTGGAGGCCCAGTCCAACCCCCAGCTCTGCACTTTGACCTGGGTGATCATGGGCAAATCACTTCGTCTCTCAGAGCCTCTGTTTTCCCACCTGACAGGGGTTCAAAGTGTAGGTTCTAGATGCTATCTGGGTTCACATCTCAGCCTTGCCACTTAATGGGTGACTTCTGGTCTCAGTGGTGTATGTATTGGGTGTGCGTGTAGGTGTATATGCGTAGCTATGAGGGTGTCTCTCGGTGCATATGTGTGGGGTGGTGAGTACGTATGGGGGGGTGTATGTGTTGGCAGGTGTTCATGTATCAGGGTGCAGCTGGGTGTACATGTCTGGCTATAAAAATGTCTCTGTGTGCATGTGTGTGGGGGTGGTATGTGTGTGGGGTATATGTACTAGTGTGTGTGCATATGTGTGCGTGTGTCAGGGGTGCACGCAGGAGAACCCACGTGCTCCTCAGGAGTGCGTGCGCCTATGTTGGTTGGGGGGAGAGTGAGGGCAGAGTGTGGGAGCTGGAGAGGGCACACACTCCCCTTTCCCTTGCACAGTCTCAAAACCACTACAGTCTCATAATGTGAGTTCTTTGTAGCTAAGATTAATTTTCTTATTTAGCATTTATGTGGCACTTTGGATCTGCAAAGTGCTTTACAATCGGTTTTATTAGTTGTGCCTTTGTGTTATATATAGAAGCAACCTCAGCTGCACCCAGAGCCTCTCTCCAGAGAGGTGAACCAAGGCAAACTCTACCCTCTCCCTCAAGCTTGGCCCAGTTCCGGGGACAGAGTCTGCTCTTCTGTGCGTAGACCAGTGTTAAGGTGGATTGGTGGTGGTGGTGATGCTGGGGGCAGGGGGGTGCTCTTGTGGACCTGCCCCCAAGGCTTTCTCTCATCCAGGAGAAATCACTCAACCTAATCACCAGATCACTTGCTCCGCTGAGCTTATTACTTGCCTGGGCTAGTGGAGGAGGGGCTCTTTGCAAGACTGGCTTCAAACTCCTTGCATCTCTTGTGTTAATGCACTTGTTCTTTGTATTAGCCATTCAGACTTAACCCCTTGCCTTATGGCCACTAACCTGTCTCAGGTGAGTTCTCTCCCACCAAAGCAGACCCTGAGACAAGGACTTAACGTGCAAAGAGTTTATTAGGGAGGTGATCTCAGGAAGTATGAGTGAGGGAGTGGAAAAGTGAGATGGGAAAGGGAGAAAAACCAAGAAGAGGAGGAGTGTCACTGAGGGGATGACTGCTGTGGGCAGTTGGGGCTTTGTTAGAACCACCCCCTGGAGAACTGAGGGACTGGGGTATTTATGCATCTACTCCCACACTGTATCATTTAAGGTTGCCCCCTTGGCCCCCTGGGTGTTAACTCCCCTGTCCATACGGGCTGAGGCCCAGCAAGTTCCCTGGCTCCTGGAGGAGGCCCTCAAGCTGGGAGGACAGACAGATACGGGTGCTCGAGGTGGAAAGCAGTGCACGGGGATATCGTGGGCTGCAGCTGCAGGTGAATTCAGGTGGGCCAAGGGCATATGGGGTGGGGGCAACAGTGTCTGTTTTACACATCCCTGGACTCCAGTAAAACCTTTATTTCAAGGCCACAGATTCCATTAGCAAGTTCTTCGCTCGCTATCCATGGGGTCTGCAGCAGCGGGCTGTCTTCTGACTCTGCACTATCCTGGTTTCTCTCTCTCTCTCCAACTGCTCCTCTATTTCTCTCATTTTCCTCCTCCCAAATGTGGGTACTCCCCCAACATCTTTGTTTTTTCTTGCCCGTGTGCGAGCTCACCAACATCTGATATGATGCGCCACACTGGAAGCGGTAGCCCACACCTCTCTCTCCAAGTCCTGGCCTGTGTTTACACTGCCTCAGTGAAATAGTCACTTGAGAATCACTTCAGCAGCTCAGACTCAGCATTTCCAAATCCAGCTCATCGCCTTGGACCTTCTGCTCAAATCCGCCGCATCCTTGCTTCTCAAGTTCTCTCCAGGGCCAGCTGCGTGGGCATCATCTGAGAGCACATGGGTGCAGAATCTCAGGTCCCGCCACGGACCAATAGGATGTGCATTTTTGACCAGTCCCAGGTGATTGCACATTCATGTTCGATAAGCGTTGGTCTACATATTGATTCTCTGCGTTTTATTAATGGCACCAGCATTTTACCAATTACACAAGTCTTAAAACTTTGCAATTATTTAAGTCCTAGGAAGAACTATCCACTAGCCTTCTCCCAAGCCAAGATTTCTGTGGGACTGAGATCTCAGTTAAACAGGTAGATATAATAATAATAATGATAATGATAATAATATAAGTGATATTGATGTGTTTCAGTTGAATGTCTCTGACGATGCCATTACATGCATAATTTCACTTCAATAGATTTTTTTTTTTTTTTTTTGCTGCATTGGGTCTTCATTGCTGCACACGGGCTTTCTCTAGTTGCGGCGAGCGGGGGCTACTCTTCCTTGCGGTGCGCAGGCTTGTCGTTGTCGTGGCTTCTCTTGTTGCGGAGCACAGGCTTTAGGCACGCAGGCTTCAGTAGTTGTGGCATGTGGGCTCAGTAGTTGTGGCTCACGGGCTTAGTTGCTCTGCAGCATGTGGGATCTTCCCAGACCAGGGCTCGAACCTGTGTCCCCTGCATTGGCAGGCAGATTCTTAACCACTGCGCCACCAGGGAAGTCCCTCACTTCAATACATATTTATGGAGCGCTTGCTAAATGCCTGCCTCAATGCTAAGCTATGACGATGTAACACTGAACTAGACTCAGTGCTTACCCTCAATGAATTCACAGTTGAGAGGAAGGAGACACACATAGACACCGAGTGATAAATAGAGGATACCTTGGAAACCAGAAGAGAGGTCCTAACACAGACTTATGGGGGCAGAGAAGGTTTTCTGGAAAAGGGACATCCAGTTAGACGGAACCTGAAGGATGAGTGGACCCAGCCAGTGAAATCAGGAGAAAGAAATGGCTTTGCAGGGGGATGGCTTGTGCACACGGGTAAAGAGCAGGATGCTTTGGGGGGATTCTCCCTGATTTCCAGGTTTGTGATTTGCAGGGAAATCACTTCACCTCTCTCGCCTCATTTGCCTCAACTCTACGTTGGGAATGACAGATTTTCCCTTCTCAGAGTCATTGTGAAAAGCAAATAAAAATGAGTACCTTTCAGAACTGCAGCTACTTGGTTCTCATAAGTACTGATTAATTATAAATTGTCAGCAACTGGAGCTTGGACCTTAGTTACAGAAAAAATAATCACGGTGTAGTAGGTCTAATGGGGGCCTCCCAAAAGATACATCCATGTCAAATCCTTGGAACCAGTGAATATGACTTTATTTAGAAAAAAGGACTTTGCAGGTGTAATTAAGGACCCGGAGATTAGATCATCCTGGATTTTCTGGGTGGGCCCAAAATCCAAGCACAGTTGTCTTCATAAGAAGAAGAGAACGGAACGGGGAGAAGGCCATGTGAAGATGGAGGCAGAGGTACAGCCATGAGCTGGGGAACATCTGTTTCCGCCCCCCCCCCCCGGAAGCTGAAAGAGGCAAGGAAAGATGCTCCCCTAGGGCTTTCAGAGGGAGTGTGGCCCTGCCAACACCTTGATTTTGGATTCTTGGCCTTCAGAACTGTGAGAGAATACAGTTCCATGGTTTAAGTCACGGAGCTGTCACAGCAGTCACAGGAAAGGAATACACCTGGTTACCGGTCTTTGCGCCTTCTCTCCATGCCAGGTGTGGAGTTCTCCTCAGCGATGCTTTGAAGCAATGCTGTTCTTTCTGTTTCATGCTTAAGGAGTACTAAGCCTTGTGGAGGCAAAGCGACTCATGCTCAGTCATTCATTCACTAAATATTGACCCACCTCTTAACTGACCACAGACGCTCTACTGGGCACTGAGGCCAGAGGGGTGAGCAAGGGAGATGCCTTTGCTGAGGTCCAGGGCTTATACGTGGCGTTCACACTCCTGGTCTCCAGAACTGTGAGATATAAATGCCATCCAGTTTGTGGTAATTTGTTAAGGAAGCCCTAGGAATTTAATGTGCTGCTCAAGAAGCACATATCATTGCACACGGGGAAGCACCACACAGGGAGCTGTGGTCGCCAGTGAAGTGGGATGGAGATGGGCAAGGGGCGCTGGAGTGGATTCCGAAGGCGGGGTAGGAGCTGAGTGTGCCAAGAGAGGGGAGATCTGGGCTGGAGGGGACAGAACGTGGGAAGGTTCTGTGGCTTGAGGATGACCTACAGGCTGGAGGGATGGACAGAAGGTCAGAGCCCAGAGGAGCACACAGCCAGCAGTGGGGAGCCCGAGCCCGTTCCCCCCGCCCGCCCTTCCGGCCCGAGACTTCTCTTGCAGAGGCTGTGGGGTCAGTCTGTTGCACCTTCTACCCCGCGTTCCCCTCTCCGTTTCCCCCTCCCCCCGCCGGTGTCGGAGCAGGAATCCGAGCTCGCCTTGCCCTTGCGCGCGGCGCGGGGCGCCGGGAGGAGGCACAAAAGGCGCTTTGCGAGGCAGCGCCCAGCAGTTTCTGGGCCCTGGAGCCGGCTCGCTGTGAATGGGCTGCAGACAAAGGCATCGCCGCCGACCGAGTACCTGTAATTGGAGCGGTGGCGAGCTTGCGAGAGACAAAACGGAGACGAATGGCGGCGACTTAGGCGGCCCGTTGCTATGGTTTCCGCGGGGCTGCTAGGGAGGGCGGTTACCAGGCAAAGGAGGAGGGCCCGAGACAAAGGGAGCCGGTACGAGGGAGCGGCCTGGGGCAGGTGTGAGTGTGTGCGGGCGAGGTGGGGAGGAGACCGAGAGGGGATGAGAGAGAGGGAAGCAGACAGGGAGACGGGAGAGGGGGAGACCGAGAAGGAGACAAAGGAAAGACAAGGTGGGGCGAGGGAGGGAGAGGCGGAGAGAGAAAAACACAGAGAGGCAGAACCACTAAGGCATAGGTGGACACAACAGAGACACTTGGAGACAGAGAATTATGGAGATATTCACCTATTAGCACCTGCTGTGCGAGATAGGCCTGTTAGCAAGACGGACACCATGCCTACCCCTGGAACTCACGGACCCAGAGACAGAAACTGATGGAGCCGGAGGGAGATGCTGTCTTCCCTCATGGAGTAACCAGGTCTTACGCTGAAGGCTGGTGTCTCTCAGAAGCTGGTAACCTCTGGGTCGGGCCATTGCATTCTTCCTCCTGTCTCCAGGCAGTGTCCTGGGAGGGCTGTTTGTGGAAAGTGACTCCTGGTTGAAGGGTACTGAGCCTCTCCTTTGTAGATCTCTCATTGGCTGCCCACTAGGATGCTTGAATCTCCTGCCATTACAGTGGACTTGGACAGGTTACTTCATTTAATAATTCTGTAGCTACAAAATGCTTTTCCAGGTGTTACTCATATGATCCTGTGTGGTGGGTATTATCACTACTCCCACTTGACAGGAGTGGAAACTGAGGTCTTGGGGGTCACACAGTCACTCAGTGGCAAAGTCACTAAGGTCTTCGGATTCCCAAGTGTTCTTCCTTTTGCTTACAGCCCTACCTGGGCAAGGCTTGTCTGTTTACAGGGAACAAAACCTTACACAAATGAACTCTAGTAGGATGGAGAGTTTATTGGAAGAACAGTGAAGGGCCTCCTGAGACCCAAGGGCAGGACACAGAGCTGGATCTCACAAGGTTCCCATCGGGGCACTGAACAGAGATCAGAAGCCAAGAAAACCATTCTTTTTCTTTGTCTCTTTCTCAAACCACCTAGTGGCTCCTTTCTGCTTTTCTCTGCACGTTGGCTCAGCTTACAGGTTCCATAAATGCTAAAAATGACCTTCAAGAAAGTCCTCTTTCTTTTCCAGTTGAAATTTTCAAGACAGAACCTGATTGGCTCACTTGAGTCAAGTGTACAGTCCTGGTCCAATCAGCTGTGGTCAGAGGGGAGGCTCCGAGCATATAACATGACCAGCAACTTGTGGCACTTGTGGGCAACTCTTTAGCATGGGCGGTCAAAACAGCGGGTGTGGACAGGACAGGCACCCTGAGTTATATATATAAACACACTCATTTCTGTCGTGGGGATACGAAGACTAACCTTGCCTGCCTTCAAGGGCTGTTGTAGGGAGGGCATATTTATCAAAGGAGCTTGCAAACTGGCAAGTGCTTCAGAAGGGCCAGTTGTTATTTAGGTTAAAGGGAGCATCTGGAAGATACAATATCCCCCCCATCACATCCTTTGCCAAGATCATGGCCCTGACCCGATGGGGCAGCATGGGAGAAAATTATTATTGATGAGGGAACGAAGCAAGGTAAGGGGAATTCAGAGGATGGGTGAGCCACGGTGTATACCACGATGGAGTGAGAATGGGGAGAAGGATGCCATCTGTTCATTAATTCATTCACTCATTTACTAAGCCCTGTGAGCCTACAGTGTGCCAGAACTGTACCAGGTGGTGCAGATACATGAAAAAGACATGGCCTGCCCCATCACCCTGAACCTTCCCCAAGTACACTCATGCTTCTACGGCTCTTCCAGAATACCTGTGCCCACCATTCACTCTAACCCTACCCTTGTCCGCCTCCCCAAATCCTACTCATCCTTCAAATGTCCTTCTGGATTCACCGGTACTTGGCCTTCCTTCGTACTTTTAGCTGAGTTAAGGTACCCCTTCTGATCCCACTCTCTCTCTCTCACCTCAAGATAGTTAGTAATGGGCAGGTTACGTGCCCATCACCCAGCCCCCGTGCATCCCTGGAGAATACAGGCCATGTCTTTTTCATGCATCTCCATCGCCTGGTACAGTTCTGGCACATTGTAGGCTCACAGGGCTTAGTAAATGAGTGAATGAATTAATGAACAGATGGCATCCCTCTCCCCATTCTCACTCCATCGTGGTATACACCGTGGCTCACCCATCCTCTGAATTCCCCTTACCTTGCTTCGTTCCCTCATCAATAATAATTTTCTCCCATGCTGCCCCATGATGGGGGTGCAGGGAGGGTTTGGGGAGGTATTGGGAGCGATGGCAAACAAGGCTGGAGATTGTTAAGGAGCTAAAATATTTGGCCTCTGTCCTAAGGACACTGGGGAGCCACTGGAAGCTTTTAACAGTGGTGCTGTTTCAGATTTGTCTTCTAGAAAGATCACTTTGTAGTGCAGAGTAGATTGAACGGGGTGGGGGGGATGGAGACAGGAAGAGACAGAGGGTGTTTCATATGACAATTGGGGGATGTTAGGCAGTACCTCAAATTTTAATGCTCTCACATTCCTCCCAGGGAACTTGGCTAAAAATACTGATTACAGGGCTCTTTAGAGAGAGCTCGATTTAGTAGGTCTGAGATGGGGCCCATGAATCTGCATCTTTTAGATAGTACCCTAGGTCATGGGTAAAAATGGTTCCCAGACCACTCTTTAAGAAACTCTCTGGTCTAAGGGGCAGGAAGGTACAGTCATGAATCAGGAAGTATCTGAGAAACATCTTGCTGGTTACCACTTTAAAACCAAAGACCATTTAATGGCTCTCATGGATTTCTCACAAGAGTGGTTATAATTGGTTCATCATTATCATTTTACACATATATCATGCTACACACTCAACCACCAGCCCCTGTTGCTTATAACCAGGGAGTAAGAGACCGCGGGATGCCACTTTGAGAGTTCCTTCTTCTCACCACTTATTAGCTGCCTTCCTATTGCCCTGATGTGGTGGGGTAGTGGAGGGAAAGTTAAACTTTGCTGAACACTTCCTGCAGTTTTGCAGTGTCGCAGATCTGCTGTGGAATTCCAGCTCCTCCATGTATAAACTGTGTGATTTTGGATGCGAGACTTCACTTCTCTGAGCTTAAGTTCCTTCATCTGTGACATAGAAGCTAATTAGATCTTCCTTCGTAACATTGAATTGAGGATTAAATGAAACAACTGAATTAGTTGTTTATACCACTATGAATTCGTGGATCCTAAACATATTTGATGTGTTTAACTCCGTTGCATTATTCTTATTAGTGCTCAGATTATCTCATCTTTGGCTGGTGGGAGACTATTAACGTTGGCCCTTGAGTCCTTTGGAAATGACCCTAATATATCAACAGCTTTCTTACCCTCTGGTATGATGATGCTTTCAGACTCATCGTGTACATTTTCTGCCCAAGGCCAGGAGTCAGCTGTTTCTCCAAGGAAGCCCTATTTTCTTTGAATAGGAAAATGATATTTGAGACCATAATCTGGGTGTTATCTCAAATGATATTTGAGACCATAATCAGGGCTCATTGCTCCTGGGTTAGCTATCGTTTCCAGGGATTTTAAGAGGACAGTTAGAGAATACATATGTTTTGTGGGAGAAACTGCCTCATGTTCCTAAATGTATTTCTAATTCACACGTGGGGTGCATTGTTTTTATTTTGATTTTATATGTGTCTCTCTTTTAAGCTGAAAAACCTTAACTCCTCATGACAAGAAATTAGCTTCTTACTTGCTTTTTTGGTAATACAAATATATCATGTTTCTGAAATATGCAATAACAAACTAACAATATGATTACTCAAAAAAATTTTATTTCTAAAACATCACCGAGTAGCATTTATTCAGGTGCTCATTTGGTGCCAGGCACTTAATCCTGAAACAAGCCAGGGAGGGAGGTGTGATTATCATCCCCATTTACTGATGAGAAAGTTGAGGCTCAAGAATCGCACGTCGGTAAGTGATGAAGCCAGTATTTGAAGCCCCAAGTTGCTGACTCCATCACTCTCTCTTGCTTTGGGTTTCATTTTTCCCCCTTGCCTTTGGAATTAATAACGTGCCTGCTCTCCAATTGCATGGGCCACCTGGGTATTTAATATTCCCAAAGATGACCTGACATTCATTATATGGAAATGCACAGATGAGAGAGAGAGAGAGAGACAGAGAGAGGCAAGCCGTTTACTAGCCTAATGTTATTACTAGAATGGAAAGCTTCTTGAGAAACGTGTTGGCTCATACTTTCAAAGCGACAGATTATTGCTTTCTGCTTTATTAGCTGATGGGGTCTGTTTACAGGTGTTGAGTATTTCTCTTCTCCTGCCAGATTGTTTTAAGTGGGGCAAGCAAAAGGGAGGGGTCATCAGGGCCTTGAGAAAAGATGTTATCAGGCACAGGCTTGAACCTACCAGGGGAGCTTTTTTTTTCAAATTTATTTTTTTTAATTTATTTTTGGCTGCATTGGGTCTTCGTTGCTGCACGTGGGCTTCCTCTAGTTGCGGCGAGCAGGGGCTACTCTTGTTGCGGAGCACGGGCTCTAGGCTCGCAGGCTTCGGGAGTTGTAACACGCAGGCTCCGTAGTTGTGGCTCGCGGGCTCTAGAGCGCCGGCTCAGTAGTTGTGACGCACTTGCTTAGTTGTTCCGCGGCATGTGGGATCTTTCCGGACCAGGGCTTTGAACCCATGTCCCATGCATTGGCAGGTGGATTCTTAACCACTGCGCCACCAGGGAAGCCCACTACCAGGGAAGCTTTAAAGGGGTCACTGGCTCCCCACCGTTGGGTGCTCACTTAAGCCGTTTTCCTCAAATGGAATATCTGCCTGTGACATCATAGCCTCAGAGACCCAGCCTTTTTTTTTTTTTTTAAGAGCGTGTACTGGGTTGAATAATTTCCTCTCAAAATTCATGTCCACCTGGAAACCTCAGAATGTGACTTTATTTGGCAGTAGGGTCTTTGCAGATGTGTATGATCAGGCCACCCAAGATGGCTGTTGTCTTGCTATCTGTACATCCCCTGGTCAGCCAGTGCCTGCTTCACCTATACCCTACTCACAGGACTGACCTTCCCTCTTAAACATAGAGCCTAATCAGTAAATGCCTGCATACTAGTGATTGTTCTAATCTTTAGATCAGAACATCTCCACCACAAGGGTGAGGGGCGTGGGGTGGGCGTGCTCCTCTGCTAGTTTCCATACCTCTCCCCTCCCCCCATAGCAAAGACTGCCGCCATGTCTGCAGAACATGGTGGGGTGTCGCTCCAGGACCTTGCTTCAGACGTGTAAGATCCCCCATCCATGAAACCACTGGCGTCACTGCTGCTGACGCTGGGCTCTTTCTTCGGCCTTGAGGCTGGACAAGTACAGGGCTTGCAGGCCAGTGGGGTGCAGCCCAACAGGATGTAAGTAGTTAGATAAGGTCACAATGGATTAGCGTGGGCCTTAAATCCAAAGACTGGTGTCCTTCTAAGAAGAAAAGAGGCACAGAGGGAGGAAGGCCATGCAAAGATGGAGGTTGGAGTGATGCTGCCGCGTGCCACGGAAAGCCAGAGCTGCCGGAAGCTGGAAGAGGCAAGGAAAGATCCTCCCCTAGTGGCTTTGAGGGGCCACGGCCCTGCTGCCGTGATTTCAGATACGTAGCCTCCAGCACTGTGAGAGAGTAGATGTCTGTTGTTTTAAATCACCGGTGTGGTATTGGTTACAGCAGCCCTAGGAGACACAAACAGCGCCCAAGCCCGCACTGGGGGAAGAAGACAGCAACTGGGAAGAATGAGGAGAATCAGGAAGGATGACTAGGGGCTCCCTAGTGAAAGTGGCCGACAGGAGGGGACAGGGAAAGGGCGTTCTAGGCAGAAGGACAACCCCATCAAAGTCCAGGAGAGGAGAAACAGCCCGGGGTAGGCAAGGAGCTGCGTGCGGGGCAGCCTTTCTAGAACAGTGCCAAGACGATTGTGAGATGAGGCTGAGAGGCAGGCAGAGCCCAGATCACACGGGGTCTTGTAGGCCAGCCGAGAAACTTGGGGGTCTCATGCGGGGACCAGGGAGCATTTGAGGGGAGACAGGGGAGAGACACGGCGATGACATGGGCAGGCCTGGAGGTTCTGGGGGGTGAGCTTCCGGCGGGGCTGGCTTGCCCTCTCACTGGAATTCAGTCTGGCACCTACAGGAGACACGAAGTTTCCTCCCCAGGTGGGGCCCCACTTCTGGGCCACCCCCAGGCCCACCCTGCACGGAGGTGAGCGAGGGGAGTGTTAATAAAGCCAAGTGTTTCTCCGGCTCCTGGCTTAACTCTCACACTCAGCCGGAAGTCCATTCAGCCGGCAGCCTCCGACCTTTATTTTGTCATTTCAGAAGGTTCTGCTTTAATAACTCTTTCTAGCCAGGAGAGCAGAGGCTGGGACCTCCCGGGTCTCTGCCGCTGCCCTCTCAGGAGGGGGGAAGTGAGGTGTGAGGCGGGGATATTCGCTTTATCTCCAAGGACACTGAGGGATCTTTCCAGACCCATTTTGAATTGGTGGTTCTGAGGCCTCCAGGACACACCTGGGATAATTTCCCTTCTGGAGGGAGGAGGGAAGGACGAACATCCAGGGGAGGAGGGGGGGGGGCTGGCCCAGCCCCCAGGGCCATTGGTCGAGCTTCCTGTCAGTCATCTTTAGCTCCAACATTGCCCCTCTCTCAACTGTGTGCCCTCCTGTCTCCAGCTCTGGGTTCTTTCCACCCCTGTCCCTCCTCTTCCCCTCTATCCTACTCTGATACTGGTCAAAAAGAGTGAGAGGACCTCATGGCAGGTGACAAAGATTCTCTCAACCAAACTTTAGTTGGTCTCCTCTGAATTCTCTTCTCGACTAAACCCTGACTTTTGGACTTTAATGTTCCTTTCTATTTCACAAGAATCCTGCTCAGTCTGTTTAGCCATGCTCACTGATCGCCCTGGATATCTGATTGGGTTCCTCATCCCCCAGCATGTCCCAGGTGATGTCTGATCACCCTGTCCTTCATTCCACAGGAATCCTAATTTAGCCAGACTCCTTGCCCTGCTGTTTTTTCTGAGTGACTTTCCATCCACTGACCTCCACCCTGCTCCTTGGCTATAAATTCCCACTTTCCCTTGTATTTGGAGCTGAGCCCAATCTCCCTTCCCTACTGCAAAATCCCATTGCAGTCGTCCCTATTCCTACAGTGGTAGTCCCCCTGAGTAAAGTCCGCCTTACCATTCTTTATCACAAATCAAGGATGTTTGTTGAATAGATACTGGAGCTGGACAGAATTTAACCTAGTGTTTAAGTGAGGGGGCTCTGCCTCGGAACAGCTGGTTTTGCATCCCACCTGTGCCACTTTCTAGCTGGGTGACCTTGGACAAGTGGTCAACCTCTCTGTGCCTCAGTTTTCTACTCTGTCAAATGGGGCTAAGCCTGCCACCTGTAGCTGTTGGGATAGGAGGATGCCTTAGTCTAGTGTCGTGCATATCCTAAGTGCCAAATAAACATTATTTAGTCTTCACAAGGATTGTTCCTTTTGTTTCTGGGAATGAAGAATGGTTGAATGAAACAAATACTCAGAGACAAGGAGACCTAGTCTTGAATTCCCACTTTGCTTCTTACTCTCTCAGTGACCCAGGGTTAGCTAATTTAACTCTTTTGGCCTCAGTTTCCTCATCTTTAAAATGGAAACAAACATACCTAACTCTCAAAGGTGTGCAGGTGAGGATGAAAGATACTGTTGAGAAACTCCTTGGCTCTTAGGAGCTCGATAACTGGTTGGCTCCACCACTTACTGTGCTGAAGTCAAATGACACTCCCTCTCCCACCTTAGTTTCCTCATCTAGAAAATGGGGATAGTAATAGTACCTATCTAAAAAGCTTGCTGTGAGGATTAATTTTAAGCAAGCGTCTCGGAAGAGTATCGGACACTATTAAATATTATAATTATTATTCCTATAATTAGTCTTCCTTGTACTAATAAAATTTGAAAGCCGCTATTTATTAAGCACTTAACTATGTGCCGGGCACTGTGCATTACAGCCCTATGTATTAGGAGTTCTTATCAGCCCCACTTTACAGAAGAGCAAACTGAGGCTTAGAGAGATAAGATCACTTGTCCGAGGACACCCTGCCTGGAAGTGGCAGATTTACTCTCACTGTCATCCCAAGAATGAATAGTGGTCTGGAGATGCGGGAGCAGCCACCAGAAGCCAACACAATAGCCATCCTTGTGGTTCAGTGCTCCAGAGGTCCCCCATCCCCAGGGAAAACTGGGCTGCGGGTGAAGCCTAGTTGAGGTGATGGATGAGCAGAGACAGCTCCTGCTGCAGTGTAAACACAGAGAAATATAGGTCAGTGCCAGCCACCAACCCTCCTGACCCCCACCCCCACCCCTGCTTGTGTTACCCCAAAGCCAATCTTGTCAACTTGATCTTCTGCCCTGAACTTGAGCTGTCCTTAGGAAGTTCCTGTGTTTCATGAATTATGCGGACTTAACAAAATGTGTGCTCCACAGATTAAAGACTCCGTTCTCCTTACTGGAAGGCCTTTCTTTCCTCTGCTAGATTTTCCCTCTCTTGTTCTCTAAGCCTATTTTTCAACCACCCTGCAGAGCATCTTCTCTCTTCTTGCTCTTAACAATTCAACTCGTGGTTCCACTGCTTTGCATTAGTAGTGCTATAGATTCTTTCCCATTAACTAAAAACACTTTGGGGAATCCCAAGGGGTCCCGGATGGGCTTCTGGGAATTTCCCTGGGCACGTTGAGTGGATTGGAACTCAGCATGGCTGGCTCTGATAAGAGGGGTCCAATCAGTAGTGTCGTGGTAACTCGGCTCTTCAGTAAAAAAGAAAGGCCTTGATTTGTAGCATTTGCCAATTTCCGTGGTGTAAATGCTCCCACCATGGTAGATTTCAAGGTCCCAGTGCGGTGTCACTGAACGTGAACTTGGAAAGGGATGCCCACAACCCGCTCTCACAAGCTGGTACAAGCTGGCTCCAGCACACAACCGTGTTCACTTCCCATGAGTCGGGGAGAGGCAGTTATCATTTTGGTGTAGGTTTGGGTCCTGACTGTGCCACTTAGGAGCTGTGTGAACCTGGGTGACATACTTAACTTCTCGGAGCTTCAGTTCCTCATCTGCAGACGGGCACACTCATAGGATTTCTGTCTGTGGTTGTGGTCAAGGTTAAATGAGTTGAAGTTTGTAAAGTGTTTAGCACCTAATCTGACACACAGAGCTCAGTAAATGGTATCTGTGAAGGGCTTGTGTCAGGGTAGCCCAGGTGTTGCTATAAGAAGAGGTAACCCCGAATCTCAGTGTCTTAATGTAACAAAACTTTATTTCTCAGTCATGTAGTGTGGCAAAGGCATATTGGCAGGAGGTCTGCGCTCACCCTAGCCTTTCAGGAAAACAGGCTAATGGAGGCTCCGTGTTGATGTATTTTCATGATCCTCTCAGCAGGAAGGAGAGGAATATGCTGAAATATGCTCTCTTTTAAACCTTTTGCCCAGAAGTGGCACTCATCACTTCCACTCACATTTTATTAGCTAAAGCAAGCAGATGGATTTACCGAAATTCAAGAGGGTGGAGAACAGTAATCCAACTATGTGCCTGGAAAGAGAACCCCAAATTCTTGGTAAACAGCCTTAAAGATGAGCATGATCTCTTATATATCATTTTCTCTGTGTCACTAATCTTTTTCATTAAGTAGCTAAAACTGAGCAGAGAGAGTGAATGGGAAGCCCAGCCCACCCAGTTTACCAGCTGGGGAACCTTGGGCAAATTACTGAACCTCTGTGGGCTCAGTTTTCTCACCTGTAAAGTGGGGAAATAGATCCTTCATTTCTCATAGTTGTAGTGAGGATTACCTGGGTCAATAGGCATAGTCATTGTAAGTGCTGTATTAGGTATAAACCATCATTATTATTAACCTATGACAATCCTATGAGGGTGGTACTACCATCACCTCTTTTTTGCAGATGAGGAAACTGAGGCTCAAAGGAGTGATTTCCCTTGTCTTGTGTCACACAGATGGGAGGTAACAATGTCAGGATTGGAGTTTACACCTGTCTGATCCCCATAACTCCACTTTTGAGGGGCCTGGCCCTTTTCTGAGCGGGAGCCACCAGCTCCTCCCCTACCTGTTGTATCTGGACCCAGAGGGATGTTGTTGGCTGCGTCTGGGGGCTCTTCCACAGACCAGGGATCGTGGTAACTAAACAAAGCAAAAAGTACACACTCTTTACAGTACGAGCACACACCAGTGGTTGCTGCCTTGCTTAGAGGAAACGTCTCAATTAACAGCGAAGACCTCTTTTTGTTCCATAGCTGCAGGTGAGATTGCCTTTTGGATCAATTAATTGTGGATGGTCAGCAAGGAAGTCTACCTACAAATCAACAGTCAAGGTGCCTTTTGGTGCAGGTGTGTGTGTGCTCCAGACGGGGCTGTGGGAGTGGGGAATGGACTAGAGTCAGGTTCAAATATTTTGATTCTATCCTTGCTAAGATACATTTCACATCACAACCAGTACGTGGCCTTGTGTGCATAGACGTGTGCCCGCACACATGCTGTCACGCACACAGGCACACACATAACTGTTATACTAGGATATTTTCCATTCCATTCCATTCAAAAATGCTAGTTTCGGTGCACTAATTTCATGGCGTCAGGAATAGGTTGCAGCACTCAGTTTGAAAAATGTTGGACTAAACTGTGGTTGCCCAACTCCTGTGTTGGGACACTTGGATATGCTGGGAAGGTATGATATGTCACCATGGGGCTGTAAAAAAATTAATAAAGAGATATTCTATATACCACACGTTTTTTATCCACTCATCTGTAGGGTGTCCAGGTTTTAAACATATAATCAGTCCCAGATGAAGATGCAGAACATTCGCAGTCCCCTAGGAGGCCCCGTCATGTCTCTTTCCGTGAACACTCCACTCTCAGAGGTGATCAACTCCTCTGACTTCTAACACTTTTAGATTCATTTTGCCTGTTTTTGAACTTCATATAAAATGGAACCGTGCTGTGTGTATTCTGTTTTATCTTCTCTTGGTCATCATGAAGCAGCAGTTTATCCTTTTTTATTGCTGCCTAGTGTTCCATGGTATGAATGTTCTTCTATTAATAGACACCTGGGTTGTTTCCAGTTTGGGGCTATTATAAATAAAACATGTACAAGTCTTTGTGTGAACATATGTTTTCATTTCTCTTGGGTGAATTGCTAGGAATGAGTTCCTTTGGGCTACAAGGTAGATGCAAGTTTAATTTTATAAGACACTTCCAGATCTTTTCTAAAAATTGTTGTACACTCTGTATCCCGATTTGGAATGTTTCAAATTTTTGGTTGTTCCGCATCCTAGCCAATGTTTTACGTTAGTTAGATTTTTAAGAAACCATTTTGATGGGCATTCAGTGTTTTTTTTTTCTAATCTGGTTTTAATTTGCATTTCCCCGATGACTAATGGCATTAGATACATTTTCATGCACTAATTGGTTATTTGTATATCTTCCTTTGTGGAGTATCTGTTTAAGAGTTTTGACCATTTAAAAAATTAGATTATTTTTCTTTTTATTATTGAGTTGTAGGAGTTTCTTTTATATTCTGGATACAAGGACTTTATCAGATACATGTATTGTAACCATTTTCTTTCACTTTATGCCTTCCCTATTAATTTCCTTAAGGGTGTCTTTTGAATGAACAGAAGTTTAAAATTTTTATGACATCCAGTTTATGAATTTTAAAAAAGGTATGCTTAGTGCTTCTTGTGTCTTAAGAACTCTTTGCTTATTATAACATATTCTCCCATGTTCCCTTCTAGAAGCTTTATAGTTTTAACTCTTACGTTTAGACCTATGACTCATCTTAAAATTAATTTTTTGTATGGTATGATATAGGAATTGAGATTCACTTTTTTCATATGAGTATCTAGTTATTCCAGCACCATTTGTCAAAAAGACTCCTTTTCTATAGAATTGCTTTGGTGTTTTTGTAGAGAAACAATTGACTGTAACATGTGAGTCTATTTCTAGAATCTTTTTTGTGTTGCATTGATAACGTTTTTCTTTTCTTTTACATCATTCTATCATATTATATTGATTACTGGTACTTTACAATAATCAGGTAATGTAAGTTTTTCTTCAAGATTGTCTTGGCTTTCCTAGATTATGTGTCCTCCCAAAACTCCTATGTTGAGGTCCTGACCCAGAGTACTTCAGAATGTGACTTTATTTGGGGATGGGGTCTTTATAGTGGTTAGCAAGTTAAAATGAGATCTGTAGGGTGGGCTGTAATCCAATATGACCTGTGTCCTTTGAAAAGGGGAAATTTGGATGTAGACATGCGCACAGGGAGAATTACCCCATGAAGATGAAGGCAGAGATCAGGATGATGCTTCTACAAACCAGGGAGTATCAAAGGTTGCCTGCAAACCACCAGAAGCTACGGGAGAGGCATGGAACAGATTTTTCCTCCCAGCCCTCAGAAAGAACCAATCCTGCCAACACTTCAGTCTTGGACTCCGAGCCTCCAGAACTGTGAGACAATAAGTGTTTGTTGTTTAAGCCACCCAGCGTGTGGTACTTTGTTGCAGCAGCCCAAGCAAACTAATACATAGGTGTTCTGCTTTTTCATGGAATTTTAGAATCAGCTTGTCAGTTTCTTCAGTCTGAGATTTTGGTTGGGCTTGCAGTCAATTTGGGGAGAATGGGCATGTTAACAACATTATGTCTCTGACCCAAGAACATGGTATATCATTCCATTTACTCAAGTATTCTTTAATTTCTCTTAATATTCTTCTTAAGTTTTCAGTAACTTACACATTTTTAATTAACTTTATTCCTAATCATTATATCTTTGCTGATGCTTTTGTAATCCCATTGTATTTCTAATTTTGTTTTCCAATTATTTCTTACTAGCAGAAATGAAATTTATTTTTATTATGTATTGACTTGTATCCTGTGACTTTACTAAATTCACTTATTCTAGTAGATTTTTTGGTGTGAATTTAATAGGATTTTCTACATGCACAATCAGGTTGTCTGTCATGACTGCAATTTGTTTAAAATAATTTAAACAAATTAGCAGTGACTCCTTCTATGACCTAGGTTAGACATCTTATCTCTCTGAACTTTGGAGGTCCTTACCTATAGAGGAAGGTTATTATATGGACTGGTCTTTGAGATTCCTTTCAGATCTAAGGGACCTGGCTCTGCCATTTGCTTGTTTGTAATCCTGGGCAAAACACTAGATCTCTGCAAACCTCAATTTCCTCATCTGTAAAATGGGCTTAATCATAGTAAATTAGCCATGTCACAAAGTAGTTATAAGAAACCAATGAAACAAAGCATGTGATCAGGACACTGAGAAGATTGCAAGCACTCTGTAATTTACGCATTGCGGTATAATAAAATATAGATTTGGCTTTGTCCCTGGTTCCTGGTCCAGAGCTTAAAAAATCCTTGGAATTTCCTAAGTGATAGCAGTACCTCTTGTTATTCATAACTTTCTGCCCCTTTCTAGACACTGGAGTAGTTGATAATGAGGTGACTCAGGGTGGGACCCCTAGATAGAGTCAGGATAGGGGCTGGCCATCAGAAAGACCAAACTCTTGGTTAAAGGGTGGGAACTTTCAGCTCCCCCAGTGCCTGGGGATGGGAGGGGCCTGAAGATGCGGCTATAAACGCTCTTGAATAGTTGGTGAACACACCCCCATGCTGGGAGTGGGGGGCACCCCGACTCCACAGGTACAGAAGCTGCTGGGCTTCTTCCGGACCTCACGCTATGTACCTCTTCACCTGGCTGTTCATTTGCAGCCTTTATGGTGAACGGTAACAGCAAGCATAGCAATTTCCTGAGTTCTGTAAATTGTTCTCGCAAACTGTCAAACCTGAGGGAGGGGTCTTGGGAACCCTTGAGTTTGTAGCTGGCTGGACAGAAGTGTGGGTAGCCTGTGGGTGGTGTTAGAGTTGACTGTTGGACACCTAGTTGGTGTCAGAGAGTCGGAGAACTGGAGAATTGGTTGTTGGTGTTGGCAAAAGACAACATACCTATTAATGATAATGATGACAGCATGGCGTCATCATTACGACACCATGTGATGACACCTAGTGATGGCACTGCAGGGCTCTTCAGCTTACAGAGCACCTGTACATTCTCTAGCTCATGTGATCACCGCAAGGGCCTGTGAGGTAGGCAGAGCTGAGGTTATTAACCTCACTGTACTGATGAGTGATTACAGGCTCCGGAGGTTAAGTGACAAGTCTAGGGTGATTCAGTGTGTAGGAAGCAAGGCTGTGACCCGGTTTTCTGACCTTGAGTCTTGTGCTTCCACACATAAGGACAGGTTGGGCTACCCCAGCACCTGGGAACATCATCGCCAAGCATGCTCTGAGATGTGTGTGTGTGGTGTGTGTGTGTGTGTGTGTGTGTGTGTGTCTTCCCTAAAGCCACCAGCTTAGGACAATGGTTCTCAGATTGAAGTGTACCTCAGAATTCCCAGAGGAACATGTCAAAATGCAGTTGCCTGGGCCCCGCACTCATAGGTCTGATTGATAGCCCAGGAAGGGCCCAAGGATTTTAAACACCCAAGTGATTCTGGTACAGTCCCCGCTCTGACAAGAAACCTTGCTTTAGGCAACGGTTCTCAGTCCAGGCTACACAGGAGAGTCACCTGGGGAGCTTTTGAACTTGTGCTACCCAGCCCCCCCCCACCGCCCCCGGAACTCCAGGATCAGGACCCCTGGCGGGTGCTGCATACGCCAGATAAAGCCGACCCACAGGTTCACCTGTGCGTCCCCTGCACCTGCTCCTTCTCTCTGTTACTTTGTAGAACTCGCGTTTTATGTCCCTGTGATTTATTTTGTTTTAATCCCCTATGATTCTGTCTCTGTCCTTCTGTGTTTGCCCTTCTTTAGTCTATCTGTGTCTCCCTGACAACCTCTCTCTCTCTCTCTCAACTCTGTCTGTTTTCTGTGTCATCTCTCTGGGGGATGTCTCTGAGTCTCTGCTTCTCTCCATCTCTCTTCTGTCTCTCCCATTCCTGGATCTGTTGCTGGGCGTGTCTCTGCGAGTCTCCGCCTCTGATTCGTCGCTGTGTACCATATTCTGTGCTGAGTATATAGCAGTGAAGATAATAGATGCGATATTGTAAATCACAGCACTCATAATAACTTTGTGTCGTGGGTTGAGCACCTACTGTGCACCTACTGTGTTCTAGGAGCTTAATTTATATAAGGAACTTGATACCAACATTCCTTGCAGGGAGAGAACTGGCCTCTTTAGTGGAAAATATCTGCTTCTAATCATTATAGCTATTAATTAATTACAGCTATTAGTACACTGGACAGTTAACTCTCCTGTGTTCGGGGATGATATTTAAAATGTTTAACAAATGAGCAATTGACCAATGAATACACTTGCCCTACTTCTCACTTCTATTGCAATTAATTGCATAAACATCCAATCTTCTGCCATTCATACATTCATTCATTCACGTAATCATTCATTTATTCTTTCTTTTAGCGTATTGTTAAGGGCCCACTGGATCTTAGGCACCATGTTAGGAACTGGGGATGCAGCAGCTCACAGGACATCGTAAGGAACTCGGAGGAGGGAGCTAGAGAAAGACATTGACCAAGTTCATGGAATGTGACAAAGGAGAAGTTCAAAAGAGTAGACCTGCAGTCTAACCTAGTTGGAGGAACTTGGGAGGGCTTTCTGGGGGCAGGGACATTAATAGTGAAACTTAAGCAATGAACAGGAGTTAGCTGAATGAGGTCTCTTTCTTGCCAGTTTTGTATGTTCCATCGGTTAGAGCATAATGCCCTGAGCATACTAGGGCGTCACCAAATCTGTGAAGAATAAAACATGATGACTCCGAAGCAAGCAGTACTATTGGCATGTCTTTTCTCATTGCCTGCACCTAGCATTTGGCCAAGAATCAAAGGCAAATTTCTCCGCTCAACATTCATGGTGATGTCAGAACTTTCAACAGATTCTTGCCCTGCCCATTCCCCCAAACTGAGAAGGCAAATTTGAGCCCAGGAAAGTAGACTGAGGGGGCAAAAGTTGACGAGAGAGAACCAAGTCCCAGGCTCTCAAATGCATGCCTGTAGGGGCCAGGTTGGACTGTGTTTCTAGAGCGTCTCTTCTTTTAGAAGAAACCAGAAATCTGAATTTTCATGTAAGCCCTTCTAATTTTCATGTTTTAACCTAATTTGCAACATTTTTTATTTTTAAAAAAAGTTCATTGTGTACAGCCAATCAAATATCTATGGGCTGCTGTCTCAGTCCTTTTGGGCTGCTATAACAAAACTACTGCAGACTGGGTGGCTTAAGCAAAAAACATTCATCCCTCACAGTTCTGGAGGGTGGGAAGTCCAAGATCAGGGAGCTGGCCGATTTGGTATCTAGTGAGGGGCCCACTTCTTGGTTCATAGACAGATGACTTCTCACTGTGTCCTCACATGGTGGAAGGGGTGAGGGAGCTTTCTGGGGTCTCTTTTGTAAGGGCACAATCCCATGTATGCGGACTCCACCTTCCTAACCTAAACACATCCCGAAGGCCCCCACCTCCTAATACCATCACCTTGGGGGTTGGAATTTCAACATGTGAATTTTGGGAGGATATAAAAATTCAGTCTATAACAGCTGCCATTCCTGATTTAGAAGTTATTTCCTAAAGATGGAAAGGGAATAAGAGGGACTTATATTTACTATGCAGCCACGTCGCTCTGAACATTACACTCATGTTCTGTGGATCGTCCTCATGAATTTTCATCGCATGAACATCTCTACTGTTTTCTCTAATCTTTGCAACAACCTAATGGGATTGGTATTATCATGTCTGTTGAGGACGATTTTTGCCAACTTAAGTCTTCGGGGGCCCGATATTAGCCATGAGGAAGTTTAATATTCACACAGAACTAGAAGTGAGCTAGGAGGAGGATAAGGCTTTTGGATTAGAGACCTGATTTTATGAGACCCTCCAGGTGCTAAGAGACTTGAATAGCCAGACGTTGGGCTAAAAACTGTCCTTGGGACTTCCCTGGTGGCGCAGTGGTTAAGAATCCGCCTGCCAACGCAGGAGACACGGGTTTGAGCCCTGGTCTGGGAAGATCTCACATGCTGCGGAGCAGCTAAGCCCGTGTGCCACAACTACTGAGCCCGTGAGCCACAACTACTGAAGCCCGCGTGCCTAGAGCCCGTGCTCTGCAGCAAGAGAAGCCACCGCAGTGAGAAGCACACGCACTGCAACCAAGAGTAGCCCCAGCTGGCCACAACTAGAGAAAGCCCGCGTGCAGCAACGAAGACCCAACACAGCCAAAAATTTAAAAAAAAACCTGTCCTTTTATTTTTGGTTGGGTATCTTCACGAATTGCTTTAAATACCACTGCTCTTTCCTGCAACTTTCTTCCTTAGAGAGTTTTAACATGCTGGTGTAGGAGCCTGGCTCCCCTGTTATGTGACATGTGTAAAACCCACCAAGTCGTTCACTATGGGTTGACGGCAAGTCCATTGTATTCAAGATCCACTCAGCTAAGCAACACTGTTACACCTCTAGTTTCTAACTTCTCTATGCCTCTGAAATAGTTCAGTCCTTTAATCTGAGTGCCTATAGGAGTTGCATTAGAAAACACTTCCTTTTGCCTGGACTTCTGTATTTTTGCCACTGAAGTGAGCATCCTGCAGCCCTAGAGTATTAAGAGCTCCTGGACCAGTGAGGATTTCACTAGGTGAACTCCAAGTCCCCTCTGAGTATCTCCAAGTGGGATTTAGCAAGGTCATGGATCTTCAGAACAACCTCGTGGAGATGTGTCTGTTCTAAGATGTGAACCCCTTGAACAATCAGATAAAAGGGCTTAACTATCTCAGAGTCACTGGGAGGTCAGACATGGGACGGAGTAGCCGTGCGGCTTAGCAGAGTGAATCTTTTTTTTTTTTTTTGCCTTTAAAAAAACTGATTTATTTTTTTGACGTATAATTGATTTACAATGATTCAGGTGTGCAGCAAAGTGATTCAGTTATACGTAAGAATATATACATATATTCTTTTTCAGATTTTTTTTAACATCTTTATTGGAGTATAATTGCTTTACAATGGTGTGTTAGTTTCTGCTTTATAACAAAGTGAATCAGTTATACATATACATATGTTCCCATATCTCTTCCCTCTTGCGTCTCCCTCCCTCCCACCCTCCCTAGCCCACCCCTCTAGGTGGTCACAAACCACCTAGCTGATCTCCCTGTGCTATGCGGCTGCTTCCCACTAGCTATCTATTTTACGTTTGGTAGTGTATACATGTCCATGCCACTCTCTCACTTTGTCACAGCTTACCCTTCCCCCTCCCCATATCCTCAAGTCCATTCTCTAGTAGGTCTGTGTATTTATTCCCGTCTAAGAAAAAAAAAAAGGTTATGAAGTACCTAGGGGTAAGACGGGAATAGCAGAGTGAATCTTAAATTCGAGTGTGCAGTAAGCTGTCAGGTTCCTTGTCAGAATGCAGATTCTTCACCCCCTCCCCCTGTTTTAATTCACTAGGAGTATTTGTTATGGCAAAAGGCTACTTAGGGGCCCAATAACAGCATGGCTTAGAGAACATATTTCTCTCACACACATTGCCATCCAAGGTGGGTGTTGCTTATTGGTGGATATCTTCATGAGATGTGGCAGATTAAGGATGGCCACATATTATTTGACACAGTTCTCATTGAGAAATGAGGTTGATGTGCCCTCCTCTTGAATCTGAGTAGGCTCTGTCACTGCTCTGTGACCAAAAGAATGTTACGGAAGCAGCACTGTGCCAGTTTAGGGTGGTTTGTTGGGTAGCTTTGATAACCAAAACACATAGGCCAGAAGGGTCCAGAGACCCTTCCATCATGAGGCTCCTCTGCCTTGTATAAACTTGTCATCATCTGCTCAGTCAAGGCTCCGTTCCTACCATGTCCAGCTTCCAGTCGGTGGAAGAAGATGGAGAAGATGCATCTGTTTCTTACTCACCTTGGCTTGGAGCTGGTACCCATGACTTCTGCTCACCTTCCATTGGTGAGAGCTTGTGACATGGCTGCATATAATTGCAAAAATGATGAGGAAATACAGTCTTCTAACTATGCCGCCCTCTTCTCAGTCACTAAGAAAGGGGAGAATGGATTCTGTCGGTAGTCTAGCTGATCTCTATGCCCCAGTCCAGAATGCAGTTTTGCAAGGCCCCGCCACCCCAGGTGACTTTGATGTAGGTGGTCCAAACATAGCAGTGAAGGGAATGAGTTTTGAACTCAGTGAGATCTGAGTTTAAAACTAAATGCTACCATTTACCAGCTGGTGACACCTCTGAGTTTCAGGTTCCTTGTATATATAAAATGCAAAAATAGTAATTCCTACCTCAGGCGTAGTTGTACAGATTTGATAATGGCCTGCATGAAAAGTGTGAGCACAGAACTTGGTGCACAGCAAGATCAAAACAGCAAAAAAATTTTTTAAAAAGTTTTACTGTTAATTGAATCAAGTGTTTCATTCTATCTTTTAAAACCAGCACATCAATGCACTGTCATTCTACTTAAAATATCTCTTTTAACCCTCCCATCAACCCTAGTCTTACCCCATTTTACAGACAAGAAGACCAAGACTTAGATTAAGTAGACCGAAACCACTCAGTGAACCCCAGATTTATTTCTGATGGTGTTTGGTTACAAACCCCATATTTAAAACTAAAGTAAAGAAGAACTATTGATGCTTTTTGAGCAAGGAAGTGACACATCAGAACTCTCTTGTAGAAAGATAAATCTGAAAGTGTTGCTAAGAGGTGTGTGGAATCGGGGGAAAGCTGGATGCAGGAGGACCAGTTTAGGAATGAGGTGAGGAGGTTCTGAATGAGGCTGAATGAGGTGAAGGCCAAGTACATTCGTGTCTCACCCTCTGTGGTTACTCACCTGTAAGGAGACAATCCCAAATAACAATCCCACTTTTCACTTGCGCATGCCTCTGCAAAGCTGACGAACTCTTCCATTCACGTTGGATATGGCTTAAAATATTTAGTGCCGGTTGCAGACCCTGATAGATGCTGTGTGCCTTAGTTTACCCATTTAGAAAATTGAAATTACAATGCCCGCTATAGCTATCTCATAGAGATTCTATAAAGAAATGCATGGGACTATATATTTTTTGAATTTTATTTTATGTTATTTTTTATACAGCAGGTTCTTACCAGTTATCTATTTTATACATATTGGTGTATATATGTCAATCCCAATCTCCCAGTTCATCCCACCCCCACCACCACTTTCCCCCCTTGGTGTCCATACGTTTGTTCTCTACATCTGTGTCTCTATTTCTGCCCTGCAGACCGGTTCATCTGTACCATTTTTCTAGATTCCACATATGTGTATTAATATATGATATTTGTTTTTCTCTTTCCAACTTGCTTCACTCCATATGACAGTCTCTAGGTCCATCCATGTCTCTACAGATGACCCAATTTTGTTCCTTTTTATGGCTGAGTAACATTCCATTGTATATATGTACCACATCTTTATCCATTAGTCTGTCGATGGGCATTTAGGTTGCTTCCATGACCTAGCTATTGTAAATAGTGCGGCAATGAATATTGGGGTGCATGTGTCTTTTTGAATTATGGTTTTCTCTGGGTATATGCTCAGTAGTGGGATTGCTGGGTCATATGGTAATTCGATTTTTAGTTTTTTTTTTTTTTTTTCGGTATGTGGGCCTCTCACTGTTGTGGCCTCTCCCGCTGTGGAGCACAGGCTCAGCGGCCATGGCTCACGGGCCCAGCCGCTCCGCGGCATGTGGGGTCCTCCCAGACCGGGGCACGAACCCATGTCCCCTGCATCAGCAGGCGGACTCTCAACCACTGCGCCACCAGGGAAGCCCTATTTTTAGTTTTCTAAGGAACCTCCATACTGTTCTCCATAGTGGCTGTATCAATTTACATTCCCACCAACAGTGCAAGAGGGTTCCCTTTTCTCCACACCCTCTCCAGCATTTGTTGTTTGTAGATTTTCTGATGATGCCCATTCTAACTGGTGTGATGTGATACCTCATTGTAGTTTTGATTTGCATTTCTCTAATAATTAGTGATGTTGAGCGGCTTTTCATGTGCCTCTTGGCCATCTGTATGTCTTCTTTGGAGAAATGTCTGTTTAGGTCTTCTGCCCATTTTTTGATTGGGTTGTTTGTCTTTTCAATATTGAGCTGCATGAGCTGTTTATATATTTTGGAGATTAATCCTTTGTCTGTTGATTCGTTTGAAAATATTTTCTCGCATTCTGAGGGCTGTCTTTTCGTCTTGTTTATGGTTTCCTTTGCTGTGCAAAAGCTTTTAAGATTCATTAGGTCCCATTTGTTTATGTTTGCTTTTATTTCCTTTACTCTAGGAGGTGGGTCAGAAAAGATCTTGCTGTGATTTATGTCAAAGAGTGTTCTTCCTATGTTTTCCTCTAAGAGTTTTATAGTGTCCGGTCTTACATTTAGGTCTTTAATCCATTTTGAGTTTATTTTTGTGTATGGTGTTAGGGAGTGTTCTAATTTCATTCTTTCACATGTAGCTGTCCAGTTTTCCCAGCACCACTTATTGAAGAGACTGTCTTTTCTCCATTGTATAACCTTGCCTCCTTTGTCATAGATTAGTTGACCATAGGTGCATGGGTTTATCTCTGGGCTTTCTATCCTGTTCCATGAATCAATCTTTCTGTTTTTGTGCCAGTACCATATTGTCTTGATTACTGTAGCTTTGTAGTATAGTCTGAAGTCTAGGAGTTTGATTCCTCCAGCTCTGTTTTTTTTCCTTCAAGATTGCTTTGGCTATTCGGGGTCTTTTGTGTCTCCATACAAATTTTAAGATTTTTTGTTCTAGTTCTGTAAAAAATGCCACTGGTAATTTGATAGGGATTGCATTAAATCTGTAGATTGCTTGGGGTAGTATGGTCATTTTCACAATATTGATTCTTCTAATCCAAGAACATGGTATATCTCTCCATCTGTTTGTATCATCTTTGATTTCTTTCATCAGGGTGTTATAGTTTTTCGAGTACCAGTCTTTTATCTCCTGAAGTAGGTTTATTCCTAGGTATTTATTCTTTTTGTTGCAATGGTGAATGGGATTGCTTTCTTAATATCTCTTTCTGATCTTTCATTGTTAATGTATAGGGATGCAAGAGATTTCTGTGCATCAATTTTGTATCCTGTAACTTTACCAAATTCATTGATTAGCTCTAGCAGTTTTCTGGTGGCATCTTTAGGATTTTCTATGTATAGTATCATGTCATTTGCAAACAGTGACAGTTTTGCTTCTTTTCCAATTTGTATTCCTTTTATTTCTTTTTCTTCTCTGATTGCCATAGCTGCGACTTCTGAAACTATGCTGAATAGCAGTGCCAAGAGTGGACATCCTTGCCTTATTCCTGATCTTAGAGGAAATGCTTTCGGTTTTTCACCATTGAGAATGATATTTGCTGTGGGTTTGTCATATATGGCCTTTATTATGTTGAGGTAGGTAACCTCTATACCCACTTTATGGAGAGTTTTTATCATAAATGGGTGTTGAATTTTGTCAAAAGGTTTTTTGGCATCTATTGAGATGATCATGTGGTTTTTATCCCTCAGTTTGTTAATATGGTTTATCACATTGACTGATTTGCGTATACTGAAGAATCCTTGCATCCCTGGGATAAATCCCATTTGATCATGGTGTATGATTCTTTTAATGTGTTGTTGGATTCTGTTTGCTAGTGTTTTGTTGAGGATTTTTGCATCTATATTCAGCAGTGATATTGGTCTGTAATTTTCTTTTTTTGTAGTATGTTTGTCCGGTTTTGGTATCAGGGTGATGATGGCCTTGCAGAATGAGTTTGGGAGTGTTCCTTCCTCTGCAACTTTTTTGAAGAGTTTGGGAAGGGTGGGTGTTAACTCTTCTCTAAATGTTTGATAGAATTCACCTGTGAAGCCATCTGGTCCTGGACTTTTGTTTGTTGGAAGATTTTAAATCACAGTTTCAATTTCATTACTTGTGATTGGTCTGTTCATATTTTCTGTTTCTTCCTGGTTCAGTTTTGGAAGGTTATACCTTTCTAAGGATTTGTCCATTTCTTCCAGGTTGTCCATTTTATTGGCATAGAGTTGCATGTAGTGGTCTCTTGGGATGCTTTGTATTTCTGCGGTGTCTGTTGTAACTTCTCCTTTTTCATTTCTAATTTTATTGATTTGAATCCTCTCCCTCTTTTTCTTGATGAGTCTGGCTAAAGGTTTATCAATTTGGTTTATCTTCTCAAAGAACCAGGTTTTAGTTTTATTGATCTTTGCTATTGTTTCCTTTGTTTATATTTCATTTATTTCTGCTCTGATCTTTATGATTTCTTTCCTTCTACTAACTTTGGGTTTTGTTTGTTCTTCTTTCTCTAGTTCCTTTACGTGTAAGGTTAGATTGTTTATTTGAGATTTTTCTTGTTTCTTGAGGTAGGATTGTATTGTTATAAATTTCCCTCTTAGAACTGCTTTTGCTGCATACCATAGGTTTTGGATCGTTGTATTTTCATTGTCATTTGTCTCTAGGAATTTTTTGATTTCCTCTTTGATTTCTTCAGTGATCTCTTGGTTATTTAGTAATGTATTGTTTAGCCTCCATGTGTTTGTGTTTTTTACGTTTTTTTCCCCTGTAATTTATTTCTAATCTCATAACGTTGTGGTTGGAAAAGATGCTTGATATGATTTCAATCTTCTTAAATTTACCAAGGCTTGATTTGTGACCCAAGGTGTGATCTATCCTGGAGAATGTTCCATGTGCACTTGAGAAGGAAGTGTTATCTGCTGTTTTTGGATGGAATGTCCTATAAATATCAATTAAATCTATCTGATCTGTTTTGTCATTTAAAGCTTGTGTTTCCTTATTAATTTTCTGTCTGGATGATCTGTCCATTGGTGTAAGTGAGGTGTTAAAGTCCCCCACTATTATTGTGTTACTGTCGTTTTCCTCTTTTATAGCTGTTAGCAGTTGCCTTATGTATTGAGGTGCTCCTATGTTGGGTGCATATATATTTATAATTGTTATATCTTCTTCTTGAATTGATTCCTTGATCATTATGTAGTGTCCTCCCTTGACTCTTATAACATTCTTTATTTTAAAGTCTATTTTATCTGATATGAGTATTGCTACTCCAGCTTTCTTTTGATTTCCATTTGCATGGAATATCTTTTTCCATCCCCTCACTTTCAGTCTGTATGTGTCCCTAGGTCTGAAGTGGGTCTCTTGTAGACAGCATATATATGGGTCTTGTTTTTGTATCCATTCAGCGAGCCTGTGTCTTTTGGATGGAGCATTTAATCCATTGACATTTAAGGTAAATATCGCTATGTGTGTTCCTATTACGATTATCTTAATTGTTTTGTGTTTGTTTTTGTAGGTCCTTTTCTTCTCTTGTGTTTCCCACTTAGAGAAGTGGGAAACTTTAGCAGTTGTTTTAGAGCTGGTTTGGTGATGCTGAATTCTCTTTGCTTTTGCTTGTCTGTAAAGCTTTTGATTTCTCCATTGAATCTGAATGAGATCCTTGCCAGGTAGAGTAATATTGGTTGTAGGTTCTTCCCTTTCATCACTTTAAATATATCGTGTCACTCCCTTCTGGCATGTAGAGTTTCTGCTGAGAAATCAGCTGTTATTCTTATTGGAGTTCCCTTGTATGTTATTTGTCGTTTTTCCCTTGTTGCTTTTAATAATTTTTCTTTGTCTTTAATTTTTGTCAGTTTGATTACTATGTGTCTCGGTGTGTTTCTCCTTGGGTTTATCCTGTCTGGGACTCTCTGTGCTTCCTGGACTTGGGTGGCTATTTCCTTTCCCATGTTAGGGAACTTTTCGACTATAATCTCTTCAAATATTTTCTCGGGTCCTTTCTCTCTCTCTTCTCCATCTGGGACCCCTATATTGTGAATGTTGGTGCATTTAATGTTGTCCCATAGGTCTCTTAGGCTGTCTTCATTTCTTTTCATTCTTTTTTCTTTATTCTGTTCTGCGGCAATGAATTCCACCAGTCTGTCTTCCAGGTCACTTATCCATTCTTCTGAATCAGTTATTCTGCTATTGATTCCTTCTAGTGTATTTTTCATTCCAGTTATTGTATTGTTTGTCTCTGTTTGGTTGTTCTTTAATTCTTCTAGGTGTTTGTTATTTAATTCTTCTAAGTCTTTGTTAAACATTTCTTGCATCTTCTCGATCTTTGCCTCCATTCTTTTTCCGAGGTCCTGGATCATCTTCACTGTCATTATTCTGAATTCTTTTTCTGGAAGGTTGCCTATCTCCACTTCATTTAGTTGTTTTTCTGGGGTTTTATCTTGTTCCTTCATCTGGTACATAGTCCTCTGCCTTTTCATTTTGTCTATCTTTCTTTGAATGTGGGGAATGTACTTCTGAAAGTTGAAGTCATCAACTTGATGTTAAGGTTTACTGTAAATTGAACAAAACAAGCAGGAAGCACTCATTTAAACTTCAATTTCATGATTGATTCTTTGGGTCTTAATTTTATAAATTAAAAATTTCAGATGGTGAGGGGTGAGGTAGTGGAGGGAGTTTGGAAGATAGAATTTCTTGTGTTGTGATTTCCATGGTCACCAACTGGCAGGCATCAACCACTGGCTGAAAAACAGATAAATAAGAAAATGATTGCAAAATGCTTTACACAGTGCCTGGCATGTAGTAAACAATCACTATATATGACATCAGAGTTGCTGCCTCTCTAAAAGTAGCCCACACATAGATGCTTCCCATGGAGAGCACATGGGGAATTCCCTCTTCCTTTGGAATGCTGCAGCCTGAACATTCTGGGATTTAAAAAGCTTCTTAGGCAGTGAAACTTTAAGTGATGGGACTTAGATAAGGAGTTTGATTTGTGGATTCCCTCTTATGCAGAACCAAATGCAC
The DNA here is from genome assembly GCF_964374135.1 of Grampus griseus. Lineage (NCBI taxonomy): Eukaryota > Metazoa > Chordata > Mammalia > Artiodactyla > Delphinidae > Grampus > Grampus griseus. The sequence continues at coordinate 10,467,140 of NC_139006.1, read as the reverse complement.
AGTGGGGAGTCACCCATCCTGGTTCCATTGTCTTGTTGAAGAATTTGTTTGTGTATTTCAAGCTCAAGATATGCTCCCATATTGTCTTTTAGAAACTTTATCTTTTTTTCCCTTTCACATTCAGATTTCCAATCCACCTGGAATTGATTTTTGTGTATATTATGAGTTAGAGATCAAGATTCAGATTATTTCATATGGATCGCCAATTGACATAGCACCATTTATTGAAAAAACCATTGTTTCCCCGTGGCTCTCCTGTGGCACCTTTGTTATAAATCAAGTGTTTTTACATGTGTGGATTTGTTTCTGAGCTCTCGATGTTGTTTCACTGGTTTATTTATCTTTCTTGTATCAAAGCATGCTCCCTTAATTTCTGTGGCTTGATAATAACTCCTGATATCCAGTAGTGAAAGTCATCTGACTTTGTTCTTCTTTGTGATAATTTTGGCTCTTTCATTTTGTACATATATTTTAGTGTTACCTTGTACATTTCCATCAAAACAAAAACTTGCTGGAATTTTTATTAGGATTACTGTCTCTAGATCAAATTTGATGAGAAATGATGTTTTTACAATATTGATTCATTTTTTTCACAACAGCCCTATGAGGTAGGTTCTATTGTTATCCCCATTGACAAATGCATCCCTCTTTTGCAGCTGGGACACAAAAATGTAAACTAATCTCATGGCATATAAGGAGGAGGGGTGTCCCACCCAGAGATGTATTATTTCTTTGACATTGTTTAGAATTACTGTCTCGTGGTAAAAATATAAAGCTGGGTGATTGTCGTCAGTCTTATTATATTGCTTTTAAATTCTCTTTCAACCATGCACTCTCTTACTCTTTCCATCAGGGGCAGACCACTCCCACTGCCCTTGGCATACCTCTAACCTTGTCCCACCAATTTGATTCACCTATGCAAAACTTCAGTTTGGAGATGAGCGGTGTTGGTAAGCAGGTATGGGTGAACTCCATCTTTGAGTGAGCATGGTGGCAGACACACCCAGGTTTTTAGGAGAGACACTGGCAGGGGGTGGTGTTTCAAACCCGGAGGCACTAATATTAACTGAAGTGTCTGTAACGAGTAGTGGTAGCAGTTGTCTGTGCTGAAGTGGTACAGACTGGGTTTCATTCCTGGGCATATCATCCCTGATTGTAATCCTTTGATTCTCATTGGAGATGCTAGGAACTTCTTGATCTCACTACAAATTTTTTCTGTTCAGTTGGTAGCAGTATTATGATTATTTGCAAATAATGGATGGAGTCATTATTGTTATTACTATTGTTAGTTGTGCCTCCTCTGCCCAGTTTATCCGCTGTCATCTTTCTACACCACGTGCTATCCCAGACTTCCAGAATACCAAATCTCGTCCAGCCCACACATATCAGACACCTGCTTGTCTGGAGCCAAGGATTAGACAGAGATCAATTAGAACTTGTATTGTCAAGCTGGAGGGTAATACACGGTGTTTCCCTTTGTAGTGGGTCACGTGTTCAGGAGCCCTGCAGCTCCCCTCCATTTGGTGAGAGTTTAATACCACAAGGAAGGAGCCAGCACACTGCTGGCTAAAAGATCAATAAATCATGCTGTGGACATGGGGAAACAGCAAGGTCTTCCCTGGAAAGGCTTCCTGGTCCAAGGTACCGTTAGTAATGCCGCTATTTGCAATCATAATAAAAATAAAACTAATAGGAAAACCAGGTAGAGGCAGTTCCACTGCCTACTGGATTTTTAATTTTCTTGAAGATGCCAGAGGCAGTCTCGAGCCCATTATGACTAAATGAGGCATATTAAAAAGACTTGCAAAGTCCAAACTGCTTTTACAGCCATTAATTAGCCAGCCTTCTAAATAGGCCCATAAGATTAAGCTTGTGTATGGTCTCTGGTCTCTAGAATGGGGTCGTGGTATGCAGAGAAATCAAATATCATTGGTTCAGTCATGGCTCTCCTGACCTTCTCTCTCATCTCAGCTCCACACAGATACTGCCTTTTTTGGGAGGTGGGGAGGATGAATACTACCTAACCACGCACCTAATGAGAGTGCTCTGAACTTCCCTGCAAGGCTGTGGATGACTTGAGCACAGGGACTGATGACATCATATTAGTTCCCACATCCACAGCATCTTGTGGATAGTAGGTCAGCCAACATTCTTGGGACACAAGGGACACAAACCTAACTCCAGCTTCCTTCAACTAAAAGAGAATATGTGGAAGTCTATGAGGTGTATGGAATGAATGATGGGCTGGAGGATCAGGCTTGCAAGGGAATAAGCATCAAGAATTATAGCACATGTCCATCGGCAGAAATTGTCCAGTTCACAGCCTCAACCATCTCTACATCCTTTCATCATCAGCTCAAGATTCCAAGCCTCTGGGGAAAGCAGGTGACTAGAGGAAACTGTGTCATTCTCCTGTCCCCTTATGGGTTTCAACAGTGGGAAGGGACACTCATCCCAGAACCATTCTCAGTGGAAGAGTTTCCAAAATGGAAGTCCAAGTGCCAACAGGAAGAGGAGTTGTAGACTGGATGGTGGTCAGTAAATGTTATATGTTGAACTGAATCTGCTACTTTTCCTCCTTTGGGTAGAGCCAGGTGCATCCCAGGGAAGGAAGGCATAAGAAAATGTGATTTTTCCCCCCCCTCTGAGTATGGACCAGAGAGAGGCTTACCATGTACCAAGAATTATGCTAAACATTTCCCAAACATTATCCTCACAACCCATGAGGTAGGAACTATTAACGTCCCCATTTAACAGATGAGGAAAATGAGGCTCACAAAGGCGAAGTCACTTGCCCAAGGACACACAGGCAGAGCACAGATTTAAACCTAGGGCTGTCAGACTCCAAAATCCACCCTTCCAGGTACTCCCCCCCCACTTCCGGTTTGGCGCAGGGCACATGTTGAAGAAACAAAAGGGCCCCCAGGGCGACAAACTTTACTGAAACTTGACTGAATGAATAAACATATCTAAACATAATAATGTGCTATGGGAAGGGAATGATGAGCCCGGGAAGCAGAGGAAGGAGTGAGAGAGTGGCGTTTGGTGGCCAAGTTCATTCGATGCCATTTAAGCAACAAGAGGCCACAGGCCATGAGGCTCTTTGGCACCTGAGACTCCAGCTGGCAGATGTAGATTGTAGGTATAGTTCCACAACATCATGCTTTTTTTTTTTTTTTTTTTTTTAATTTAAAGGGCAAAAATCTGTTTTAAAATTCTTTGAGAGGCAGGCACTATGACTTTTGGATCCAGCTGGCGTGAGTTTAAATGCCCTGCGGACTTGCGTGATGCTGGGCAGGTGTGTAACAGGGGCGGGGCAGGTGCGCCGCTGTTAGTGTTAGCGCGAGAGCGTTAGCGCGAGAGCGTTAGCGCGAGAGCGTTAGCGCGAGAGCGTTACCCCGCAACCTTTACTGCGAGCACGAGACCGTCAGCTTGGAGGTTAGTGGCCCTGGTCCCAGCCTCGCAGGGGTCTTTCCGGCAGAGAGTGCGGTACGAGGCGGATCGCCGCCTTCTCCCCGGGGCCCTCTGGCCTCCGGCTAGCGAGTGAGCTGAGGGGCCCGGGGACAGGCCTCGGAGCAGCCGCGAACGTCTCCCGCTTCCCCACTTCCGAGACCTAATGGCGGTGGTCTCCGTGGGTTGCGGTCCTCGGGCCCGGCCCCACTTTGGGTAGCCTGAGGAGCCCGAGAGCCGGCGGGGTCTTGGGCGCCTGGCTCTCCCTCAGTGATGACGGCTGGGCAGGGTCTGGGGTTTGGCCCTGAGGGCGCCGCCAGCTAGGCCTAGGCACAGGCGGGAAGACCCAGGCAGGGTCTGGCCTGCGCAGGGACCCTCCCCCCGCCTTAGCCGGGGGCCTGGACCTCGGAGGTGAAAGTTGAGCCTTGGGACCTTTCCCTCTCTTGTCAGAACAGAGGGTAACATTTGTTTTGGTGGAGGTTTATGGAACACTGGGACCTGGCCTCAAGAACAAAGGATCTGCCACCAAGAAGTCTGCAGCAACTAACCACGCCCCTCCCTCACCTTTCCTATAAAAGGGCTTTGCTGAAAGCTTTCGGGAGTTTGGGTTTTTTTTTAAGGCATGAGCCCCCCAGTTCTCCTTTCGGGGCCCCGCAGGAAACCTCTCTCTGCTCCAAACTCCGACGTTTTAGTATCGTTTGGCCTCACGGTGCGTCGGGCACAAGAACTTGCTTTGGGTAACAGGTCATTTCACGTCTTGGTGCTGGAGTTGCTCTGTGAGCCTAACTACAGAACTACTCAAGGCCGGTCATAAGGATTAAACGGTTTAATGCACGGAAGGCACTTACGAGAACTTCTGGAACATCTCAAGCCCTGGACAGGTATGTGTGGATATTATTATCAGTTGTACTTAGGGCATAATCGCTTTGCTGCTGCGTAGTATTCCACAGTGTGACTGTTCCTCTGTAGACAGATGTTAGATCATTTCCCACCTTTTGGCTCTTACAAGCAACTCAGTGTTGAAAACCCTTGTGTATCCCTCCTTATGCGCATTGCATCCATCTGCATTTTTCTCTAGCAGAGTTGCCAGGAAGAGAAACGTCTGGACCCTAGAGCACATGCCTTTTTTAGTTTTAATGAGTACTGCCAAACCTCCAAAGGTGCTGAACCAAGGTGCACCCCCATCTGTAGAGCGTGATGATCTAGTTCTTACCTGGTTGAATCTGCCTTTTTGGAGAAACCCAACCTCCCTCCTGCTCATTAAGCCGCGTCTGTTTTCAGAGCTCAGCTGACGTCTCTGGCTGCGTCCGTTTTCATTATTCCAGCTTTGCGTCCTGAAGCAGTCCCTTGCTATGCTTTTCCTTCCTGACTCTTATTTAATGCGGCCAAGTGCTTTTGGAATCCTGGGTGATAATAGCAGACAATGCTCAGGATGGAATGTGGAATTGGAGGTGCTGAATGTAGCTTTTGTCAGGAGTCCTTGGCGTGATTTCAGCCTGAAATGGAGAACTCTGCACTCAGCCTAAATTGCCGCAATCACACCTGGCGTGCTGGGTGGATGGCGGCGCAGACAGGCTGAATGTTTTTCCGGAAGAGTGCAGGCTGCTTTCTGTGGCTTTGGAGGCAGGACACCATGTCACCAGGGGGGGACAGCACTGGGCTTCAAACAGCACTTTCGTGTCTGACCCTGTGGGTTTTAGCCAAGGAGGCTTCCCTAGTATCCTCAGAGGGGTGACTCCTCAGCATGGAGAAAAGGAAAATTTGGTCATTTAGGGCATAAATTGACCATGATAAAATCCACTTTATTTATTGGTATGTTTTGGAGGTGCAATATGTGCAAAACAGAACTTGAAAGATTCTCTAAAAATCCAAATAAGCACCTGAGTAGCTCCCTGGAGGCAGAGACGGATTTGAAGCTGGTATTTTCCCATTTGTCCTGCAGTTTGCCCCACAGCCCTCATCACGATGATTGCATTTGATCAGCTATCAGCTAAGGTCTCTATTTTGCTGTCTTCGCTTTCTCTGCCTGAAAATTAAAAAAGGTTTCGAAGTAATTGTCTGCAGTGGGGCTTTGCCTTCAAATGCTAATGAGGTGGTGAGGTGGAGAGTTGGACGCTAAATGTTTACATTAAAATGGAAACAAGTAATCCAGTTTTCAAGCAGGGCTCCTGTTTGCTTTTAAAGTACACTTCATGCACTAAAACGAAACAAAAAGTCACGTCTTTAAGTAATATTGGCTGAGGAAGCAACTTGTGGTGAGCTACAGCCCAAACCAAGGATAGAGATAATTGTTTCCAATAATGCATCAGTACACCATTGTCTGTGTTGTAATAAAAAAGGAGAATTTATTTCGCAGCTGGACATGGGATTATTATCGTTTTAGGTACTTTTTGTAATGACAGTAATTCTCCAGTAAAATGATATTTTCAGAGGACAGATAAAAAAATAAGCTGATCTTTCAAATGAATAAAGTTGAAGTTCTGTTTGTTTATTCATTGGACAGTTGCTGGTTGGTTTGAGAAAGTGTGGGTTAAACACTAGTGTTCTGGAGTCTGAGAGAAGTAGATTGGAGTCCAGGTTCTGCCATATACCAGCTGCACAGCTTAGGGTCTCTCTGAGCCTCTGTTTCCACATCTGAAAAATGTTGCCCAGGCTGAAAGAAGGGCTGGGTTACGAGAAAATAAAAAGAAGCAAACTCCCTTTGCGTAATAATTCACAGTATCTTCCTATTATGGGGATACCGATAGGAACAGTAAGATTAACTCATATTTACTGGTCGTTTGCTATGCGCCAGGCACTGTTAAGGGTTTTATCTGCGTTAACACTGTAATTCTAACAGCTCTATTAGGTAGCTCCTATTATTAAGTAGGTACTAATATTAAGCCAGTTTTAAAGATATTGGTTAATTTATTCAACAGGTATTTATCGAATGTGTTTGTATTTCTCAGTAAAATAGGATTCATTGATTTATTCATTAAAATATTTATTGAGTATCTGCCGTTCCAGGCAGTGTGCTAAATGCTGGAGCTACGTTGGTGAACAAAATTAGCCACAGGCCTTGCTCTGTTGGAAATTATAAAGTCCAGGTGGCGTGGGGGCAGATCATAATCAAATAATCTCAAAAGATGAGTAAATTGTTACAAAGTGAACAAAATGTGGAGAAATGGACTTGCTTCTTTCTGTGAGAGTGTCTAACAAGTTTGCATCAGAGTTGGGGAGGTGACCTGTGCTGAGCTCTAAAGGAGGTGCTGGAATTAAGTGAGGGGAGAGCATGAGGGTGGGTGTGTCCCAGCTGGAGGGAGCAGCCCATGCAAAGGTCCTGTGGTTGGGGGGAAACATGGCATGTGAGGGAACACACCCCACCCCCAGCCTTAACTCATTTCCATCTCTGTCTCTCTGATCCTGGAAAGTGATAAGGATCAGGGCATTTTTTGCTGCACTTGGCCAGGTTTTTACTTCATAGGGCTGCTGTGCTTTGTGGGCAAGAGGAAGGGTATGCTGTAGCAGGTTGGGTCATGACCAAGACCCTCACTGTTGTTAGAAAACTATTCTCTGGGGGCCTCGTTAGTCTTTCCATATCCCTAGAAGCTGTGAGATGAGACCCAAGTCAAAGTAGAGAAGAAATAACCACTTTGGATAAAACTCAAAGAACCAATATGGCAGCCCATTGACCGCTGGGGACATGGAAAGCCTTGAGGGAAGTTGTCTCAACCTTTGCAGAACAGTTGCAGGACACGGTGCTATGTGTAACTGTCTGACGGACGTTCTGGGATCTTATCACACCATATCAGGCTTGGGCAGGAGCATCTCACAATTGCTATTCCTCCCATGGTTGGTGAGTGTGTGTACCCATGCTAATGAATTAAAGTCTGCCAAGTGTTTTAAACCTCCTGAAACAAAATGGAATAGAAGTGTGAGATTTTGTAATTATGATTGTTATTGATACTCTGCTTCTCAGCAGAGCCAGAGCATATTCTTGTTAAATGGCCTGTGTGCTGCCAACAAGACCAGAGCAGGTGTTTAGGATGTTGCCAGCCATAAAGGCTTTTCTCAGCTGTGTGTGTGTGTGTGTGTGTGTGTGTGTGTGTGTGTGTGTGTGTGTGTGTGTGTGTGTGTGTGTGTGTGTGTGTGTGTGTGTGCGCGCCTGCGGTATATATAAGGGTAAACATTCAGTGTAGAAACAAGGGATAATTTATCTGATTTGTAAAAGAGCTCAGAAATTGCCTCTGGAGCCTGATTGATTGAGAAGTCTTTTCTCATTGAGAAAACAAAACATGAAATTATTTTATTTTCTCCAGTAACTACTATGAAGCCAGTCTCTGTTACACCTCCCACCCCCATCCCACCTTCTTGCCACCTGGTAAGTCAGTTGGATTCCATAACTCTTCAATCTCCTTGAGCTATTAAAATAGCCTAGTCACCAGGCCATTTTTCAACTGACATATTTCATTCGAAGTTCCCCCTTTTGTTTGCCAGCATGGACTGGACTTAGCGGGTGGCTGTGGCCTCTTACTGCCCTGCTCCCTACACTTTCCTGCTCCTTGTTTTCTGCTGTGTTGCGGTGGGAAGGACAGAGGGGAAGAGATATTTCCTTTTGTTCTGTTCTGTTTTGTGTCATAGATTTTATCTTTTAGAGCAGTTTTAGTTTCATAGCCAGACTCAGCGGAGAGCACAGAGTCCGCACAGATGCACAGCCTCCCCTGCTATCAGTATCCTCCACCGGAGTGGGGCATTTTTGACAACCAACGGACCTATGCTGGCACGTTGTTACCACCCAAAGTCCACAGTTTACATTCAGGTGCTCTCTGTGTTGCCGTTCTGTGGGTTCAGACAAATGTGTAATGGCATGTATCCACCACTGTAGTATTCTGTACGATAGTACAGGATAGTTTCACTGCCCTAAAAATCCTCTGTGCTCCACCTTTTCATCCCTCCCTGCCCCAGCCCCTGGCAACCACTGATCTTTTTACCATCTCCTTAGTTCTTCCTTTTCCAGAATATCATATAGTTGGAATCGTAAGGTATTTAGTTTTTTAAATTGGCTTCTTTCACTTAGTAAGATGTGTTTAAGGTTCCTCCACGTCTTCTCATGGTTTGATAGCTCATTTCTTTGTAGCGCTGAATAACATTACACTGTGTGGATGTGCCACAGGTTATTTACCCATTTATCAATTGAAGCTCAACTTGGTTCATTCCAGGTTTGGCACTTATGAATAAAGCCGCTACAGACATCTGTGAAAAGGTTTTTCTGTGGACGTAGGTGTTTAATTCATTTTGGAAAACAGCAAGGAGCATGTTTGCTGGACCACATGGGTAAGAGTATGTTTGGTTTTGTAAGAAGCCGCCCAGTCATCTTGCACAGTGACTGTTTCATTTTGCATCCCCACCAGCAGAGCTGGGAGAGTTCCTGTTGCTCCACACGCTCTCCAGCGTTTGGTGTCGTCAGTCTCTTGGATTTTTGCCATTCTAGTAGGTGTGCAGCGATATCTCATTGTTGGGATGTTTCTTTTTAACATGTCCTTGGTGAGCTGACTGTCCTCTCAGTTCTAACTGCTGTATCCACGTGGGAGAAGCTCCGTGCTGGGGCGGGGAGGGGCTGGAGCTGTCCTCTTTCTGCTGGTCATTTCCAGTGGTCTGGCTTGCTGTCCGTGGACTCTGTGCAGGGCGGGTGGAAGCCCCAACAGACTGTCCTGGTCATGGATTCCATGTTTATGCAGTGTTTTTGCTTTTGTTCCTCCTGAGGCTCAAGAGCTTCAAAATCCAGACTTATTTTTATGCTGATTTTTTGGCTGAGGATTTCTGTATCATTCAGGGAATATAAAAAATCAGAGCCCCGGGCTTCCCTGGTGGCGCAGTGGTTGGGAGTCCGCCTGCCGATGCAGAGGACACGGGTTCGTGCCCCGGTCCGGGAAGATCCCACATGCTGTGGAGCGGCTGGGCCCGTGAGCCATGGCCGCTGAGCCTGCGTGTCCGGAGCCTGTGCTCCACGGTGGGAGAGGCCGCGGCAGTGAGAGGCCCGCGTGCAGCAAAAACAAACAAACAAACAAAAAAAGCAAACTAAAAATCAGACCCCATGCCTTGGTACCAGTATGCCTGGGGTTCTGATTTCTTACAGGAGACTTTTTTCCCCAATGTAGTAGATGCCCCACCTTGCATCTCTTTGGTCCACCTGAGTTTTTCTTAAGCTTCAAACATTTCAGAGTGTGCTGCTGACAGCTTTTTACCGCAAGCGCTTGCCTCTGCCTCTCCTCTGCCTGAGAGCTCATCTTGCTGAGCTCTGGTATAACCTGGAAGTGCGGAGAAATTGACACTCTCAGATCAACCTTTAACCATTGGGGGATGGGAGTTGGTGGCTTAACGTCCCATCCCCCATCCTCCGTGGGAGTATTCTGAGGTGTGTTCACCGCAGTCTCCCAGAGGGTCCCCAGCAGTTTCCCCCAGCGGTAACTTGCTTATTACTCAAATTTTATTGGCTTTTCTCGTTTTTCTCTCTTACTTTCTCATCGGGATGTGGCCAGACTCTGGACGGTATATTTGGAAAGGTATATTGCTGATGAATAAGATGTGGGATGTGATGAAGTGAGAGGAGTTCAGGATGACGCCAAGGTTTTTGGCTTGAGCAGTTAAATGGATGCAGGTACAGTTTGCTGAGATGGGAAAGACTGTGGGAGGAACCGTTTGGGAGGGGCAGTGGGAGTTTGGTATCGGCTGGCCGGGTTAGGTCCAACGTGCTTATAAGCATCTAAAAGAAGACATCAAGTAGGCAATTGATCATAGGACTGTGGGACTCAGCGGAGAGACCAGGTAGCTCACAGACTAGGGAGGGATGCTGGCACACGGATAGGCAAGTTGTTCCAGAGCAGTGAGTGAGTGCAGCAGGCTGTGGAAGCACAAAGGAGGGCCCCAGACTTGTGGTGTTGGGAAGCACTATGGAGTAAGTGATCTTTAAGCTGTGACCTGAAGATCGAGGAGGACAAGCCAAGTGAAAATAGAGGAAGAACAGAGTTTAGGCAAACGGAACAGCCCACGCCAGGCCCCAAGGGAAGGGAGAGCATGTTACCATTTTGCAGGTAAAAGTAGGTCAGTCTCACTCAAGGAAGACAGTGGTCAGGGGAAGGATGGGGAAAGAAGCGTGGAGTGATCAGGTCATGCAGTGCCCTGGAGGCCATGTGCAGGAGTTTGGATTATTTCATGAGTGCACAGGGGTGTCACTGAAAAATTTTAAGCAGGGCACTGAGTGTCCAGATTTAACAGATGCTTCTCTTCTGGAGAGACCTTCCCCCAGAGGCGTTTTGAGCCGAGTCCTGTGAGCTCATCTCCCTTGGGCCACCCCAGGCCTGTCTTCTTGTCCATCCCCATCAGCTCCATTCCCATTCTCACTAGGCATATCACATCTAAGTAGGTCAGGCCAGGCAGAGAAGGTCCTCAGGGACTTTTCTTCCAATGGCAAGGCCTAGATTCAAGGGGCAATAATCTGCATGGACGGCCTGGCTTCTTGTACTCAACTGAGGGGAAAGCAGCCTAGGATACTTCCCAGGGCAACGTAAATGGAGTGGGTTTCTCTTTCTTGTGAACCACGAGTTTTTTCAAAAAGCCTCAGGCTTTGGCAGGTAAGATCGCTAAAATCTGAGGCTCCAGTTTGGTGCTAATGGTGATTTTTTTACCCCGGGCAGCTCTTTTTCTCTTAAGTCACCAGATCATGCTAAATATTGCAGCATGTGGGCATTTAAAATGCATGTGTGTGTCATTTGGGGAAAGATCCTTTGTCAATTTCCCTGTGGCTTTTGCAAGTAGGATACATCTGGATGTGGCAGATTGAGAACAATTGACTCAGCCTCTGAAGCCCTGCATTCTTATATTTGATCATCTGTCATTTACTCTGTGTCCTGGGGCCTGTCTGTTGTCATATCTAAGGTTTAGTTTCACACCTTTTAAATTAATGGGTTACCTTTGACAACTTAAATGAAATGTACAAATTCCTCGAAGAATACAACATACTAAAATTAACAGAAGAAGAAATAGAAAATCTAAAACCTCCTGTATCTATTTAAGAATTGAATTCACAATTTAAAAACTCTTCTTGACTTCCCTCTGCCACAACTATAGGCCCATTTTATCAAATATTTAAAGATAAAATTATGCCAAGATTACACAAACCCTTTCAGAAAATAAAGAATTGTTTCCAACTCATATCATTAAGTCAGCCTCTCATAAGAAAAGATGACTTAAAAAAGAAAATAATAGACCAATATCTTTGACATAGACTCAAAGTTCCTTAACAAGATATTATCAAACAGAATTCAGCAATACATGAAAAGGTCGAGTTGAGATCAGAACCATGGACACATTGCATCTCACTCTTCCATAGCAAACCCCTGACAGACATCACTAATTGATCACTTTGGTTTTTTCTGGCTGAAACATTCTCAGCCTGTTTCTCCAGGCAGTCAATGTCAATCAGTTAAAGTTGGCATGTGAGAAGAAATCTATTTGACGTCATGGAATTAAATGGATCCTAACAGTACAAAGCTGAGATACTCTAATTCTGTCTTCCTGTTAAAAATTTGAGGTCATTTTACAGGCAAGCACTTCCTTCAGTGTGGGGTGATTTACTCCAGACCAGACATGCAAGAACAAGAGTTCCTTGTTGTGAGCAACTCACACAAAGGAAGAAGCCATAAAATACCAAATGCCTGTAAAGACCGTAACCTTGTTGGTCCTCGTTTACTGCTGTAGCATCATCCCCCACAAGGACAAAATCTGGTACACGGTATCATCCAAGACTGTTTGTTGAATGAATGAGTGAATTCTGAGGGAAGTGGACAAATGGTTCTATCTTTGTAGAGTTGTTATAGTTACTGCCATTTAGCCAAGGATAACCAGCCACAAATGATGAAGCCACGGATTGGGGTCCAAACCACAAGCTGCGATGCAGGGGTTGAGCATTGTTCTGATAATTCTTGTATTAGTAACTTCAGCCTCGTCTTTCCTCTGGTTTGCAGACAAATATATCTGGCTGCCTTCTTGATATTTTCACCTGGCCGCCTCAAAGACTTGTTACGCTCGCAGCCTATCACAGACTGTATCGTCTCCCCACCCCCCACCCCCACCTGGCCCTTCTCCAGTGTTTCTTGTCTTAGTGAGCCTCACGACCATCCATCTGGCTATACAGGCCAGAAATGATGACAGCCTGAAAACCTCTCCCCTCTTGACATCTCACATCCTAATTATCTCTGAAATATATGCACTCTTCTCTGTCTTCCCCCCCACCACCCTGAGCTCCCATCACCTCTCACCTGGAAGGGCGGTAACAGTCAGCTGATCCGTCTCCCTGCATCCACCCCACCCCTTCTACCTCATTCTCCACACTGCAGCTTGAGTGATCTGTTCAAAATGCAAAGTAAATTATTCACTCCCTGATGAAAACTGGGTGACTTCTCATTGCCTGTAAGAGCAAAACCAAACTCTGTAAACTCTCACAGCACCCCTGCGTGGTCCGGCCCTCATCCTCTTAAGCCGCCTCATACAACACTCACCCTTTATTTTCTGTGTGTTCAGCCCACTGACCTTTCAGCTCCCCCCAGACACAGCAGGCTCCTTCACTCCCACTTCTCTGCCTACAACTCTTTCCCCCTCCTCTTTATCTAGTTGATTCCGACACACCCCTCAGAGTTCTTGACACTTCCATGGGAAAGACTTCCCTAACCTTCCCCGTCCACCCCTTTCCCAACAATACACAGGATAACAAAGAATTATCCAGCCCCCCAAGTCAATAATGCGGAATTTAAGAAGTCCTTTTCTAAGTCTAAGATTTGGGGATTTATTGTTACCATAGCTCAACAGGTCTCTTCCTCACTTACACAATGAATGATTGAAATTACAAATTACAAATTTCAATCTTGCTTCTCCACCTCACAGAATCTCTGTTATTTTCCTTAAAGCTAGAGCTTTCAAGAAGGCAGTAAAGGAATTATAAATGAATTGAATCAATGAAATAACTCCATGAGGAGCCAGTACATTTTCTACGTGGAAATAAAAAAGTGGAGGAAACTGCAAAGTCCAAATGTAGAGTTAGTGCCATATAACTGCTAAGAGTAGAGGTTGCCATAGTAGGGCATGGTCCACTGATCTGTTGAATCAGGTCCTTTGCCTGTTTCTGAAAATTAAGTTTTATTGCAACAAAACCATGCCCATTTGTTTATGTAGAGTCCATGGCTGCTTTCGTACTACAAGGACAGATGTAAGTAGTTGCAACAGAGACAGGAAGGCCTACAAAGCCCAAAATATTTGCTGTCTGACACTTTGCAGAGCAAGTTTGCTGATTCCTGTTAAGGGTGTGGGTTTGAGTCCCAGTTCCAACACTTACTAGCTGTGAGAAAGTCATATTACCTCTCCGAGCTTTAGTTTTCTCAGCAACCGAATGGAGAGAATAACATGACTTGCCTCATATGGTTGTTTAAGGATTTAATGAGATCACATGCTTTGCACACTGCCTGGCACATAGAATATGCTTAATAAATCATAGCTGTTATTAATAAGTTAGTACTCCAAATCATGAACAATTCTAATAAAGCAAAACCACCTTTTATGTCTTGGGCAGAAGTAGATTCTTTCCTGGGGCCTGACAGTAAGTTTTCTTCCTTTGTCACAGATGCTCTGGCAGCCCATAAGGAAACATTTTTATCTTGAAAGCACCTGGCAGAGACGGCATGGGTGGGGCTGAGCTGGTGGAAGGACCCCATTTCTCAAACCCAGCTTTCTACATGGAATTATTCACAGGGAAACCTTACCAAGCAGCCTTCCGGCTTGGTGTCATCCATCTTCTGAAGGTAATTCAATAGCCCTTGGTAGCTGATGAGGGGAGGTTGCTCTGTTTATTACAGCTGGTTTTTATCAATGACCAGCAACCCGCTGGCTGGGGCCAGGAGCAACAGGCTCTTTGTTTAATCCTGTTAACCCAGGCCTTGTCTGCAGCCAGCTCCAGGCCAGCAGAGGGCCGCTGGCCACGTGGGCAGATGAAGACCTTGGATCATTCTGAGTTGAGAGTGCCAGTTATTAAAGTAGGACTCCTGCACAAAGCTTCTTTAAGCGCCTCCCACCCCCAACCTCATCTGGTCAGTGCTACAGTGCTGGGAGGGAGACATTGTCATGCTTGCTTCACAGATGAGATGCTGGGAGGTAGTTCCTCATCTCGTGCCTAGACGCCAAGGCAAGTGCTCCTCTCTTGACAGGACGCATGTGGGGGGCTGTCTCTGATGTATGGGTCTTGGCCTACCTGTGAGGATCATCTTCGTGAGGGTAGGACCTTGTCCTCTCATTCATAATCTCATTCCTAGGACCAGGCCTGGCACATAGTGGTATTTAATAAATATGTGTAAAGAATGAATGGTGCCCAGGCTTTACACATGTTTTATCCTTTTCCTGAAACACTCTTCCCATCCTTTTGCTTAGCTAACCCCTGCTCGTCCTCAGGGTCACAGTTTATATGTCATCTTGTGTCAGTTGGTGCCCAATCAGGAAAATAGAAAGCATAGGAACTAATTTAACTGAGAGAATTTAATAGGGAGTTGGTTAAGCACTTATTGGAAGATGGAAAATATAAAAAGGGAACACTGAGGTCACAGAGATAGTAACTGCAGTGGATTAGTTATCCACTGCTATGTAACAAATTGTCCCACAACTCAGTAGCCTAAAGCAACCATTCATTATCTCGTATTTTCTGTGGTTTGGGAACCTGGGCATGGCTTAGCTGGATCTTCTCCATCAGGGTCTCTCATAACAACAGTAAAAGTGGCAGCCGAGGCTGGGGTCTCATCTGAAGGCTCGACTGAGGATGGATCTGCTTCTAAGCTCACTCACGTGGTTGCTGGCAGGATTCAGTTCCCCGTGGGCTGTTAGACCGAAGCCCTCAGTTTATCCCCATCTATTTGCTGGAGGCCTCCCTCAGTTCCCTGCCACATGAGCCTCCATGGGGTAGCTCACAATGTGGCAAAATAAAACATCATCAGACTGAACAAGCAAAAGAAAACATCCTTGACAGAGGCCACAGTCCTGTTATCTAATCTCTGAAGTGACATCCCATCATCTCTGCCATTTTCTTGTAGAAGCGAGTCAGCAAGTCCGTCCTACACGCCAGGGGAGGTGATGGCACGAGGGCACAAATATCAGAGGGCAGGGATCATGGGGGAACCATGTCAGAGACTGCCTCTCACAGGCAGAAAGAAGCTAATACCTAAAGGGAAGAGGCTGGGTTTTAGAATCTAGGTGTTTGGAGGAGGGTCCCCACAGGGCTGGGACTGCCTTGGAGGGGGTGGCCCTGGCCAGCTGATACTGGTGAATGAATGGGGCACAATGAAGCTGTTTCCGGCAGTGTGAGAAAAAACACCTGGACACAAGAGCTAACTGCTGTTTCTGGAACCACCTGGCACTGCCCAGGGTCAGGGGAGAACCATTGACACTGATGGGAACAGGATGCAGACTGGAAGGAGCAATCCCTTCTGCCCTTCTTAAGGGTTGAATTGTATCCCCCCAACCCTCAAATTCATATGGTGAAGTCCTAGCCCCCAGTACCTCAGAATGGGACCTTATTTGGGAATAGGGTCATTGCAGATGTGATTAGTCAAGATGAGGTCATGCTGGAATAGGTCATACTAATCCAAAATGACTGTTGTCCTTATTAAAAGGGGGAGTTTGGACACACAGTCCAGTGGAACATGAAGGCAGAGATTGGGCTTATACCAGCCAAGGAATACCAACAATTGATAGCGAACCACCAGAAGCTAGGGGAGAGGCATGGAACAGATTCTCTCAGCCCTCAGAAGGAACCCCCCTGCCGCCACCTTGATTTTGGACTTCTAGCCTCCAGAACTGTGAGAGGATAAAATTCTGTTTTGTAAGCCAACCAGTTGCTGGCACTTGGCTACGGCAGTCCTGGAAAGCGAACACAGCCTCATCCAGCCTTGTAGTCACGTCTGGCTTACACCTTACAGAACCCGCCAGGGATGCAGCTTGAAAAGTAGGGATGTAGTTGCAGCTCAGCTTCATCCAGAGATGATGGAAGATGGATGTGAAGCTGGGCAATGAAATTGTAATGGCCAGCGAATCCTTCTTTGGGGGAAGCCTTCAGTGACACCACCACAGGGGCCCAGGCTGTTCTCTTGCCTTCTGTGTGTCTCCTCAGTTCTCTGTACCACCTCTGTAGCAGCACTTACTATCCTCTTGTCCTAACTGATTGTTTGTGTCTTCCCCTAGATTATGAACTTCATGAGGGCAGGTACTCTGTCCCTTTTCTTCTACTGTGTCAGCTGTGCCAATACAGACAGCTATCGTATTATACATATAATCTCACTTAATCTTCATAATAACCCCACAATGCAGATTTTTTTTTTTTTTTTGCGGTATGCGGGCCTCTCACTGTTGTGGCCTGTCCTGTTGTGGAGCACAGGCTCCGGATGCGCAGGCTTAGCGGCCATGGCTTACGGGCCCAGCCGCTCCACGGCATGTGGGATCTTCCCGGACCGGGGCACGAACCCGTGTCCCCTGCATCAGCAGGCAGACTCTCAACCACTGCGCCACCAGGGAAGCCCCTATGCAGATATTTTTATCCCCATTTTACTTACGAGAAAACTGGGTGTCAGTGAGATCAAATGACTTGCCCAAGGTCATACAGCTGGTAAGTGGCAGAGCCAGGGTTGAACCTTCTTTCTGTTATCCACCTCTGCTTTCTCCCCAGATTTTTAGAGCTGCCATGTATTAAAGATTTGCAATATGCTGGGAACTGTGTCAGATGCTATCTGCGTATCTGTCTCGAACTCCATATTTATATTAGCTCCATTATCACCTAATCCTCATTTCATAGAGTAAAGCAGTGCTGATGGAGAGCTGGAAACCAAACTGAATATTCCAGTTAAATCCAATCCCTCTGTATAGCTAGACAACTGAAAAATCAACCAGTGTCCCTCCACTAAGAGCAGATTAATAGATTGTTGGTACATCTAATGGTTTGTTTAGTTGATGGTTTCTGCCATTATTAGGGGAGGGTTTAGAGGGGTTTTTATGATTATAAGACCCACATCAATTAGCCTTGGAAATGAGAATGTAAATACAAAATGTTATTCTGTTGCCAAGCAAAATAAGTACCTGTACTCATAGCCAATGCTTTAAGAATTTATTCAGCAAATATTTGAGCACATGCTACGTGTCTGGTACTGTTCTCACAGCTGTACAAGATATAAAAGTATAAGATGCATTCCTGTCCCCAGGGACCTTGCAGTGTAGTTAAGGAGAGGAGATATGCACACATGAGATGTTAATTAACAAAACAAGGCCATCTAGGGTAAATAGCAAATTAATGGAATGGACAATAGGAAAATGGCGCTTACGGGAATTCAGAGGAAGGAGTGATCATGATGATAGTAATGAAGAAATTTGCTACGCTTTTACTGAGCATTTATCATGTTCCAGGCAGAGTGCTGTTTGTGTGCACTAACGTTTTGCTGATGAGGAAACTGAGGCTTAGAGAAGTTGAATGACTTGCAGAAAGTCACATAACCAGTGAAGGAGTGAGAATTTGATCCTGGGTTATCTCACCCAGGAATGAGCTCTTGCTTCCATTCTGTATTCTGAGAGTGGATTGTACTCTGTATGTCCACAGAAATCAATGACTGTGTTGGGGGCTGGGGAAGCTCATGTAAATCTTAGAGTTGATGACGTTTAAACTGGGTTTTGAAGCATGAGTAGGAGTTCAATGGTTGGAGAAAGGGAAAAGACACTCCAGGCAAAAGGAACAGTCCCCTGCCCACCACACCCCCATTTTATTTTAGAGATGGCTGGTATAAGTCATCCTCATTGTCTTATGCCCCTTCCTTCAGGGAAGGGTTTGGAATTTCACAATATTTCCCCCTTGACTCTGCTGGCGCTGAGGCTTGATTCTTTAGGAGAGAGAAGCCTCTGTGATTCTACAGCAGACCCAGATCTTGTCAATTATTTTCAGCATCTAGAAGAGACGGTGGTGGGACATCCTCTCTCCCCTCAACACACATAACTATTAAGAATGCTACGAACATTTTGTTGAGCAAACAATTCTTGGGAGAACTAAAGTGCTTATTGCCAATTTAAAAAAGCCATTCTGAGAGAAAACTAAAATAGATGGAAATCAATTGAATTTTCTTCCCTAGGAGATCTTGAGCAATGAAACCCATGTAATTGACCAGTGGATTTCAGAGGGGGATGGGTGCAAAGGTAGTAAGAGGAAAGATGAGGACCAAGGAACATGTAGGGGGAGGAAACAGTTGTTTTGCAGAAGGAGAAGTACAGCCCCCTAGGTCTGGATTCCTTCTGAGAGGCCAGAGGAAACGTGGTAGGGATGCCACACATGATAACCTCTCAGAGCTTCCATTTCCTCACCTGTGAAATGGGGGTCATGGCACTGAACCTTTGGGATCCTAGAAGTTACGTGAAGCTCTTTGCATGCTGCCTGGCATGTAGTAGGAGCTCAGAAATGTTAGTTATGATTAATAATAGTACTGTGTTAGGGAGTAAAGTGCAGAGTTGACATTTTAGTTTGGGTTCCCTGGGGTTCTCATGCATGTGATAGATTGAGCTCTCAGAAGCAAGCGGGAGTGGGGGAAGCAGGAAAGGTGAGGAGAAGGAATTAAACAAGGATGTGGTCTCAGTTGGAGACTAGCCACAGCCCAATCCCACAGAGAGCTCTGGAGCATGAACTGTGCTGCAGAATTGATCTGCCTTGGGGCCCCAGGGTGAGCCTTTTTAAACTCCAGGTCAGTTAGTCATGGTATACAGGATGCTTTGGGGGAGGGATGTGCCCAAAGTGGGCTTTCTGGGCGAAGTGGCTCCTGTTTGAGAGCAGTTCTCCCCCAGGGCAGATGTGAGCCTAGTAGCCAGTACTCACAGCATCTGGGGGATGGCTGCATTGGGCTAGTAAGGGGTGGTCCGGATTGGGTGCACCAGTGAAGTCCATTCCAGTGGTCAGGGTGAAGGATGCAGAGTGGAAACTGAATAAAGTGAGTGTATCAAGACTGCTTTTATGTAGCATGAGGATGACTCTCTTGACAAAAAGATGCAGAGGAGACCCACCCTGATGTAACTCAGGATATTTCCACCTGATTCCTCACAGAGATCTTGGCAACTTCCAGAATCCCAACTTCCCCCCAGAGCCTATCTTATTATGCCACTATTCAAAGATGGGGTGCTTGCTCTTCTCATCTGTAAATCTTGAAACTCAGCTGATTATGGTGCCTTCAGGGCAGAAATTATGTCCTGCCTTTCTTAGTATCCCCCATGATGCTAAGTGCAGTGTCTTGTATATAGTTGGTACTCAGCAAGTATAGTTGAATGAAGAGCATCTCCCCCAAGCATCCTCAGGGATCCCAAGCTTCTGACTTTGGGGGGTGATTAAAGAAAGTGCCTTCAGTTATGAATGTTCAGACTTCTTGCTCTGGTATTTAAGGTCCCCACCCTCTTGATCCGACTCCAGGATTAGTTCCAGTAACCCTCTCACCCACCTTCACAAGCCTCACTCTGTTGTCCAGTGGTTCCAGCCCTTTCTCATTTTCTCATACAGTGCTATCTGTCATCATCTAACCAGTTGTCCAGGCTAAAATCCTAGGAGTAACTTTTAATTCCTCTTTCTCTGACCCTTAAGCACCAAATCCACCAGCAAGTCTACTTTTTTTAATTCTACTTTCAAAATATGCCCAAGTCTGGCCACTTCTCATTCTTTCCTCTGCTATCATCCTAGTCTGAGTCTTTTCCCCATCTTTCACCCAGATTACAACATCCTCCCCACTGGTCTCCCTGCTCTGGATCTTGTTTACTTCAGCAAGTTGTGTCTAGCATGGTGCCTGGCACATAATGGGCTCTCAATAAATATTTGATGAATGAATGGTTAGGAAATGGCATAAGGTTCCCTTTTTGACATTAAAAAAAATCATGGATTGCCAAACTAACAGTTGATATTTTAATATACTTGGCTTGGGAAACAATTTGTTGACCAAATGCATCTATGAATTCAATAATGCTTTTGAATAAGCAGGTCTACAGACATTTAAAAAGTACTTCTACTAGGGATGAGGCATTGGCAAATTGATCCCCAAATTGGCAGATACCTTGCAATACCTCTGCGGTCCTCTAGGAGGCGGTGGCTCACAGGTTGGATTCCACTACTCCAGTTAAACTAGGTCTTTGCTATTCCTGCAACATGACTCATTGTGGGATTCTGTTCCCACCCCTGTGCCTTTGTTGCAGCTGTGTCCTCCCTTTCAAATCTACCTCAAACTCTAGGTGTACAAAGCCCATCCATCTTTAAAGTCTCAGCCCAAATGTCAACTCTTTTAAAGCCTTTGTTGATTTCACCCAAATGAGAAGATTTCTCACCCTCCTTGCTGAGTTCCCATAGAGCTTTATCTGTACTGCTTTTATACACAGCTGTGGGTGCCTGATTTAGAGACTTCATGAACCACTAACATTTGGGAAGGTGCAGGCGGTGTCTGACATAGATTTGGCAACTTTTGACTTTGCCAAAAAGACCTTGAAACACTCAAATCTTATCACCACAGTCATTTCATAAAAGAAATTTATTTAAACACAAAAAGAGAAAAGGGGGGAGGAAGAGCATTATTTCAAAATAAGGAATCATTTTAACAATGAAATAAATTTAGTTCTACGAAAAATTCACACAAGGATGGTTCTTATTTTTCTCTTGTTTCTGAGTCCTAGTAAGGAATTCATCATAGATAAGCCTTGATCTACAATGGAACATTTGGAAACTTTGTCTTCTAATTCTCCATGTCCCTACCCCATCACCACTTCTCATGGGTAGGGAATGTGTCTACTTCAGCACCATCTTCCTGACAAAGCCTGGTTCATGGTGACTAATCTAAGGCTATTTGATTGAACATCATGAAGGGCAGAGGCCCTGTCCTTTCTCTGGAATACTTTTGGTTCCTGATTCTTTGGCCTCTGTGCCACTGATGGTTAAAGAAAGCCCTTGCAGTAGAATTACCCTTTTCTGGAAGGCAAGGGCAATGTAGAACCCCTTGGATTTTTACCTACTAAATCCGTACTGAAGGTATTCATGTAGCCTTCAAGGAAGACATTGTCATCCATGGAGAAAGAAGAGACTACGATGTTCTTAATTTGTAATATCATAGTAGATGCTCAATTGATACTTGACAAACCTCTATGGATCTCGAAATCTATGAAGCTGACGCTTTGTTTTGGTCCTGGGAGCCTTCTTGGTTGAACATGAGCCCTGCCACTCTTGGCTTTATATTCCAAAGTACAGGTTTAGAGACTGATTTAGAGCAATCGCAAGACATAATGGAGACCAAAGGCAGCTGGGTTCTGGGTCCTTTCCAGTCATGGGACAGAGGGAGGCCTTGTGGCTTACCCTGAGCTGCTTTGGATAGCTGCTCTTTTTAAGAGCCCTTGGGAGAACCGGGCCAAAGACAAGCAGCATCTTCCTGGGTCAAGGCACAAACCACAGGCACCCCAGGAATTTGGGGCACAGAGCTGTCCCAAGGAGGTTGAATGCCTGGTGCCCAAACTCTCTGTCTGTGGAATAACGAATTCTCATTTGATCATCTGCTGTGTAAATCATTGACGATGGGGAGTTAATCATGCATAGAAAATGAATCCTTTCTCTGCGTTAATGAGCACAGTGCTCAGAGCAGCATCTGTTTACCCCTCCACTCTCAAATCTCTGGCAGTTTGAACAATTAATTGTGCCCAATAAGCTCTCTTTGTTTCAGGGCATTAGGGGAAAAAGCCCCAGTTCTCCCCAAAACACACATACCACTGGGTGGTGGGTAAAAAGCCTCTACTTAACTACTTTACCCACTTAAAAATGATGTTCTAAGAATCAAATGGTGTATACAAGTGTGTATGGGGGTATGGGGCATAGGGAGAGGAAGGGAGGGAGAAGGGAAGAGGAGAAAGGAAGAGAATGAGGAGGAAATAATAATTTTGGCTTCTGTTTTTATGAGTACTGTGTCATGCATCAGGCAGTGTACCGAGTGCTTCACTTATGGGATCTTGTTTCATCTACATAATACAATTACAGACAGAGGTATTATTATCCCCATTTTATAGAGGAGAACACTGAGGTTCAGAGAGGTTAAGTCACTTGCCCAAGGCACCCAGCTAGGAAGTGGCTAGGGAGGGATTTGAGCTCAGGCTGTTCTGACTCTAAGGCTCAAGCCTTAGCTGATTTGCTACACTTGTCCTTTCCTTTCAGTGGAAACCTCACTCACCTTCAAGTCCTCATCCTAAGGACCCTCCCCTGATCCCTCTTGGACAACCTGCAGGCAGAGTCTCTGAGGCTAAGCTGCCTAGGCCTCCATCTCAGCAGTGCCACTTTGCAACGTCGGCACCCTTCACTTCTCTGAGCTTCAGTTTCCTCACTTATCAACTGGGAACAGTCACAGTGCCTTCGCGTATGATTTTGTGAGGATTGAATGAGATGCTATACAGAGAGAGGGCACAGAGCCCTGTATCAGTCATATTCTTATTACTATCCTTTATGGAACACTTACTATGTGCCAGGCACTTTGCTAAACATGTTATATACAGTGTGCATCTCTAAGTCACACAACCACCCCAGAAAGTAGATACTAATTAATCAGTCATTAGTTTATCATTTAGCAGGTATTTACTGAGCATCTACTATGTGCAGGTACGTCTTGGTGCTAGGGCTGAAGTCTAGATGGAAGGTGGACAAATAATAATTATATAATTAAATGATGATAAGGGTTATAGAGGGGAGTGCATGGTGCTCTAAGGGCCCGTAGTGAGGGGAGGGGGACCTGATCTATTTTTGGAGGTGAGAGGGGTGTTCAGAGATGTCTTTTTGAAGAAAGTGACATTTCAGCTGAGCCCAGAAGGTTGACTAGGAGGAAGTCAGGTCAAGAAAAAGGATGAGGGAAAAACATTCTGAGCAGAGAATGAGGTTGTGCTATTCTTATTTAACTAGGATCTTTCGTATTTTAATCCAAAGGAATGATCAAATACGGGCTGCTTTCAGATCTGTGGCAGACTTTTGGAGCTGAGGGAAGGGGGAAGTTTGAGGTTGGAGTATATCCTATTCAGATTGCCTGGAATGTTTCCATGCAAATAACTAATGAGGTCCTCAGTTAATTTTATTCAATGAATATTCTGTTCTCACCAGACCCTAGAAAGTCAAATCTGGAAGGAAACTTTGAGGTCATCTGGGGCTCAGATGCAAAACATTTGCAAAAATGTTGCACTTAGGGTGACAGCTGTTATTGACTGGTGGTGTCTACTTACAGTTCTCTGTTGGGAAGAGACCTCATTAGTGGCAAATAGTGGTGAATTGATTAGTGATGTCCGCTTCAGGCATGGAACTAGGATTTTTTTTTTTAATTTTTATTTATTTATTTATTTATTTTTGCCTGTGTTGGGTCTTCCTTGCTGCACGTGGGGGCTACTCTTCGTTGCTGTGTGCGGGCTTCTTACTGCAGTGGCTTCTCTCATTGTGGAGCACAGGCTCTAGGCGCACAGGCTTCGGTAGTTGCGGCACGTGGGCTCAGTAGTTGTGGCTCACGGGCTCTAGAGCACAGGCTCAGTAGTTGTGGCACATGAGCTTAGTTGCTCCGCGGCATGTGGGATCTTCCCGGACCAGGGGTTGAATCTGTGTCCCCTGCACTGGCAGGCGGATTCTCAACCACTGCGCCACCAGGGAAGCCCCGGAACTAGGAATTGATGGCAGATATGTGAGTAGGGTCAAAAAAAGCTAGACACAGTTGGCATCAGAGCTCCTCTTAGAGAGAAAACTCTCTTTGTCTCAGAACGTATTTTTATAGCCTCTTTTAGGTATTGAAGATGGGCCCTGAGGAACATAAGCTGTAAGAACACAGCAAAACAAAGAGAGGACTAAGTTGCTTTGCATAATTAATAGGAATTCAAAGTCATGGATGAGCAGGGAAGAGAGAGGTGAAAGAGCTTGTAGGGGAGGAGAGGCTGCACCCCATGATGGATAGCTGAACCTCAGAGAGAAGGACAGACAACACAGGAACTTCATGATGGCAGAGTGGCCAAAGATTTCAAAGAGCTGGATACCTCATTTCCAATTTTAAGTAGTTTGTTTCCCCAAACTGACAATAAAAGTCTGTTTTACATATGGAGCCTTGTGTTGTTGGCATTTAGGGGAATGAAGGAATAGGGGCAGTGTCCAGGATGAGATGCCATGTTATAGGAAAACGAGAGGACATATGGGATGCTGAACTGATGATCCACAAACCGAACCAAACTCAGTAAAAATGGAGAAGCCAGAGCTGGAGAAACACCTTCCACCCCCACCCCCAGATACCCCTGGATGAATAGGAAGGACGCTGGGTCTGTTGCTGCATGTGGAACAAGGGTTAGGGCTAAATTCTTTTGGATTTCAAAGAACGGGAGAGTACAAATTGATACATGTGAGATATTCCCCTATGGGCTTCCCTGTTCTAGTCTATCCTCCTAATTTCATAGATGGGGAAACTGAGACCGCTATGGGGGAAGGATCCTAATGGAGTTCTCATTTGATGGCTGCCCAATGAGCCTTCTTCTCTGAGACTGTGGTGGGAGACATGAGGCAAGGGTAATGAGCCAGCGCCTGTGTCTGCTGTCATCCTTGGTCTGCAGCACTTAGCCCGATTTTCACAAAATTAATATTTTTTACAGACTCTCAGACCCACTTTTATTTTTAAAGTGAAAAATCATCAGAACTTAAATGAAGGCTGTTTAGTCATGTGGATGTGTGTGTGTGTGTGTTTGTTTTGGTGTGTTTGAGCAGGTTATGGATGTAGTTGGGAATCTGGATCTGACTTGAAGGGGAAAAGAAAGGCAAAAGAAGGGGTGTTTGACTTGGTTCCATCTCCCGCTTTGAGCTGCCACTGTATCCCTCCTCCCAGGAGGGGTCCTTTCAGAAGAATACCCTGAAACTCAGGTCTTGTCTGTAAACAGTGGGTGGTCACTTAGTTAATGGTAATCTAGGGGGGAGAAAAGGGCTGCCTGATGAACTGATTTCTCCACTTGCCTCCCTACAGGGCCTACCATTTCTACTAACAGTCACGCCTTTGGATGAAGCATGGATGTGCGAACATCTTTGCTAAGAGGGGGTAAGCTCTATGATACCCACCAATACCCTAGAAACAATTCACTAGTGAAAACCCCTCAAAATGTACTACTGTTTTCCAAATATTTGTGTGGAGACATTGCCATTTGAGCCTCATCACACCTTCCATGTCAAGAACAGCAGATGGTGCCCTCATTTTTCAGAGGGGTAAACTGAGTCCTGAGAAATTGCGACTTGGCTGAGGCAACGTAAGGAGCAGAAGTGAGAGTTCAGGTCTCAGCACAACGACTCTCAGAGTCTTAGATGATTAGTTGTTTTACCTCTAAACAGGAGCACACTGAAATTTTCAAAAAATTAGATTTTTATTGTACATTTAAAAAAGATAAATTTATTTATTTATGTTTTATTTTTGACTGTGTTGGATCATCGTTGCTGTGCGCGGGCTTTCTCTAGTTGTGGCAAGCGGGGGCTACTCTTTGCGGTGCGCGGGCTTCTCACTGCGGTGGCTTCTCTTGTTGCGGAGCATGGGCTCTAGGCGCGTGGGCTTCATTAGTTGTGGCACATGGGCTCAGTAGTTGTGGCTCGCGGGCTCTAGAGCGCAGGCTCAGTAGTTATGGTGCACGCGCTTAGTTGCTTCGTGGCATGTGGGATCTTCCTGGACCAGGGCTTGAACCCGGGTCGCATGCGTTAGCAGGCGGATTCCTAACCACTGCACCACCAGGGAAGTCCTGATTGTACATTTTCATTGTAGAAAAATTAGAAAATGGAGAAAAGGCAAAGAAGAAACTAAACTTTAACCATAATCCCGCAATGCAAAGATGATGTCATTCTCAGTTTGGGGTATATCCTCCTTGTCTTCTTTTCTATAAGGATTATGGCTTTTTAAGAAAGATGGAGTAAGAATATGTAGAACTCTGTGATGTGATGCTTCATTATTTGTTTAACATGTTCTGTGGTAGCAAGCATTTATCACGCTTATTTGCTGAAAAGCAAGATGCCAGGAGGATGAACTACATGCTAAGGGACAAAGCTTGGTTCTTATAATCCAGATTAACACACCGTTGAGCAAGGTAGGGGCAGACAGTTCACCCACTTGTTCAACAACTAGGTTGAATATCTACTATGTTCCAGGCACTGTCCACGGCATGAGGGATACAGCTGAGATCAGTATAGAAAAGGTCTCATGAAGCTCATATTGTTGGGTGGAGACAGATAATCAACAAATACATGTGTGAATAGGTGTGTGTGCGTGTGTGTGTCCATAAATATAATGAGATGGTGCAGGTAGAATGAAGGACGAGGCAGGGGCAGCAGAGAGGGTAGGGGTGGTGAGACACCATATGAAATACCCTCTGACGAGGTGACATTTGAGCAAAGATAGCAAGGGAACCATGTGAGTATCTGAGTGAAGACTAGACCAGGAGGAAGTCCAAAGGCAGGGGGGTGGGAAGGATCGTGGCGCTGGGGACAGAAGCCCTCCAGAGCACTGGGAGCAGGGAGAGTGTCAGCAGGTGTGATCAGAGCCTCGGGAACTTAGACCTGAGCTTGTGCGGACCTTCAGAAGCCACAGTGGGGTGTCTGGATGGTGGATGGCAAGTGTCGCGAGGGTCTTCAGCAGGTGAGCAGTGGGAGCTGATGCCTCTTTGAAAGGCTCGCTTTGGCTCTGGGTGGAGACTGGCTCTGGTAGGAAGAAGAAGAGAAGCCAGAGGCCAGTTTGCAGGGTGTTGTAATGATCCGGGAGAGAGACGGGGGCAGCAGAGGGGCTGCAAGAGGGTCAGATTTGAGATGTGTCTTGAAGGTGCAGTTCTGGGAACTTGCTGAAGACTTTGCTCTTGGAGTGAGAGGGGGAAGCGGTCATGAATGACTGAACAACTGGGCAGATGGTGGTGCTACAAGTGAGGTGGGGAGGACCATGGGGGGAGAGTGGAGGAGAGTTAGAGGTTTGGTTTGAGATGTGTTAAGCTTGAGATCCCTGTTAGAGTCCCGATTGGAGATCCTAGTCACTCAGCGGGATGTACAACCCTGGAGGTCAAGGGATGAATTGAGACAGAAGATATAAATTACAGAATCATCAGTGCAGAGATGCTCTTGAGAGCTGTGGGACGTGGAAATGGCTCTTCGGTGAGGGTCAGGGGAAGGGTAGCAATAGGGCTGGGGGAGGTGGGAAAATGAAGACTACCTTCCCCTAATTCATGGTTGTGCTAAAGGCTGGATCTATGCTTTTGATGGTGGCAGGATGGGTCTTGATGAGAAAGTGGTTCCGAATGCACCTGTAGAGAATGGTGGAGGTGGGGAGCCTAGAACCTTGAAAAGAAGGTTCTAAGACCCCAGGGAACAAGACAGAAGTGAAGGCAGGAAACTGACATAAGGAGGAGGCGAGCTGGGGAAGGAGAGTGGGAGAGGAAGAGAGGGTGGCAAATGCGCCTGGGGAGCGGGAGGCCTGTTCTCTGCAAGTAGGCCACCGCTGTAGGTTGATGCCTCACGGCGAGGGAGCTCGTCACGCTGGTTGGCACAGAGGCTGACACCATCCTTCCACGTGTTATGGCAGAGTCGGTTCTCCCCGCTCCCCCCGTCCCTGCCTACATTGTCCAGTAGTCGGTAAGGGTTTCAGTGTATCCT
Source organism: Grampus griseus (assembly GCF_964374135.1). Classification (NCBI taxonomy): domain Eukaryota; kingdom Metazoa; phylum Chordata; class Mammalia; order Artiodactyla; family Delphinidae; genus Grampus; species Grampus griseus. The sequence goes on along the minus strand of NC_139006.1, from coordinate 10,438,978 downwards.
GTAAATACAGACATCTCATCTTGGTTAGCTCACTTGCTAAGATAGTACCCCCTGTTTTATATCTGTGACATTAAAAACTGCTTCTGAGGACTCGATGCAAGTGTGTGGGTAAATGCCAAGCTCTAGGAGCCCCTAGCGTGCTTCATCTCTCCCTTCTCCTCCTCCCTTCCCCACCTCCTTTCTCCCTGCAAACATGCCTCTATCTGTCCACCATCCATTTCTCAGCTCATTAAGAGAGGCAGTAACTCTTAGGAAGCCGTTGCTTTTTGGCAGATGTTGGGCCAGGTGTCAAGGATGTAAAGAAAATAAGAAGCAGTTACTCTTTAAAGGAAGTGGGCTGCACACGAATTGCTCTGATCTGCTCCAGGCAGGTAGCGACATCTAGATCTGTAATCCCCCAAGTCAGTCCACCGAGTAGCTGCGCTGTAATTACTCGAGGACCTTTTAAAAATACATATTCCTGAAGCCACCTCAGAATCAAAATCTTCTAGGGAGTGTAGGCTGAAAAAGCCCCCAGGTGATTCTGACGCACAGCTAGACTTGGGAAATCAGCTGGCTGCGGTTCGAGTGGGCTCTGAACCTTGGTTGCTTCTCATGGAAAATGGGAAGAGCTTTTAAATAACCTTCCTTCACAGCATTGTTAGGGTTAAATGAGATCACACTAGAGAAAACTCTCAGCACAGGCATGTTTCTAAGTGGGCCTTCCAGGTTTACCTGTGGAGTCCAGGCCTTCTCCATACTCCAAGCACTGGCAGCCTCAGCACCACCTGGTTCAAAAGGCAGATTCCCACCCCCAGCACCCAACCCCACCCCAGATACCATGAGTCAGAATCTCCCAGGTGACTCACGTGCACGTTAAAGTTGGCTGATAGAAAGGGATGCAGACAGTCCAGCCTGTCACCTCGGCAGTCACACCTGGCAGCAGACCATCTCTGTGAAAGAGTACCAGTGAAACATAAGAACGATTTCCTCGGTGTGATTGCGCGATGCTGCTCTGGGGCTGGAGCTGGGCTGCTCTGCTTCGGGTGATTTCAGTGACCATTACACAGCACAGCGACTTATCTTGGAAAAGCAGCGACAATAGAACGGCTGGTGGGGCGGGGGGCACTGACTGAAGTCACCTGTCCTTGAGGTGGGCCACCCGGACGGTCCTCTCCTCTCTGCTTCACCCAAGACAGCTGGCTCCAGGGTACAGAGCTGTGAAGGCCACAGGGTACAGAGCTATGCCAGCTTTCTCCCCAGAATTGAAGCTGGTTTCAGGGGAGTCCCTGTATCTTGAACTTGAATGTTCACAGGAATCATCTAGCGATCATGTGAAAATGCAGATTCCAATTCAGCAGGTCCAGGGTGGGGCCTGAGATTGTACATTTCTAGCAAGCTCCTGGGTGACGCTGATGTTTCAGGTCCAAGGACCACACAAGGAAAGACACCAGTACTACTCAGTGGTTCTCAAAGAATACCAATATTTCCTCCCACCCAAGATGAATTAAATCAGAATTTCTGGAGGTAGAACCTGGGCATCAGTATTTTTCAAAACCTCCATAACTTGTGGTCAGGGTTGAGAACTGTTGATTTAGGAAATAGTCTTTTTGCCTCCCTTTCTCTCTTTCTCTCCTCTCTCTCTTCCTCCCTCCCTTCTTTCCTTCCTTCCCTCTTTTTTTTTTTTTTTTTGAGATATTATCTTGGACCCAGAGCAGACAGTTGAATTAAGAAAGAGCTGCCTGCTGTTTTAGATAGGATGAGTAGAGCAAGGCATCTCCAAGCAGAGATTTGAAGGAGATAGAGGAGTAGGTCATCTACAGTGTGGAAGGTGAGCATTGCAGGCAGCAGGGATCTCAGTGTTCTCTTCTGGACATATTGGGATGCTGATTAGATGCCCACGTGGAGACTGCCCTTATGAGGTCAATATACAGGTCTGAACCCCAAGTGAGAGGTCTGGTAGAGAAACTCAGGATTCATCAGCAAATATATGCTAATTGAACGCCTTTGAACTGAAAGAACACCTAAGGTATAAGCGTAGGACTGAGCTCTGAGCTCTGGAAAATTTAGAGGTAGAGCTGAAGAGAAGGAGTGTTCTGGCTTCTGCACTGGGAATATCCACTAGATAGAGGCTGGGAGAGATGTTAAAAGAGCACTTCCTCAGAATCTGCCACAGTGACTGAGATGGTCTGTAGATGGGAATAGGGCCAAGAAATAGAGTCCAGCTTGTTGAAATTTACTACCCGTGGCATCCGGCATCTGGGTTTGAAGCTCAAGGAGGAAGTCTGGGCTGGAGATAGATTTGAGCATCCAGCATGCAGGTCAAAAAACGAGGTCAGTATGAAGAGCGAGCAAAGAGAAGAGGCCAGAGAAGGACTTTTAGAAAGACATGTTGAATGGGGAGGGCGGGGCATAGAATGAGAAAAATCTGTAAAGGCTCAAGGGCAAGCTCAGGTTATTAAGGTCAGGTTATTGGGGAAAAGGAGCATACATTGCGACTTAGCATATGGAAAGTGGCTAGGCTTCAACCCAGATGCTCAGTTGAATAAGGTCTGTGTCAGGAGAAGAACAGAGGCTTTGGAGCTAAAAAAAAAAAAAAAGGATCAAGGCTGTAAGTTTATTTCCACCATTTAGTAACTGTGTGACCCAGAACCAGTCATTCAACTTTTTGAACTTTTTCTTATTTGTAAAAGAAGGTCAATAACATTTGCTTCACTGGATCGCATAGAACGTCTGGCACATGACAGGTGCTCACCACCTGATCCTCTTTCTTCCTCACTGCTCTAAAGTTCCCATCAAGAAGGCAGGGCGGGATAAGAGAAATAGCAGCTCTGAAAGTGGGAGTGTCAGAGGCGGGTGAGGCCGTGGTGAGCAGAAGAGGTGGAAATTGGGTGGACATTTGTCGACCAAGGTCGGGGGTTCTCAAACTATGAGGGCCATTAAACCACCCAGGGCAGCTCATTAAAGAGCAGGTTCTTAAGACCTGCCCCTGGCGGTCTTTAGGTTAGAGGTGGAGCCAAGTGATTCTGCTAGAGCAGAGCCCAGACTACAAGCTGAGGAGACACTAATTTAGATAAGGGGAGGAGGGGACATAGCATTCTGAGGGTGGGGCACAGGGATGTACCTGGTTTCATGATCTGTTTAATCTAAGTAGCGGGTTCACGTGACAAATCGCAGCATGTAAAGAAGAAAACTGAGTACCCAGTAAATGAATTCTTGAATCGTGGGCAAGACTGAGAAGGAAGTGAGTATACACAAAGCTTTGATTTTAAAGCTCTGCATTTAATTTCATGACTAGGAGGGGTCACAGAAGAAGAAAAGGCCATGGAAAAAGAGATGCAGACAGATCCATGAAAGGGAGAGTACAAGACAGATAACTCTAGAGAAGGGGAACGGAGGAGTGGCTTGGGAAAATACACTGCTACCAAAGAGCCACTCACATGGAGCAAAGACTTGTTAACCAAAATCTGAGAGATGGAGACCTGACTGAAATAAAACGGTGTTTATTTGGGGTTTGTTAGAACTGCAGCCCAGGAGACACAGATTCAAGAAGCCCAGGGGACCACATATTCAAGAAGCACTTGAATTGTGTTCCACCAAACTACAAAATGGGGGAGGTCTATAAAGGCAAAAACTGCAAGGTCCCGGTTAGTTACGTGAGTGGTTTATCAAGAGTCATAAATGGAGCTGGCAAGAAGTAAGGGTGCTTATGAAGTAAGGATTGGTTGGGGTCCGAAATGGTTGCATAATTAGCTACAAGGGGGAACAACCTTGAGACTCAAGGTTGCAATTACCAGATGTTGTTTTAAAAATGGCTGGTGTCCTTGGCGTAGGCATAGTTCACAGGAAGCTCTGGTGCTCAGTGGTGCAGGGACATGTCTGAGGCCAGCTCCTCAATGGCCACTTCACTCCATTTTTGTATGCCTGAGCTATGACTACTCCATTAGAATCTCAGTTTATCATCAGACTTAATGTCACACCCCTCGCGTACCACGTATGGAAAAGCCAGGACTGGTTTATAATTCCTGAGATTCCTGCAAGCACCAGCTTCCTGTGGTTCTCAGTTGGGGGTGGGGGGGTGGAGGAAAGCAGTCCATGAACTTGGATGGGAAAAAAATGACACCTTTATTCCTTTCTTTTCACTCATTGGTGACTGACATTTAGCTTTCCCTTCCATAATGAATAAAGGCAGCATGTGGCCATAGTATTAGAACTACCTGAGACTTTATCAAAAAGTAGCAAATATCTTTATATCATGTTATTTATATCACAGACAAAAAATGTCTGCTGTGTGGGCAACTCCAAACAACACTTTGAAATTATAGGAGTCATTATACGCAACACTAGACCTTATTTATTACTACATTGATGAAAACCACATGTATTGTCATATACTGGGTTTTTAATCTCTCCGTGTGCCTTTGTAATCCTATATATGCTCTTTTAGCGTTTGGAAACATTATTCTGAAATGGAGTCTGTTTGTGTTATCTATTGCTGTATAACAGTTCATCACAAAACTTCGTGGCTTAAAACAGCAATCATTTTATTTTTATCTCTCATGATTCTGGGGCTGACCAACCTCCACGAGGCCAGTCTCCCTTAGGGTTTCTCATGGAATTACAGTCGGCCAGTGTTTGGGGCTGGAACCATCCATTTACAAGTCTAGCTCCTAGGCTGGGAAGACCTGAACCACTGGGGATGAGAACGGGTGGGCTCACTCAGCATCTCTCTCTCTACCTGTGTCGTGTATTGGTTTGATACGATTTCAAATGCACTTATTTATGACAAAGACCAAAAAAAAGTTGTTTTTAGAAGTAGTGTCAGGATGTCATCGTCACATCAGTTGTCCTTGATACAGCTGCTGAGGGGCCCCGTTGGGGGCCTATCGGTAAGAGCACGTGGAGAAGCAAGGGGACTAAAGGCAAGGGGACATTTAGACTGTGAGCACCTGGAGTTTGTGAGGAATATCCGAGAGTTTCGGTCTGGGCAAAAGCTACAGACTTTGAGTTGATGATCTAGCTCTCCACCTGCTCCTGCCGTGGCCAGGCTGCTCTTGGTCGGCAGTGGGGTGAAACTGTACAGCAATCTAAAGAAGAAAAGGGACATCTTTTTCCTGTCGAGCACTCGTCGTTCGCAGTGGTGTAAGGTGGGCAACGGTCCCCGGAGGGATAACCCTGGGAGGAGCCTACCCTGCCCCACAGGTGCTGTGGTTCCCTAGCAACGAGCTCCAGCAACAAGGGACTTTCGTTTTGTACTGGCAGCTGAAAGTCAGCTCCCATTTGGTTAAGCCTTCTTTCCCTAGAAACCAAACTTGCATAAAGGTACACCTCGACTTAATTTGGACTTTACTTCTGTCGTCTCCCCTTGCCCGGAACAATAGTGTGATTAACCTATCATTGGTTTAGAGTATATTATTTCTTTATTGTCTTATTAAGAGACATGACCCTGTATACTAGTGGCTTGTGAAATTCCTGCAGTGAACATGTGTTAAATAAAGTATTGGCAAAGAGGAAAAAAGAAAGAGCTGCCTGCTGCATTTAAGAGAGGGACCATGGAAAGGCTATTGGTAGGAATGGTCCTCTCTTTAAATAGAATCTTCTTGTTGAAAAAGTCTTTGCAAGAGTTTAGCTTGAAATACGCCTGCTACAATTACATCACTGCATACTCTCCTTTCTTTTCCCATTCCCATCACTGCATGATCCACCTGCATCTCATTTATTCCCAAATCTTACTGAGCCTGGGCAGTGAGAGTTTGAGGAGGGTGGGAGAATGCATCTGTAAAAGTTGGGACTTTGAGTGGCAAGGCCCAGAAACCCAACTCAAAGAGAATTAGGCACAAAATTTTATTTATCTATCTGTCTATCTGTCTACCTACCTACCTATCTAGCTAGCTATTTATTTATTTATACACACACACACAATGGAGACTTTGGTAGTTCCAGCTGGATCCATAGGTTCAAATGACATCTTCCACAGTCTCTCTCTCTCACTCTTTCCTCTCCCCCATCTCAGCTCTTACTTCCTCCGTGTTGGCTCTGCTCTCAGGTAGGCTGTCCCCAGTGACGACAGGAAGGCCACCAGCAGCTCCAGGCTTATATCCTGTCCTTCCAGCAAGCCCTTCAATAAAGAGGGGAGTTATTCTCCCTTACCAGCATTTCCCCAAAAGTCAAAGAATAGAATCTCTTTGGTTCTGATTGGGCCATAACACCATCATTTAGTCAATCAATAAGACCAGGGTACTGTGAACACCTGATTGGCCAGCCTTAGAGCCAGACATTATTATAAGTTGTACAGCGCAAGCAGAGAGAGGAAAGCACGTTCCTAAGAACGCAAGTCGTAGTTCCCGTCAACATGTAAGCAGAACACCAGCCAAGTGGATGCAATTCAATATGAGTTAATAATGCTAAACTGCTTGGGATGTTTGTCTTTCTTTTCTATCTTGATGACACCTGGGTGATTGCTACACACTGTCAGACAACTGGCAAATCCATTCATGTTCTTTTGCCAGTTCTGTCCCATTTCTGACACAGTCTCCCACCTGCATGCCCAGATGCTAAGCTTATAGTCTAAGATGCCACTCCTCCGGGCCATCTACAACATTTTCAACCTTTTATTCTCACCCTCTGACAGAGTGAATTCAAGGAATTCAGACACACGTTGACATCCTTCTGCTCTGTACATTGGTAATTGAACGTCCTCTGGCTTCATATGCTGACAGTAGCATGAATTATCTCATTCTTTCTTGACATGTTCCTTAGCAACTCACTCTTGGAAAAACACCAAAACATCCTTTATCTCAGTTATTGGACTGCTAGCTCCTTGAGGTCAGTCACCGCGTCTTCTGGTTTCTCAGCTTTTATGCTCATTAGAACTTAGCACATGCTCACTGATGCTTCCAGCAACATTTACAGTGGTTTGTTATTATTAATAATGATGAAATATATTACTGTTAAAAGCATACTTTATCGCATTTTTATAGCATTTTGAAGTTTACTAATGCTTTCCCTCATTATTTCATGTAATTCTAACATGTCACCTTTGGCAAGTCACTGATAATGAGAAGCACCTTGGGTGTACTTCAAACATACACATTCCTAGGACCTACTCCAAACCAGCTCTAAGAATGGAATTTGCAAGTCCAAATGTTTAGCCCTCTCCCAGGTGATTCTTATGATTATCCAGGCAGGGGAACCATGAGTGTGGTGGCTGTGTATGTGGCCTTGGAAGTCAGCTTCTGTGGGACCCTGCATACATCTCTACAGATTGCCAGGCCCTAGAGTTGCCCCATCCGTAAAACAGGGCTGCCGAGACCAATACCAAGAAAACCAAATGAGAGTAGGTGGGTATGACACGTGCTCGGTAGGCAGCAGCTGCTACACTGATTTATTTTTCCTTATGGCAGCATAAAATAATAGCAAAGGGCATATATTGGGGTTCAAGCCCTGTCTCTTGTACTTATGACCTGAGTTGCCACTAAGTCTCAGGTTCCTCATCTGTAAAATGGGGATGATGGTGGACACATCTATCTCATGGGACTGTTTTCAGGGTTAACCTAGTTAATAGTGGAGAGCAGCACATGGTGTGTGCTCTGTCAGTGTTAGATGTGGCAGTCTTTACATCCACTTCATAGAGGAGGATACTGGTAGCTGCTGTGAGGAGAAGGAAGACTTCAACCCTGTCTCCCTTGCCTAAACTCTGGGCTCTTCCCTCTTTACAAAGCTACCTCTTCATGCCAGTCCTCCCTAGGGCTTAAAACCAGGTCAATGAATGCTTATCTCTCTTTTGCCTTCAGGGCACAAAGGATCAACTCATCACCCAGGCCCGCCAGCTCTCCTTCCTTGCAGCCCTTCCCCGTTCTCTCTGCCCAGAGCTGGGCCCCACTGCCATTTTTCAGAAATGTCATCTTACTTGGGCACCAGACTCCGATGCCCTAATACAGAGTGATTTGGGATTCCCGTCTCATCTCCGTCTGTCTGCTGGCATCTGGGCAGACACCAGAACAGACTCATCTAATTAGTGGCCTCGCCTACTCTGGGGCTTGGGGCCACTGGTGCGCGGCTTCCACATTTCCCAGGCAGAGACGAGACGCCTCCTCAGATGGGCCAGCAGTGAAGGCTTCCTCACAAAGGCCTGGGAGGAAAGGGATTTTCCAGATTCTGGAGCAGGGAGTTGAGAGCCTGAGCAGTGGGGACTCAGAACTGGAGCTTATGTGGGTGTGGCTACTGAGAAGGACATCACCACACCACTCTGAGCCTCACTGTCCTTATCTATAAAATGGGAGGATAATTGTCCCTACCTCACAGACTTGTCGGGATTGTGTATATAGAGTGACGATCTCAAGATCACTTGGCCTCTGCCTCATTTCTCACTCTTGCTTTTTCTCCCCTCTCTCCAGACTCTTTAATGATTTGGTTAGAGAGGGTGATATGGTAGTGATTAAGAGCACACACACTGAAGTTACCTGCTCAGGTATTAATCCTGGCCCTGTCTTCTTCTGCTGTGCTACCCTGGGCAGATCACTCTCTAGGCCCAGTTTCCTCATCTGTAAATTGGAGGAGAAAATCCTGGACCTGCCTTGTACGTTTGCTATGTACGTGATTCTAAATGGGCTCAAGTGTGTTGGCTCATAGTCAGTACTCAGTAAACATCCAATATCGTGATCATGAAGCAAGAATGGGGATGGGTGCCTAGTCTGCCCAGCATTTCCCTTTTTCACATGAATGAGAGCAGTTTTCTCTCCGAGGAACCTCATTACCTATGTGCTTTGACAACTTCGGAACTCACCTCATGGAGACCTTGCTCTGCAAAGCTTTCCCTGTTCTCCCCATGCTTTTCCTGCAGCTTTCTGGGCTTCTCCATCAAATCTCTGCACGTGGCATTATTTGCACAGAGTCTGCTCCCCTGTTGGGCTTCGATGCCTTGGGGCGGGGCTCCTGGGTTGATATTTGTGTTTTCAGTACCTTGGACAGCACAGTGTACCTATTTGAAACTTTGTTGAGACAATGAATGAGGACACTGACAACCTTAAAGCAGTGCTTCTCCAGACTTTTTCTACCATAATCAATGGTAAGAGATGCATTTTACGCCACAGCCTGGTGATGTGCATGTGCACACATACAGTGGGCAACAAAACATTCATATTTGTTTCATATTTCACTACACACAATGCACTCTGATGATTTCTCCTTTTTTCTTTTCTCTCCTCATCTATTTAATTTCTTAAATTTTGTCTTTGAGCTACAGAATTCATTTCAGAACTAATTGTTCTGGGTTGAGAAGCAGTATCTTGTAATGCTAAGAGCATGGACCATTGGAAACAGATAGATTGGGGTTTGGATCCCAAACCCACAACTTAGTGATTGTGTGCCCTGGGGACTTCATCTTACCTCTCTAAGCCTCAATTTCTTCATCTGTAAAATGGAGCTCATGCCTACTTCTTAGGTTTCTTGTGAGATTTTAATGAGATAATATAGGTAAAGTGTTAAGCACAGGGTCTGGCATCTAGTAAGTGCTTAGCAAATGGTGGTCATTATTGGAACCAGTCTTGGACTCTTTGTATGACTTTCCTCTTTTCCCTCCCAGTCATCCCAAGTCTCCTTATTCTACTGATCTTTCTCCTTAGTCTTATCTGCCTCTCCAAGGCTTAGTCACTGGCAATGACCTCCCCACTCTCGCAGGCATAAGAATGAGCCACGAGTCCCAAGCGTTGTATCCTGACTCCAAAGCATGCTGAGAGGTGATTTGATGGAAGACAGCAGAAGCCCCATCACTTTGACACAAGAGGTGAAGGAAATAACCAGTGGTATGGAATCTGCTGTCTCCCTCGTTCCTCCTGGTGCTGGTGAGAATTATTCAAAGATCTTATTGGGACACCTCATCTAATACCTCCTCCAGGGACTTGATGTAGCCCGAGAACGTCTCTCCCACTCCCTTACCAGCCAGCAATTCCAATGCACAGGACCCTGGACAACATGATAGAGAGGATGGAGATGGCTAAATAAACCACCATGACATCAGGAATGCAGTCAGCTGTCTCTAGGGCCTCAAGATGCTTGACCATCCCTCTGAGCTGCACGATTGTTGCCAGAGAATAAGTTACCAAAGCCATTCAGCATCACTCCAGTTCTGCCCTGCTGTATTATCTCCTTAGCCTGGAGATCCCCTGACTCACAGACCAGTGCTTCTCGCACAATAGCTAAGGTTCCCTCCCATCATGGAGGACGGGCCGGCACCATGGCAGTGTTCACGTGGTACTTCTTAGCGTGGTGATTGAGTCAGGAGGACCTGGTTTTACACAGCCTTTGCCACCAACCAGCTGTGTGACCTTGATCAAGTGGCTTCACTTCTCTCTCCCTCCATTTCCTCATTGGTAGAATGGGAACATTAATAATATCTAAAAATACTACCTGTTCGGGCTTCCCTGGTGGCGCAGTGGTTGAGAGTCCGCCTGCCGATGCAGGGGACGTGGGTTCGTGCCCCGGTCCGGGAAGATCCCACATGCCACGGAGCGGCTGGGCCCGTGAGCCATGGCCGCTGAGCCTGCGCGTCCGGAGCCTGTGCTCCGCAACGGGAGAGGCCACAGCAGTGAGAGGCCCACGTACCGCAAAAATAAAATAAAATAAAATAAAAATACTACCTGTTATGTTACGTGAGAAAATGAAATAATGCAAATTAAGCACCTGACACTTTTGAGTCTCAGTAAATTTCACAGTCCTCCTCCTCACTGTTGTTGCTGCTGCTCTTGTTTTAATTAATGATCATCACAAATTGACACTTTAGCTTCTGAATTAGATGCAGAATATACTTAACATGAAGAGTGCTTGAGATACCATGTCCTCTTGACAAGAGAGAGACCAGTTTTCCTGTGGACTGGCAGTCTCGTTACCTCCTAGCAGAAGGCTTTTGATGCATCAAGATGTGCTTGAACTTAGGCCTGCCAGGAAGAAGGAAGCAGTTCTTTCATTCCGGGTACCCGTTGGTTTCTAAATCCTGCTAAATTGGGCTAGAATAGAAATAGTGGCTCAGAAAAGAAACACATGCCCTCATTTCCTTTTTTCTTCTATGGCCTCAAACTTTTCTCTCATCCCCCAAATGGACTATTGCACTGCTATTCTGCCACCTTCCCTTGCTCTATGAGTTTCTTAAGGCCAGATGCTATCTCTTGTTCTGCCCCAGTGTCAAGGAGAGTGCTTAGCACTTAGCAGAGCTCTGTGTGTTGTGGCTCAGCCTGTGACCTCCTGGTTATCTGGGATGTCTTTGTCTCCTCCACCACTGCCCCAAACTCAGCCACATTTTTATTTAACTAACTTGTTTAAAAAGAAGGACTTTAGGGGCTTCCCTGGTGGCGCAGTGGTTGAGAGTCCGCCTGTCGATGCAGAGGGCGCGGGTTCGTGCCCCGGTCTGGAGGGATCCCACGTGCCGCGGAGCGGCTGGGCCCGTGAGCCGTGGCCGCTGAGCCCGGGCGTCCGGAGCCTGTGCTCCGCAGCGGGAGAGGCCACAGCGGTGAGAGGCCCGCGTACTGCCAAAAAAAAAGAAGGACTTTAGTGAGTAATATCACCTGTTCTCCCTCTCTCTCTCTCTCTTTCTTAGTGATGCCAAATTTTAGCAAATTCAGAGATGAGGTGGCCCTGTTATCTTCCAGAACAATCCTCTCAAAGTAGAATTTGATATTTAGAATTTAGATCTTCTAAAGGTCTAACGGAAGAAATCTTAAGGACAGATTATTCATGCCAAGCTTGTTAGAATTTTTAGATACAAGTGGTCAAACCTTGCTCTGTGTATGGTTCCATCATAAGCTTTGAAAGAAAGAAGCTCATTCCCTGATCTTGCTTAGCGTTGAAATGACCAGGGGTAGGAAAATACAGCAGAAAGGATGATAGCAGTTTGAGGACCCACATAATTACCACGCAGGGCAAGAAATAAAACCTTGCCAAACTCCAGGAACTCCCTGTGTGTACCCCCTGCCTCCTCCCTAGAGTTAACCCCCTGCCTCCTCCCTAGAGTGTTGTCTTTTATTGAAATTGCTTTGTTTTTCCTTACAGTCTTACCGTTTGTGTTTGTATCCCTAAACAATATAGTTTAAGTTTGTCTACTTTTGAACTTTATATGATGGAATCATACTCTATGTATTCTCTTTTTTCCTTCTTTCACTTAATATTATGTTTGAAAGCTCCAACTATGTTGTTGCATGTATACTATTCTGTTCCGTTTCATTGCTGTAAAATTCATTGTATGAATATACACAGTGCATTTATCTATTCTGTTGATGGGCAGTGTCATAATTTCTTTACACGTTAAGGTGGTTGGTGACATTTCCTGTTCTAGATAATGATGTGATGAATATCTTTACAGACGTCCGTAACAATTTGCTGGGGACAAATTCCTAAACATAGAATTTTTGGATCAAAGACTCTGGCCATTTTTTAAGCTTCCTCCGGAATGGTTGTACCAGTTTGCACTTCCACCAGCAAAGTACATTCCTGTCTGTGTCCTCACACTCTTGCCAACGCTAGCTTATTTGCATTTGTTTTAATCATGCCAATTTAATAGGAATAAGATGTTTTCTCTAGATTGTAGGAATTTCCATTTCTTCGAGTATAGTGAAGCTAGGTATCCTCCCTCCTTTATGTTTATTGGCTATTTGTATCTATTGTTTTGTGGATTGTCTTTTATATCTTTTTGCCATAGAAAACGTTGGTGTGTGTGGATTTTAATAACAGTTCACGCTGGGGCTCAACTCATTTAGACACATTTCAAGCCGGAGCATTTGGGAAGTACAGAGTAAATGGGGGAGAGGGAGGACGCTTCTTTGTGACCCATAGATCTCAAGTGGATCTGCCAGGTGGAGAGTAATTTGGAAGTTATTGTTCAGAAACCAAAGAGGACAGTTGTGCATTCAGCCCCATGCTGGGGAGGAAACAATGCTTCCTGGACCCGAGGCCATTTGAGAACAAGGGGCCCTGCTCTAATTGAACCTGGCTTCCACCTCCTTTGTGCCCAAGGAGTCTCTTTATGATTATGACTGCCTGGGCCTCAGGAGCGAGATGGGGGATGTGGAAAAGGAGAGAATAGGTATAGCTTGGCTTGAAATTTAGGAGTTGAATTACCAGCACCCCAGACTGAGTTTACACTATTTCCTTTTGTTCTTCCTGTCCTCGTCCTTTCTTCAGCCAACATTATTGAACTCCTACTATATGCTAGGCAGTACATTGGGCGTTAGAGGTCTTCTACTCTAACCCTGCAGTGTTTCCCAGCTCAGCAATTGGAAAGTCCATCTTCCCAGTTGAAGTGAAGAAGCTGGGGGTCATTCGTGACTCTGCCCTTTCTGTAATATGTTACAGCCTCTCCACCAGCAAATTCTTTCAGCTTTACCTTCAAAATATACCCACAATCTTGAAAATAACCCAAATGTCCATCAACAGGTAAATGGATAAACAAATTGTGGTACCTCCATGCAATGGCATCGTACTCAAGAATGAAAAAGAGCAAACTATTGGTACGTGCAACAACTTGAGTGGATTTCAAAATAATTATACTGAGTGAAAGGAGCCAGATGCAAAAGAGTACTGTATGATGCTATTTATATAAAATTCCAGAAAATTCATACTAGTCCATAGTGTTGGAAAGCAGATCAATGGTTGGGGGTAGGAGGAGGCAGGAGGGAGGACCAAGGGCGCGAGGAGACTTTGGGGTGTGGCGGATGTGTTCATTACCTTGATTGTGGTGATGGTTTCACAAGTGTAACATATATCAAAGCTTATCAAGTTGTATTTTAAGTATGTAGTTTATTGTATGCCAGTTCTACGTCAATTAAGCTGTTAAAAACATACCCAGAATCTGACCACTCCTTACCATCTCTGTTGCTACCATTTCATCTCTCACCTGGTTAATTGAAAGAGCCCCATGCCATGCCCTTCCGGCACCTGCCCTTGGTTTCTCACACTCTCTTAACAAAGAATTCACAGTGATGCTTTTAAAAGGAAAGTGAGGTCATTTCACTCCTCTCTTTAAAGCCACCCAGTGGCTTTCCATGTCTTCCCATCACACTGAGAGCACTTACCACTGTCTGACATACTGTGTGCCTGGTGAGTTTATTGTCTGTCCTCCCACCACAGTGACATGAGCCTTATGAGAGCAGGTCCATTTTTCTCCACTGCTGTAGTGTCTGGAACAATATGCATCACATAGAAGGTGATCAATAGATATTAGTGGAATGAATTAATAACTATGGTCTCAGACTCAAAGAGTTCCCAGACTACTGAGGGAGATATGTGTAAATACAGTTAGAATATAGGGCAATAAATTCTATGATAAAGGGACCCCCAGCAGAGGTACCTAAACTTTCCTGGGGTGAAGTCAAGGATGGCTTCCTGGAGGAAGTCGTATCTAATCTGAGACCTGAAAGACATGTAAGATGCCTTGGGGAAGAGGACACAGTTCCTGCCTTTGTGGAATTCTACTGGATGAGCAAATATACAGGCATATATCACATCATGTGATAAGTGCTTTGTGGGGCTAAGTATGGGGACTGAGGAGAAGAGAGGTGAGGCCTAAGCCAGCCTAGGGGAGGGTCTGACAAAGTTTCTTATAGTGAAGCACTTCCTGGTTGGGATGTATCACATCCCTTCACCCAGTCTCCAAAAACCCACATTTGGGAGACTGTTGCCTGGATACAGACAATTGCCATAGGAACCAAGGAATTGATCCAAGATTTGAGAGATAACCAATCATCACATTTCCCCATCATGTTTGCTTCCTTTTTATGTAAATTATACTGCACCAATGTCCATCCAGTCTAGTCATTTTCCACCCTTTCTGTGAATCACAGTTGCTGGGGAGCTTTAAAAAAAAAAAAGATAATTTAGTTCTACCCCAGATTGATCAAGTCTAAATCTTGGCAGGGAGTAGCCTAAACATGGGTATTTTAAAAAAACCCTGTGCGCCTAGAGAGCTGAGAATGACAGATGTAATTCAAGGGTCAGGAAGAGTTGTCTTACGTGGAATCTAGTCATTCATTTATTCCTTCATTCCATTGCTGCCTCAGGGCCTTTGCACTTTCCTTTCCCTTCACCCAGAATATTCTTCCCTCGGGTTTTTTTTGTTTTGTTTTGTTTTGTTGCACATCTACTTGCTTCTCATTCTGTAAGTCTCGGTGAAAATGTTCGTTCTTTAGGGAAGCTCTCTCTGACCCTCTCCTCTCATTATCTAAAATAGTTTTCATCCACTTGCTCCACCCTGACTCTTATCTCTCTGTCACATCACCTGGTTGATTTTCTTTACAGCACTTATCATAACTTGAAATGATGTTATTTACTGCAATATTCCTAACACTAAAGAAATGAACCATTTCAGTAAAGTCTGGAAAGACCTGACACACATAAAGCACAGTGCTCTACACATGGTAAGGATTAGGAAATGGTTGCAATTATTATGAATGGATTAATTAGTTATTTGGCATAATATACAGGATTGTGTTGAAAAGAATTAGCCCTGGCAGCATAGGAACTGTTATGAGACACTACCTCATTTTTTATTTATCAGTTTGATGTTAAGCTCTTTGGAGGCCGGGGCTGTGTCTTGTTCATTATTGTTCATCCAGAGCTTAACACAGTGCCTGTCACATAAGAGGATGTTTGGATTTAGCAACTGTTTCATTGCAAATAATGGAGTCCCCCTCAAGCTAGTATAAGCAGAAAAATGAATTTATTGGAAGGACAACAGGGTCTCAGAGAACCCAAAGGTGGGAAGGGGAGTTGGGCTAGCAAGGAACTTGAACTAAAAAAAATAGAAAATGACCCAGCAGTTCCCCCTGTGTTTCTCTAAGACTGCATGATATCTCTTTCTGTCTCTTTGCAAACTGGCTTCCTCTGCTCCGTGGGCACATGGATGTCCCCAGCCCAGGCTTTACAGTGCTTTCCACTTCGAACATCACACAGAGATTAGCATCTTGATTCTAAATTCCCAGGGAAGAGAGAATTTGATTGGCTTTAACTCCTGCCAGACATTTACTCTTGGGCCAATCAACTGGTTTTAGGGACAGGGGAATGGGATCATGCGCCGTGCTGCTCTAAAGATGGGAAGTATCTCTTTGCAGTATGGAGGTCTTAGCTCAAATTCCCCCCTGAAAGCAGAGCTTATGAGAAGGGCTCGCATGCAGGTGGTTTGGTTGGAAAGAGA
Source organism: Grampus griseus (assembly GCF_964374135.1). Lineage (NCBI taxonomy): Eukaryota > Metazoa > Chordata > Mammalia > Artiodactyla > Delphinidae > Grampus > Grampus griseus. The sequence continues at coordinate 10,422,822 of NC_139006.1, read as the reverse complement.
TGCTGGGGAATAGGAGAGGGGGAACTTGGAAGAGTCAAATAGAGAAGGATGGCAAGCCAGCCCAAAGGTGTGTTAGTGAGCTGGTATGGGAAGCTGAGGCCCATGCTCAACAGAGATCCCGTGTGAACCATGTGGAATGCACCTCAGAGATGCCCTCCTGAGACTGGGCGAGGGAGGAATTTATTCATCAGCTCCTTGTCTCTGTTGGTCAAAGGTTGCCCCAAAGGGTGTTATCTTCATCTTATTTCCAGTTTTGTACTTGTACCAGAATGGCCCTTAGATCAAATCCTTAGAGCAGAAAGCAGGAGGTACGTGGCTCAGCTAAAGCAAGGTGCTATCAGAATATACCTGCGAGCAGGTGGTTTGCTGCAGCAATGACTAGAAGTGGGCCAAGAGGATGTGAGATGTGAAATGGAGCAAACAAGTCGTCCAGTAAGGAGATATGGGCAGGATGTCTAAGAAGAGAGTGTAAGTGTGGGTGGAAATAATTCATATCTCTAGTATCTGCTCAATGAATGTTTTCTGAATGAATAAATGAAGGAAAAATGATGGAAAGATTCTTGGAGAAAGCAAGATTTTAAGACCCCCCTTCAGTGTCTGAAGGATGAGACCAGGGACCGTGTGGATACTGGTCATCTATTCTCAGTATTTTTCCACTGAGGATGATCAATTTTATTGATAAGTCTGTGATGTCATAAGGAAGGTAGAAAATATTGCCTTCATTTGGGGATGAAGAACAGATCTGGAGATGGCGAGCGCTTTAGTATGGGTGCACGGTGTCAGCATCTGGGCCAACTTTAGGTTTTCTGTCTGCTTTAACCCCCTGAAAGTTACATGGCTGCAGTTAGACTACAAGCATTCGGGAAATACCAACTTCACCTCCGTGTTCGTGCTCTTCCCTCTGGGTATAGTTCAAAGCATGAATACAGCGGTCATTAGAACCTAAAGCAGTTTCTAATTTTGTTTCATTGTGAGTGTGAATGTGACTCTCAGGACCCATCCCTGTGGCCTTAACTAAACTTACTCTTTCAAGCTATGAAGAGACAAGATAAAGATCTAAATGGAGACTCCAGGTGGTGGAAGGCTGGGCTGACTCAGCCCGATAAACCTGCCATCAAAAAAATCAATAGAGCTTTCTCAAGGGTTGCCATTATCCAACAAGAAAAAAGTTTCAAAAATAAATTGCCGCGTGGCATAAAATCAGATTAAGTAGATAACGGGTTTTGCCGGCTTTGGGGCCTTGTTGGGGATGGCGCAGGAGGGAGAGAATTAGCAATTTAACGAGCTCAGTCCTGTTCCTGCTCTTGCTATTCAAGCATTTACTCCTGACTGAACAGGAGAGGGAGAGCAAAGGTGAGAAAACAAATTCCAGTTTCTGTCTGAATTTCATCCCACAGATGACCCAGCCCAGCGCTGTAGGGTCAGCTCACCATCGTTTGCTGGTGGACTTACAGAGAGTTCACTGCCCTAGCCTTGAAGTCATGGGTCTTAACCAGGCTTCACCATGCCGTGTGACATGAGGCAAGTTATTTCACGTGTCTATGGGCCTCAGTTTCCTAATCTTGAATTGGGCTTCCCATTGACTGAGGCCTGAGGAGAGTTATTCCACAAGGGAAACTGTTGTGTTGTTAGGAGAAATGAGGATGGATATTGGGCAGTAACAAACCATAAGTGTGTACCAGTTACAAATCTGACCCTTTCTTCTTTGACTCTGACAAGGTCAGAGGCAGTGAGACCCAGCATGGTTTGAGTCTGTGTTCTGTGGGTCCTAGGTTGTGCTCACAGATTGCGGTTTGTCCTTGCTCTCTCTCACTTCTCATCTGTCTGTCCTTTGGGACTGCCTGCCCTGCAGATTTCAAACTCCAGCATCAGATGCAAAGACAACAACGGCCTTATGGAGACTGTTTAATCAGTCACAACTGAGTAAGGCCACATGCCTGGGACGAATTCTTTAATATATATATACATCTCCCAGTGGGCCTGCTTCTTGGATTGAACCCCAACTGATACACCTACGAGGGAAGTTTTATTCCTGAGAGATGCATGCTTGGGGGTCTTATCTTGGATTCCCCCAGAGAAGAACCCTGATATAAGTACTTGGGGGCAAGTAGTTTATCTGGGAGCTAATCCCAGGAAGCAGAAGTGAAGGAGCAGGGAGAGTGAAATCAGGAAATGATGAAAAGCCAATAAAGAATTCATGATTTACAAGCTGCTGCTGTAGGCAGTGGGGCTCCAGTCCATCAGGGCATCTGAGAAGTGTACACACTGTCTCCCAGAAGTCCCCGTTTAAAGCATGGGAGGCAGGACAGCTGAGTTATTTATCCGCTGACTCCAGTCACCCATTTGAGGGTTTCCCCGAGGGTGTTAACTGCCCCACACTTTCAGAATTCACCTACTTGAGGCTGAGCGGGTTCTTGTGGTGGTAGAGAGGGCATCGAAGCAGGGAGGTTCTGGATTCTGGGAGGAGCTTGAAGCTGAGTGGTGTCAGTGTGCCCAGACTGCTGGGGCCACAGGCAAGGGTGAGCTGAAAGGCTGTGACGTGGGCACCACAAGCATCTGTTATCCCTGGCAAAGTCGTCTTTTGCAAGATCAAGTCTCACAGATGCCATCGGGTCAGGAGGAGACAAATAAGATGGCATTAAAGGTATATTTAAAAGCCAAAATAAATAAAAGATCTAGAGCTTTCTGATGTTCTATCATGAGATCTCTTATGGACACACACACACACACACGTTTCCCAACTCTCACTTCACCATCTCTTTAACTCCTAAATTACTTTCCTGCCTTGCTCAGAAAAAAATTTTTTTTCTGCAGCCCTGTTCTTTGCTGAGGTGGATGCTTCTCAAACTTACCAAGCAGCCCTTTCTAGCCAGCCAAGTGAGGGCTATAAAAGGGTCCACCTATGGCTTTCTAAAAGTAAAAATAATGCTTCATGTTTTAAAAAATTTTTTAAATCTGATATACACGTTAAAAATATGGCAGCTCATCATTATGGGGGGCAAGACCATGACTAGCAAGTGGTTATTGGTTGTCTATTCACAGGGAAGGGTCAGAGGCCTGATGGTTTGGGCCATACCTGTTATTTAATGTTGCATTTGATTATCATACGGTCAACTGCAATTTCTCATTCCTCTTTTCCCACCCTGTGACCTTCACTTTTTTTTTTTGTTTTCTACTCCGGGCTCAGTGACAAATCAAATAATCCATCCTAGTCTCAGCTTGGGACTCTGATGCCTGTCTGCGTCAGGGCTGTGCTACTTTCTAGGTAGGACAGCATTCCCAGCGCGAAAGACTCTGAGGGACAAGCTCTTAGACGCTCAGGGTTTCCATTTTCCAAATGGATAACGACTTGGATATCCAAATGGGTACCAATGACTATCACTTGATGCTCAGAACCTCCCTCCTAGGTGAGAACATCAGTGACAACTCTCCATGAGATAGAGGAGGAAACTGAGGCCCCGAGAGAAGAAGTGAATTACCCAAATCCCAACAAAGCATTCATGACCCGGCACATAGTAGGCCCTCAATAATAATTTGGTTATTATGAGAAACAGATAAGTATTGTGATTAAGAGCACAGGCTTTGAGGTCAGATTGGGGTCACACCCTGACTCTGCCTTTCACTACGTAAGTGCTACTGGGCAGGTGATTTAACCTCTCTGAGCCTCAGTGTTCTTGACTGTAAAATGGGATTAGTAACAGCACTTGTGTGTATGTTGTTGAGAGGATCCAATGAGACCATGAACTGTGTAGAATGTTTGACAGATAGTAGAAGTAACTAATAATGATGAAGTGTCCTGACCTGGGCACCTGGGAACTTAGGTCATTCTTTAGCTGCCTGATCTCTGAGAGTTTAGCAACCTTCCCATCCACTGGCAGGTAGACAGGAGCAGAGGGCTCCCAGTCCCGTTTTTCTGGCTTGCTGATAATTGTTTCTTATACAAGCCAGGGTTTTATTGATTGGCCATTGATCTCTGCATGGGACCAGGGAAGTTCTTGGGCCAGAAGACAAAGGTGGCGTTTTCCAGCCCAGGAGTCCCCGGTGGGTGTCAGAAAGACTGGCCTCTGCCCTGCTTGGGACAACTTCTCAATCAGAACCAGCTGCCCCCGTGGCCTCCTCCCTCTTCTGCCCCTTTATTGCTTCCATCAGCCCTTCCCCTGCTGGCTCCGTTTGACCTTTCATAAGGGCGCTTTTGTGCAGGGCTGCCGATGAGTTGTTGCCGAGTGAGCAGCTCCCCAGGGCAAGCTACCGCCCCAGCCCCTGGCCTCACCGCAGCTTGTAAGGGAAGATTACGTTCTGATCTACATTCGCCGTTTCCATTCTCTATCACCGGGCTTTGGAGACGGAAGGAAGAAAAGAATGTTTTCCTCTCTCTCTGTCTGTCCTCTTCCTCCTCCTCCTCCTGGATTCTCTGTGCCGTTTCCTCTCTTCCCTTTGCTGTTTCTCTATTCTGTCCTGATAGTCAGTTGCAGAACATAAAGTCATCTGGCCAGAAGTTCTCACCTAGGTCATCCTCCCTTGGACACTGGGGTCATCAAAGCCTCAGAGGTCATACAGAATTTCCCCAACTCTCACTTTACCATCTCTTTAACTCCTAAATTACTTTCTTCCATTGTTCAGAAAAAAAATTTCTTAGCCCCATTCTCAGGCAAGACACCACCTGAAAGTCAGCAGATGGACTTTGAGAAGAATAAACAAACCCTTTTTCCACAGGCCTTGCGTGATGCCCCTAGTAGCTTGTTCTCACCACATCCCGTTCCTGTTCTTTCTCCTCCCCTTTTTAAAATTGAGATAAAAGTCACATAGCACAAAATTCATCCTTTTAACCATTAAAAGTTAATGGTTTTTAACCAGTGGTTTTTAGTATATTCACAGTGTTTTGCAAGCATCACCAGTATCCAATTCCAGAACATTCTTATCACCCCAAAGGAAACTGCATACCCATTAAGCTGTCATTTCCCATTCCCTTCTCTCCGTGGCCTCTGGCAACCACTAATCTACTTTCTGTCTCTGTGGATTTGCCTCTTCTGGACATTTCCTATACATAGAAGCATACAATATGTGGCCTTTCGTGACTGGTTTCTTTCCTTTTGCATAATGTTTTTGAGGTCGATCCATGTTGTAGCATGAGTCAGCACTTTGTTCTTTTTTATGGCTGAATAATATTCCATTGTATAGAAATACCACGTTTGTTTATCCATTCATCCATTGATGGACATTCGGGTTGTTTCCACTTTTTGGCTATTATGAATAATGCTGCTGTGGGTATTTGTGTATAAACATTTGTTTGAACACATGTTTTTAATTCTCTTAGCTAGGAATGAAATTGCCGGGTCTTATGGTAGTTCTATGTTTAACTTTTCGAGGAACAGCCAAACTGTTTTCCACGATACTGTACCACTGTACGTCTTCATCAGTAATATACAAGGGCTCCAGTTTTTCCACACATCTTCTTCAACACTTGATAATTTCTTTTTTTTTTAATTATAGCCATTCTACTGGGTGTGACGTGGTCTCTCTTCTGTTTTCAATTTGCATTACCCTAATTACTAATGATGTTGAGCATCTTTTCATGTATTTATTGGCCATTTGTGTATTTTCTTTGGGGAGATGTCTATTCCATTCCTTTGGTCACTTTTAAATTGGGTTTTTTTTTGGGGGGGGTTGTTTGTTTTTACTGGTGTTGTTGAGTTGTAAGAGTTTTTCATATATTTTAATATATTTAGATACTAGGCAGACCCTTATCAGGTATGCGATTTGCAAATATTTTCTACCATTCTATGGGTTGTCTTTTCACTTTCTTGATAATGACTTTTGACGCACAAAAGTTTTTAATTTTGACAAAGTCTCATTTATCTATTTTTTGTTGTTGTTATTGTTGCTTGTGTTTTAGTTTTCATATTTAAGAAACTGTTGCCTAACCCTATACTTCTGGTTCCTTCTAAGAGTTTTATACTTTAACTCTTCTAATTAGGTCCTTGATCCATTTTGAGTTAATTTTTGTATGTGTTAGAGTTCCAACTCCATTCTTTTGTGTGTGGCTATCCAATCGTCCTATCACCATTTGTTGAAAAGGTTATTCTTTTCAACAAAATAATTTCACTGTGTCTGGCACATTGGTTAGCACATCATTGGAGTTCTAGAAACATTTCCAAACAAAGAGAAGAAAGACTTTTTTTTAAGTTTTATTTTAACAGGTTTTTTGAGATATAATTCATACACCATACAGTTCACCCATTTAAAGTGTTCAATTCCACTGTTTTCAGTGTATTCACAGAAATATGAAACAGTCACCAGTCAATTTAGAATATTTTTATCACCTTAAAAAGAAATCTACTCTTTACCTATCACCCCTCTCCTCACCCCACCCACAGCCACTGATCTATTTTCTGTCTCTACAGATTCCCTATTCTGGACTTCCATCTGAATGGAATCATAATACGTGGTCTTCTGTGATTGTCTCCCTTCACTTAGCATGTTTCTGAGGTTCATTCATATTGTAGCATGTGTCAGTACTTCATTCCTTTTTCTGGCCAAGTAATATTCGACTGTGTAGATATACCACCTTTTATTTATCCCTTTGTCAGGTTTTTCCGCCTTTCGACTATTATGAATGATGCTGCTATGAACATTTGAATACAAGTTTGTGTGGACAGAAGTAAGAAGGGCATTCTTGATGTGGAGCTTTTGTCACACAAGGAGACTCCAATCCTCTTGTTGGCATCAAGGTATAAGTTTTCATCATATAGCCTTGTGGCCAGGGGTAGAAACTAATGAGACACCACCTTTTAAGAAGCTTTGACCAATGGCGCTGTGGATGGTGGGTCGGTTAGGGTGGTAAAGGGCCTAGAATCATGTCATCTGGGGGAAAGAGAATGTTATTTTGGGAGAAGGGAAATCCTCGGTGTGGACCAGTGTGGTCCAATCAGACTGAGAGAGTAGGACAGTAATAGGAAATGAGGTCAGAGAGCTGACCTCAAATGTTTGGAGGGTAAAGACTTTTTCTGTGGTGCTCTTCAAGGAAAGCCTTGGATGCTAACTCCTTCTTGTTCTTCAGGTCTCAGCTTAAAGGTCACTTTCTCCGGGATGTCTTCTCTGAACCTCCTCCTCGCCACTCCCAGGACTGGACAAGGTCGTCACGCTCTCTTGTCGCATCTGCAGTTCTCCTTTGAAACCTCTTGTGAAGGCAGGTCCAGGTCCGATTCATTTCCTGGTGTTTCTTCAGTACCAAGAACAGCTCCAGGCTCACAGCAGGTGCCTCATGTACCTTTGCCTGATGAAAGAAGAAACAAATGAGCCAGGAGGTGCAAGTTAAAAAAGAAACGGATGTGGATTCCATCAAAACACTATGTAATATTGAGCCACGTCCAACATGGGCTGCTGTGAAACTGGCTGCTTCAAAAGTGCTGGCCATGGAGACACGAATGGGGACACGAATCCCACGCTTTTGCCTTCAGGTCCTGTGAATTTCCACGACACCAACGCTTCCTCGAACCTGTGGCTTCCTCCTGCATTCATTTTCCTTCCCTCTGGATCTTCCTCCACTAAGAGGGACCTGAGTGGTTCTCTAAAGAGGAGAATATAATGGAGTGGAATTGATTTTCTATCTGCTGTGAAAACAAATCCTAGTCAGAATATTTAGGAGGTAGCCAGAAGCATAGATTTTTGGCTCTGCTCAAACTCTCAAGTATTTATTTCCTTAATAACACTTACTATTTATTGAGCACTTATTAAGCACGATCATAAACATGACATATAAATCACCCATCCTCAAAACAGCTCTGCTAGGTGGGAATTTTTATCTCCCAAACATGAGAACTCCCTGATTTTTCCCAACCACCTTGGAATTCAGAGCTAATGTCCAACTTCTAAAGGAGCTGATCTAGCCGTGTAACCAGCTTGGTGGAGGCATCTACGGTAGAATCAGTAGAGTGACCCCAGGCAGTGGAGCTGAGTATCTTCTCACACGGTTCAGTGCGACTCCGGTGATTCTGACAAACAGCCCAACACAGCAGATGTGACATCTGCGTTTGACTTAGTTTCACAACCATATAACACCCAGAAAGCTCCGGCAAGCAAAGGTAAGGATTTAATTTTCTTATCCGGGGTTTTTTTTTTTTTTTTTTTTACAGTCTCAAATAAAGGGAAGTGACATTCAGAAGTACCTCCTAAATCATTGGAGAGAGATTCAATTATGTTTGCTGTCATTAGTGTTAACTGTACTTTGAGGAATGCTAATTTTCAAAAAATTGGTTACCTGAATATGATTAAAAAAAAAGTCTCTCCCTAATCGAGCAAGCAGTAGTTCCCTTAAAATTTCACTGATGGAAAAATTCAAGCCCTGAAGCTTAGGGTTTTCTCTGGGAAAATGGGTTATGTTGTATAAGGTCACAAGTGAAAGTGTGAGAGTCCTGATAAATTTTCTTTTACATAAAATAAAGCAAAGGTGGCATCTCAATAAGGAAATCATCAAAGACAGGTTATGCATATTAAATTATTGATAACAGGTCATGTATAATGTATCTTCACGCATCATCCTCAGCTCCCTAGATGTGTGGGCCTATCGCTGCAAACTTCAAGGCAACTAGTTAGAGTGGTGGGCATAAGTGTTCTTAAGGAAATCCAGTCTCAGGGTAGAGGCATGTCGAAGTCACCTGTGAGGCCAGGGGCTTTAGTCAGGGTCCCTTTGGTTGGAGTCAACAGAAACCCAGTCCAGCGAGCTCAGGTGCAATTGAGGCTTTACTGTGAGATGCAGACACGTCTCATGGGAATCTAGAGAAAGCAGAACAGGGGACCTCAGGAAGGGCAGGGAGAATACCTGGAACCAACAGGATGCTGGTTGCAGACAGACTCCTCCAGTTGCTTGCTGTGTGACTTCAGGTGAGTTAATTTACTTCTCTGTGTCTCAGTCTCAACAGGGGAGATGATACTGTATGTAGTTCTATGTCAAGTATTAAATGGGTTACTGACTGTGCCGTACTTAGCACATTCTATCTGTTCAATAAATGTTAGCTGCTATTGTTGTTATTATATTATTCTACATTACTTTTGTGCAGCTGTTCTTTCTTTTGCTTCCTCGTGGCTTCCACCTTCACAGTAGCCCCTGAATCAACATGACCTTCTAAGTTCTAGTGCCTGTTACTCCCTAAATACTATCTTCTCCACTTAGTTCAAGTTGCTGAGAAGGGAAATCTGATTGACTCATTCCATCCAAATCACAGGCCTCTGCCAGCTCGTGGCTGGGATCCCTCTGGGTCAGAGACCCTCCCTGGTCCCCATGTCAGAGGATGGGGTCCACTCAGCGGAGCTGTGGCTGAGGAGCCTCGCATTAGGCGGCACGGGTGAGCGGCAGATGGTGGGAAGCTCGTCTAGAAGCACAGGTGAGATCGCTTCTGGCCGGGAAGGAAGAGGAGCCCCGTAATGGGCTGTGTGAACAGGAGTGTATGTGGGGCAGTGCTTACCAGTGTAAAGTTGATGCAGGAGTTAGGGATGAACCATCGTGGTGGTTATAACTTAATTAGAAATGGAACAGAAAAAAAAGGTGTGTGTGTGCCTTCTGAGGGAGAGAAGGCAAGAGAGAATTTGATGAATCTGGGTGAAGCGTACATGGGTGTTCAGAAAACTATTCTTTTAATTTTACTATAGGTTTGAAATTTTTCAAAAGTAAAAAAAAATACAGCTAAGGTGTTTACCAAATAAAGCAAATATTTTCATAGTAAATACAAATAAATATACAAACATACAAAATGAGCTCAGCAAGCTTACTCAGGACTCAGCAAATTCCAGACCGCTTACCTTCTCTGTGAGTGATTTTTCTCTCTCTGAGTCCCCGTTTCCACATCTGAGAAATTGGCTCATAATGGTGTCTCCTGGCCCCTTGAGGGGTTTCAGTAATTGACAGATATGCAAAGCAGGCAGATAGTCAGCTGGTAGGCTTTGGGATCGCTGTGCTGGTCTCAATGCTTATTTGCAGGGAGCGTGTCCTCTGACTGGTTGGATTGTCCCACTTGATAAATATGTTTGAATATTATTCTCGCTAATTGGCAGGAGCCAGTTTCATGGACACCAGTTCTAGTACCATCATCATTGTCATGATTATCTTCATCATCATTCCTGAGCCCCATTGGCCTCCCCACCCTGGCGGCATGCAGAGAATGAGAGTTCAGGAATAACTGCTAGATTTGGGGTAGGGACAGATGGCCAAAGCTTTGGGCGTTTTAGGCACCTGGGGGAATAGTGCCATCCCAGCACAAGGTAGAGGAAGAGATCTCACTAGTGTTTCAGGCTGGGTGACGTGTACTCCCCTGGCCCAGAAGGCATTAGCTCTGTTTGCAAACTAAACACTGGCAGAAGATGGGAGAGGGATGGAGGTCCCAGGCTGCAGGGAGCTAGAGGGATGGATGCTGAGTCTTGGGGCCTGTGTCCCTGGGCTGGAAGGAGAAGGTATTGGGTTGGGAGGAGAGGGGCACATTTTGGGGTGGGCCCCCGGGCATAATTGGGCTGGCTTCAGAGGGTTGTTTAAAAATGCTCGTACTGGTATGGTCTCATGCTTCTAATCTCTCTGTTGTTGCCTCAGCATCCTTCAAAATAAGCTTGATAAGTACTAGTTTAAACCGTAAATAGATGGATGGATGAGGCTGGATGGATTCAGTTGATAGATGTATGAACTGTGAAACAACAAGAAAATCATTGAAAAATGAGCAGATAGGTGGATGAATATTTGTTTTCTTCCCAGCTTTATTGAAATATGATTGACTTGTAACATTGTGTAAATTTAAGGTGTACAGTGTGGTGATTTGACACACCTGTATATTGCACAATGCTCACCACAGTAAGGTTAGCAAACACATCCTTCATCTCACGTCATTATCATTTTTTTGGTGGTCATGGTGGTGGTGAGAGCATTTGAGATGTACTCGCTTAGCAGCTTTAAAGTCTGCAGTGCAGTGAACTGTAGTCACCATGCTGTACATTAGATGCCCCAAGAACTTATTCATCTTATAACTAGAAGTTTGTGCCCTTTGACCAACATCTCCCCATTTGCTTCATTCAGCATAATGCCCTCAGGGTCCATCCATGTTGTTACAAATGGTAGGATTTCCTTCTTCTTGTGGCTGAATAATATTCCAATGTGTATATATGCTACATTTTCTTTATCCATTCGTCCATGGACAGACACATAGCTTGTTTCCATGTCTTGGCTATTGTGAATAATGCTCCACTGAACATGGGGATGCAGATATCTCTTCACAATAATGATTTCATTTCTTTCAGATGTATAGCCAGGAGTAGAATTACTGGATCATATGGTAGTTCTACTTTTAATTTTTTGAGGAACCTCCATACTGTTTTCCATAGTGGTTGTACCAGTTTACTTGCCCATCAACAGTGCCCAAGGGTTCCCTTTTCTCTACATCTTCACCAGCTTTTGCCAGCTCTTGTCGTTTTTTTTTTTTTTGGATAATAGCCATTCTAACAGGTGTAAGGTGATATCTCATTGTTGTTTTGATTTGCATTTCCCTGATGATTAGTGACATTGAACACCTTCTCATGTACTTATTGGTTATTTGTATGTCTTCTTTGGAAAAATGTGTATTCAGATCCTCTGTTCATTTTTAAATAGAATGATGATGATAATTTTGCCTTTGAGTTTATGAGTTCCTTATATATTTTGGATATTAACTCCTTAACAGATATATAGTTTGCAAATATTTTCTCCCATTCTGTAAGTTGCCTTTTTATTTTGTTGTCACTTTTGCTGTGTAGAAGCTTTTTAGTTTGATGTAGTCCCACTTAATGATTTTTGCTTTTGTTGCCATGCTTTTAGTGTCATAGCCAATGTCAAAAGGATTTTTTTCCTGTGCTTTCTCCTAGGAGTTTTATGATTGTGACTCTTTTAATTTGTCTTTAACCCATTTCAAGTTAATTTTTGTGACTGGTGTAAGATAGTGGTCCAATTTCATTCTTTAGCATGCGAATACCCAGTTTTCCAAGCACCATTTATTGAAGACACTATCCTTTCCCCACTGAGTGTTCTTGGCTCCCTTTTCAAATATTAATTGACAGTATTTGTGTGGGTTTATTTCTGGGCTGTTTATTCTGTTCCATTTGTCTATGTGTCTGTTTTTATGCTGATACCATACTGTTTTGATTACTATAGCTTTGTAATTATAGGTCAGGGAAGATCTTTCAGAGCAGATACAAAGGCCTGCATCATGCATAGTGTGTTATACAAAGACCTAAGGGAGAGTATTCCAAGCAAAGGGTAGATCAAGTGCAAAGGTCCTGTGGCAGGAATGAGCATTCCAAGTTGGAAGACTAGCAAGGAGGCCAACGTGTTCAGACTGGTGTGAGCAAAGGAGATAGTAATAGGAGCTGCAGTCAGAGAGGGAGACAGATGCCAAATCCTACAAGGATAACGGGAATGGGTTTTAAGAAAGAAAGTGTGTCTGATTTAGATTTTAAAATATCACTCTGGTGGCTGTAGGTTGTTCCATCACTCTTGTCTCCGATCCAGTGAAACAGTTTGGTCAGTTAGTGTAAGAAAGAAAAACAGTTGTTTGTCCTCCTTTGAGTGATTTCAGGTGTCATGTCCCTCCTCTCCCCTCCCTTCCCCCTTGGGGACTCATGTGTCATTGGCTCTCCACCTGTTGGCACCAGGACATTTGCTGGAACCACCCTTTCTTTTGTGCTCTCTTTTCTCCTGGGGACTCTTGGCATGGCTATTCATCCTAAAGTCCCATCTAACAGAAAAGAGAAATGATAGCAACATATATGTCCAGCGATAAGGGATTGGTTAAGCAAATCCATTTACGATAACACTTTTGTCCACCAAAAATGATGGCTGGGGAAAAGTAATTGCTGATGCTATACTATACCAGTAATAATGATAGCTACTCAAACATCTGTTATGCAACAGGCTCTGTGTTAATAACTTACATGTTTTACTTCATTTAATGTCCTCAACACAGATCATTTCCACTTTTGTCCCCAGTTTATAGATGAGGAAATTAAGGCTTAAGCATCTTGCCAAAAGAACTAAATAGTATATGGTTCAGCAAGAGTAAAATGCAGGTCTGTCTGATTACAAAGTCCATGTTTTTGACTGATGCCATCTGCCTCCCATTGGAATACGATTGTGTTGCATTGCTAAGTAAGGAAGCTGGTTATTAAATAATAAGTGCAGCCTCCAGCCCATCTTTTTCAGTACCAAAAGGGCATGCAACAAAATATTAAAAGTTGTTATCTCTGGATGGTTAATTATGGGAGATTTGTGCATTTGTTTTTGATTTCTGTAATTAGAGTTAAACAAAAGCAATAAAAGGTCTCCATGTGTTTTTCTTCCCTGCTCAGCCCCTGTCTTCCTCCCCTGTGGTCTCCAGACTGGCTCTGGTTTCTCTATGGATATAAAGCTAGCATGGCCTTTTTTGCTTGGCCTCCCGGCTTTGCAGTTTCAGCACAATTCTCTAGATTGCTTCAAATTTTGCTAGCATTCTAGATGCTGAGTTAGTTGCAAATTTTTCACCTCCAAAAACAAAAGTGTTGTTTCTTAGCTAGAGGCTTAAGTAGTACGTTTGCAAAAGATCCAGCTCCCTAATGTTTTTGCCATCTACGGTGTGGACTGGAGAATGACCTCAGCTCCCGAGGAGAGGGCCAGGGTCTTTGCTGATAAGAAGATCACTTAATTTGCTCAGTGAGGGGCTGGACCTGGAGAATAATGGGGGTGAGTGAGGTTCTGCTGTCAACACTGAGACCCAAAATCACCCATGTGTCCTCGAACACCATCTCAGGGGATGAAGATCTGTGTGTGTCCTGTGTTTGGAGGTAATTTCAGTGGGAGAGAACTCTCAGGCCCTGCTATTCATGCATGCATGCATTTGTTCATAAAGGCAATATTTATTGGGCACTGACTCTCTCCAACGCTGGGCTGACTGCTAGGAATTCAGCAGTCAGGAGGAAAGACGCATCCCCATCTCGGTGGAGTTCACAAAATGGAGTCTATAGAGATGTGTTCAAATGTGACAGAAGGTGGAAATGCAGGATGCCACAGAGAAATATAAGAGAGGAGCTAGCTGAGCCCGAGAATTCAGGGAAGACAGCCCCCGAAGTAGTGTTTAATCTGAGAATGGAAGGATGCCTAGGAACAAACAAGGTAAAGAAAGAGGAAGAAGAAAGGGTGTTTCAAGATGAGGGGGTGCATATAGAAAGACCTGGAAACGGGGGAAAGCAGGGCACTACTGTCCAGTTGAAAGAACATATGATACCCAGATGCAAGACAGAAAGAGGCATGGGATGGCCTGGAGGAGAAACCTCAGCCAGAACCAGAGGATCTGATAAACCACATCACAACGTTTGCAAGTTATCCTAGGGATGGTAAGAAGAAAGCTGCTGAAAGATTTAATTAGAAAAAAAAGTTTTATTTTTAAATGACATCACCAAGCAAAGACAGGACTGAGAATGAAGTTGCTTCTCAGAATAGAGGATGCTTTTTTTGTTTCCTGCTTTTTGGGTCTTTTGGGAGTTTTTTTGGCCACGCTCTGTGGCATGTGGGATCCATGTGGGATCCTAGTTCCCTGACCAGGGATCGAATCCACACCCCCTGCACTGGAAGCACAGAATCTTAGCCACTGGACCCCCAGGGAAGTTCCAAAAGAGGATGCTTTCGTGCCACCACATTGTTCTTTAACTCAACAAATATTTAGGCAATGTCTACCATATAACAGGCAGAGCCCTGGATGCTGGGGAAATGGAGGAGAACAAAGGTCTCTAACCTCATGGAGCAAAAGAAAGTAAAGGAAAGTATAAGGCCATGCTATTCCCGTGGGTGGACAGAGAGTCCTTCGAAGTTGACATTTGAGCAGAGAACTGGAGGAAGCGAGACCTCTGATACACCAGACCTTCTCAGGTGGTCTCCCCTCCATGGACTTTTCGGGTGGCCAGGTAGGGTTGAGAGTCAAGTGAGGCTTTTGAACAATAAGGAAGATTGGTTCCCTTGGTCATTTGGACCCATGACCTTGGATTTTTAACCTTCCATGTCCAGCTGACCACAAATGAAATGTCCAACCACACCATTCACATCCAATGCTGAGCTGAACCCCAAGAATTATTCAACAGTTGCTTTAACTTCATCTCCTGAGCACGAGTTACTCTATTGGATGCATGTACTTATTGACCTTTTTATTTAAAAACAGAGATGAGCCTGATCAAACACAGGGCAGAATCGACACTGCAGCCTAAGCATGTCATAGCAATGTATCACTGAGATGGAAATCTCCTGGTGATATAACAGGCATCTATTAGGGAGCGGAGTCCAGGGCTTTGCTCATTAATCAGAGCCTCTTGATAAAGTCTGCTGCAGCCAGAGTGGCAGTGTGTTCTTTCTTCCTTTTAAAAGATACAAAGCAGTATCATTGTCTTTATCGATCTCTACTACTATTATTATCAGAACATACTCTTTCAAAGTCACTTCTGATAGCTCCTCTTCACACACCTTGCCCTGTAGCCTTGCATTCAGAGAGGCAGTGACTAGTGGTAGGTAAGCCTAGAGGTTTGATGTCTGATGTTCTGTGTTTGAATCACAGCTCTTTTACCTACAGGCTGGGTGACCTTGGGTAAGTCACTTCACCTCCCTGAACCTCAGTATCCCTGGACATAAATTGAGGATAATCATGCCTACCTCCTTGGATAGCTGAGAGGATTAAATGAAAGAGTAAGCTTGGTACTCTTTGGAAATGGTTTCCAAAATGTAGCTCATAAAAATGACTTAGGGAGTCTGTTAGAATTCAGATTCATGAGACTCATCGACAGAGATTCTGACCCAGTAGGCGAGGGATGGTCATTCCTGGGTGGTTTTGTATAAATGGTTCCTTAGGATATGCTTGGAGAAACATTGCTCTATATTTGTATTTTGCTGAAATTTTTTTCCTACTACTTCCTCAGCCTGGATTGTGCAACACCCAGGCATCCTGGATTCTGCCTTTGCTCTAAGACCCATATGAGATGTCTCCTCTTCCATAATGCCTTTCCCCGTTTCCCCGGGTTTGAAGGCATTTCTCTTTCTGCTGGCTACTCCATTTTATCTCTCCTTCATTAGGGTACCTTCTATTATAGATTATAGACTCAGTATTATAAACTATATATATAAACATTATCTTCTAGAACCATGAAAGTAATGCAGATATACTAGATATATATATATACTATATATTATCAATACTTTCACAGTAATGCAGCTAACATGTTATATCAATACAGAGATAGGTAGTATACTTTGCAGATGTCTTCATTCATCCATTCAACTGTATTTTAGCATCTGCTCTGTGCCAGGCATTGTGCTAGCTGCTGAGGTTACAGCAGTGCAGAAGACTGACGGGACCTTTGGACACAGAGCCTAGAATCTGTCTGTCTGTCCTTCTCAAGACTAAAAACTCCTTGGCCCCCAGCCCCCACAGTAACCCAGCCACCACTGAAGAGAATGGCCTCAAGGTTTTCCGAAGCACATCGACTAAAGCGAAGGCCCTCACCGCATCGTGCCTGTGGCTGACGGTCAAACACTGTCTTCTTGAAATTAAGTCTCTTTGCGGATTTTCATCTTTTAGCAGTCCAGCCAGTGTCCGCTCCCCTGGGTTTGTGCATTTGTCACCTTTGCAGCGGCTGGAATAACACCACTGGGATTTTGCCATGTTTTCATCTCTTCTAGCTAATTCCCTTGGGATTTGATTGCTTTCTGAGAATTCGGTTCCCAAAAGAGGAAGCATTTTAGATTCCTCAACAATTTCACAATACGTAGACTTCCATTCATCCGTTCATTCATAGAACAAGAATTGATTTCACACCTACCCATGCAGTAGACACTCACCCATACAGGGTGCCCAGTTAACATTGGTGAAATTGGCATTGTATCGGCAAATACTCTGCGTCTCTGGCTCTGCGAGTTTTCGCTGTCTTTAGTAGACAGTGGGTGTGTGAGTGTTGTGGACCCAGTGGTTTCTGTCCTGCGGGTGGTACATTGACCGGCTCTGACGCAGAGCCATCAAGCACATTAGAGCTCTATTATCTTCAATGCACCAGGACGTGTTGTGTAAGACCAAAACAGTGACGTGCCAGGACAGGAAGAAAGGAATACAGATTTTTTACATTTGCAATAAAACTCCCATCAATCACATCACCAAGACTTGGAGCAACTGAACTGTAAGATTGCACTTTCTCTGACTTTCCTGTCAATCGGAAATGTTTGTGCATAGCTATTCACCAGCTGGGACAGACGCCGACAGACAAGGGGGAAGCACATAAGCAAGGACCCAGAAATATCCTGTCAGTGTGCCCAGTGTGCTAATTACACTGAAGGCTGTCCCAGGTACCAGGTATATATTGGGCCCATATTCATTCTTCATTCTGTTTGGAATATTTCCCAACTAATTAACACTATGGAAGAATGAAACAGGCATAGTGTCATTGTATCATTGATGATGTCGTCAACAATGTAGTCATTATCATTGTCATCATAGCAAACACTCATGGGGGTCTAGTGTGTGCCCCAAAGACTATATGTGTATGTATTCTCTCTAATTCCTTACAACCACTTTATAGAGGAGGTACTATTATTGTCCCCATGTTGTAGATAAAGAAACTGAGACACAAAGAGGATAAGTAATTTTCCCAAGTAAGTGACAGGGCTGGGATTGGAGCCCAGTTCTGTTCTCGGATACCTAGGGTAGGCGAACTGCCAACTTGGATCATTTACTCACCAGAAAAATCACAAGCTGATAGATTCAAGGGTCATTTGCTTTAAGTCAGTTGAGTTGGTGAGACCAAGGCTGGTGACTGGTTGATCTAGGGACCTGGATTTGAACCAAACTGGTGGTCAGATCCTCTCTTGATGCTTAGCTCTGTGGCTGCTGAAGGAATCCTGAACTGACTCACAGGTTAGCGTTCCCGTAAGTTCTGAGAACCAGTCAACACTTGTGTGAACAAGACATACCCTGTGTCCTCAAGAAGCTCATAATCTGGCAGTGGGGTGAGGGGATGGAAACAGACTCTGGGAGGGTTTCTGTATCCTCCACAAGATCTGTGGGAGCTAGAGGAGGAGCCCCAAACCTATTCTTGGCAGGATTAGCAAAAATTGGATTTTAGGGGTAATCTTACTCACAGAACAAGTGGGACACCTGTCTTCCTGCCAGTAGTGCATCCATTGATTGCTGCTTTTTATAAAGCAGTAGGGAACAGGTTTAGAATTCCAAGGAACAGAAATCCATCAGTACAGCTTTTTTTTTTTTTCCAACAAACTCCTTTATTTTCTACTCAAGGTACCATTAAGAAATAATAAGATATTACCCCCTTGGTTTCTTAACCCCCTGCTCATGAGGCTCTCTCCTTAAATAATTTCAAGGGCCTAACTGAAATGAAGGCACCTCCATCTCCCCTCTCCTGCCTTGGTCTTAGGATAATGTGGCAGAACGAGATTTGTCCAGGTCAAACTCCTTGACTACAACCTAGTCACTGCTGCACTGCTCCTTCCCTAAGAGGGATGATTGATAGTGATGACATCCAATTACAGTTTTTTATTTATAGTTGGGCTTGGAGGGCAGGCTCCCTATATGCTGTGATAGAAATAACTAGTAAGCACACACAAAAAATTTTATGACCTAAAGTATTATGAATTTAAAGCCTCATGATTTTGTTTCCTCCCTTGTTGTAACTCACAGAAATTATCTCGTGGGCATGAAATGGCCCGAGCCTTATGGTGCGGTGAGCCCCAAGTGACAACTTATCCAGTTCTGTATCTTCAAGGGAAGGAAGCAATGACACATGGAAAATGCCCTGGGGTTCTCCACCAGCTGAAACAGGACTGCCCAAAGGTCCACTGACACAAATTGTAGGAGGGGGGGACATCTAAGCAGAGACCTGAAGGATGAGTAGGAATTATCTAGGAAGAGAAAAGGGATATGAATGTCCCATATAGAGACAATGTACCTGCAGAAACAGAGGGGAGTTAACCCAGTGTTTCCTAAGGCGTAACAATGACTAGAAGGTAACATCCAAGACGGGGAGTGTAAGAAAATGGGGTTGGTGTGGGTAGGCAAGGCCCAGAAGATGGAGAAACGGCCTTGTAATGAAAATTCTGATAATGTTATGAGTTGCAGAATGGAGACGGGTTTGAGGAGGAAAGATTTCTGCTTTAGGGAAAGCTTTCTGTTGAGGGCAACACTTCGAGAATTTCTTCTTATGTGTTCAGATTCCCATTTCGTGCAGTTGACGTTTCATACCTTCATGTCAAAGAGAGTTCCATCTCAGACGCTCTAGTTACATCCTAATATTTTCACAGGATGCAATTTTACCTACAACACCAAGTCTTCTACGTTGCCGATGCTGTTTCTATTTTCCTCCTCATCAGCATTTAAAGTGACCCATCTGTGTGTTTCTTTTGGGTCCAGTAACTTTCTAGGCACTCCCTCCTTCATGTTTGTCCTCTGGGAGAGACATTTCCTGAAAAAAGTCTTTGAGTTGCAGTGGGTGTGTGAGGGGTACCATTAAGAGCATATGTGCTATTAAGAGAACAAATGAATCCTGCTCTCAAACCACCATTTATACACTCAGATGCTGGAGCATGTGGGTAACTTCCTTCACCGAGTTTAGACAAGCAGAGATAGCCTTTCCTCTGGGCCTCACCCTAGTTCCCCCTTAGATTCCAAAGGGGTAGGGGAAATGACCCTCCCCAAGAGGGAGGAGATAGTATACGTTCTCCAATCTCATAATTAGGAGAGAGAGAGAGATTTTGAGTCATCTTGGCAGGTTTGGTCCAATGAAACCTTTGCCCCAATCACACATCCTTGGCTTGGCCAATCCAGATGAACCTTCACCATCTTTGGTGATCAAATGAGGGAAGGGAAATCTCTGTGAGTATGGTGAGTATGACTAAACAAATATCTACTCTACTTTTGATTCTTTCTCCTATTAACTGAAGTTTCTTACCAGTCAAGCATATTACAGTCATCATATTCTTTCTGAAGAGAAAAAAACAGTACAGTAAGTTGTATCTGGGGTGGGATGATAGCAGCCCTGGCCATCATGCTCAGGTGGGTTTGGTAGAGCAAGGGCTTATCTCTCCAATGGTCCTTGAGTGACTAACACTTAGGCCTCTTCCAGAGGAAATTCCTGTGGTCTGAGCCCTGGGGGAGGGATTTTCACATTAATCAAGGATTTTTACTGGATCCTACAGAGCTGAAGAAAACCAACAACAACACCCATTTCAATTTCAGGGCATTAATGGATTAAAGTTATTTCCAGAAGAGTTAGGCAGGAGTTACATATTATTAGGAGGTGATCATGGAAAGTCACACACATATGGACTGTGAATCAGTTAATTTCACTGCATAACAAACCACCTCAAATATCAGTGACTTCAAAGAATAAACATTTATTATTGTTTACTGGTCTATAGGTCAGCTGGGCAGTTCTGATGTAGGACAAGATGGGCTGATCTCAGCTGGGTTTGCTCATGAATCTGTGGTCAGATGGTGGTTGGTGGGAGGCATGCTAGTCTAGGATGGCCTCACTCACATATGTAGAAGTTAGCTGGTTGTTGGATGGGGTGATAGGTGATGACTGAGCCTTGTATCTTTGATCATCCTGTAGAGTAACTCAAGCTCGTTATAAGAGAGAGTGGAAGTGTTTTAAGATCTCTTGAACCCTAAGCTTGGAATCAGCACATGCTCACTTCTGCTGCATTCAGTTAACCAAAGCAACTCACAAGACCAGCCCACATCAAGGACTGGGGAGAGTCTTCCTCTTGATGAGAGGAGCTGCGGAGTCACATTGCACGGGGCATGGATACAGGGAGGGGTGAAGAATTTGGATGCTTTTGCAATTGATCTACCACAGAACTTAAGGAAGCCAAAGGTTTTTGAACGATGGAAAAACTGTGAAGTGAGTTTTATAACCTATATAACTGACCTCATGGATTTTTGGCAGATCTATCACGTTTCCGAAGGTCACAAGAGATTTGTTTTTCACCTCTGGGAATGCAGAGTATGAGAGATAGGCACATCTTCCCTCCCCATCCTCTCCTGCCTCCCTACTGCTGTGATGATGCCCACCCCCTGCCCCAGACACCTTTAATCCTTGATCAGCTGTACCTGTGTTTGACGGAGTCAGTGGGATGAAGCCAACCAGCTGGAAGGAAGATGCCGGGCTGTGTATGAGGCAGCAGAGGAACAAACCCAGGTTCTTGCTCAGCTCCTTGACTCTGCCAGCTGCTCGTCCCCCTTCCAGATGGATGAATCAGAGCCTTTCCAGAGAGCTCAGCTCAGGCCTGCCATTGCTACACAGGCATTTAATATGGGAAAATTTTAATCACGTTTGTTTTCCCATGTTTCGTCCTAACGACAAATCATTTTTAATGGGAGGCTAGGGGGTGGGAAAAAAAGATATAGCAAATCTTGGCTGACGGTTTTATCACCAGTCTCAGATCTCTGGTCCCAGGGCTGAATTTGCCACCAACTGCAAATCATCCTGAGTGAGACGCACAGGAAATGGGAAGAGGGACCAATGTTAGGTTCTCCTGGAGGGCCAGGGCTGCTCCCTGCCTCCAATTTGTCCACCATCCCCAATAAGAATTTGTAGGCGTCTACTGTATTCCAGGGGTTTTCACGTTTTAATCCTCTCCATAACCCCTCAGGGTAGGGAATTGCTCTCGCCTTTTGGCATGTATGGAAACTGACACTCGAAGCCCCTGGTGACTTGTCAGAGTTCACCTAGCTCCTGAGCATGGAGCAGGGGTTTAAATCCAGCTCTGTCTTACTCCAGAGCCTGTGTTCTTCACCGTGGCACCATGCTGCCCTTCTTTACAAATCACAGAACATTTCAAATGTCTTGATAGTTATAATTTCTAAGATTTGAGAGATCCGAAATTGATTTCCCTTACAGAAGTCTATTTTTCTAAAGTGTGCTTTCATATACAGAGAGACTCACCTCAGCCGGGATAAATACGCCATTCAGGGTTCCATGTGTGGATCCTGGCAGGGCCAAGCCTGACAACATTTCCAAGTTTCCTCTGTCGTAACATAAACACATGGTCCTTGACCTTCCATTTGTCGGGCAGAACACTATGAACCCTTGCTCTGACTAAGACCTCTCTTGGATCACCTGAAGTATGTTGATCTTTGTGGTAGAAACACCATTGGTTTTAGGACTCCAAAGGAGACCTAGTTTTAGAAGATGGAATTGTGGTGGTGGATCATATAACCTTTTATTTTATTTTAATTTATTTTATTTTAAAATTATGCTCACCTTTTTAATTACACAGTTAATACATGGCCACATCTGGAGTATTTCAAGCAATTCCAAGATACACCACTTCACTCAAAAGTACTTTAGTGAATATCTCTAGCAGATGAGGACGTTTGAAAAAACATATTCACAATCATATGGCTATCGTATCCTTAGTTTATTCACCTGTGAAATGGCCTAAAAAACCCCAGAACGTTCATTAAAGGGTAAGAAATGAGAAATCATAGTCAAAGATTTAAGTGAAGAGCCAGGAGATAGTACTGTGAAAATCAGAGGGTAGGAGTGTTTCAAGCAGAAGACAGGTGGTCAACAGCAGCGAATGTTACTGGGAGGTCAAGTAGAGTGAAGGCTGAAAAGTGCCCATTGAATTTAGCAATTGAGAAGTCCCCAGCGCTCTCGAGGGCAATTTCGGTGGAACGGTGTGAATGGAAACCAGATGGGAGAGGAAGCAAAGCAAGAGGAAGTAGAAGAGTGTATGGACCATGTTTTCTAGAAGTTTGACTGAACAGAAGCTTGGGGAATGCTTCTACTCTTGGGGGAAAGCCAGGATTGAATGAAAGTGCTCTTTAGGATGGGGAAGTATGCCTTTCTCGTTGTGAGGGAGTATCTAGGTGAGAGAATGAACTTGAATATATAAGAGAGAGGGGACAATTGATGCAACAAGGTCTTGGTGAAGCAGGAAGAGTTGCTGTCAGTAGCGCAAAGGCAGGAGTTGGCTTCAGAAAGACGTTAGAGCTCTTCAATCCTCAGACACACATTTACTGAGCCCTTTTCATGTGCCACTGTGCAGGGTCCTGGAGGATATAATGGGAAACAAGTCCTGGCCATGTCTTCGAGGTTCTCCCAGTCTCGTAGTTGCCTGGAGCCAGCTAAGCAGGCAGTTATGGGCACCGTGATACATGGTCTCTAACCCAGGTATTTAGAGAGGGTCAGAGAAGACCTTCTGGAAGACAGCCTCTGAGCTGAGACTTGAGGGGGATGCAGAAAGAGTGTTCTTGCAGAAGGAACAACGTGTGTAAAGGTCTGGAGGCCAGAGCAAAGGTGGTCTACCTTTTACCTTCAGGAGGAACAGACATAGGTAAAGATGGGTAAAGATGCAGGTAAGTTTGGGATGGAAGTCAAAGTTGCTGAAGTGCAGTTGAGTGGCCTGTTTTCTTGGAGAGTAGGAGGCTGGGGGAGCTCATGGAGGTGATATATTTTGAGTAAGGGCTGTGAGAATGGAGGTGAGATGAGTCCATTTATCATGTGTTTGAAGGGCAGGCATTAACTTCCACCCTGTAGAAAATGTGTCTACTTCTCACTTTCACTGTCATCAATGAGTCCAAATTATCCTCACCTTCCCCCTGGACCACAGAAATAGCCTCCACATCAGTCCCTGCCCATCCATTCCTGCTTCCTCCATTTCCTTCTTTACGCAGCATCTGTTAAACAGACCACAAAGCTGCCCTGCTTAAAACCCTCTGATAGCTTCCCCTTGCACTTAGGGAAGAAAAAGATCTACACCCTTTGCCACATCCTACAGAGTCCTGTGTGATGTCTCTGTACAGTCTCCAGGCTCTTCTTGAGCCTCCTCCTCTCTGCTCCAGCCGTTCTGCCTTCTTTCAACCCTTCCTCAGGTCTGCCATGCTTCCTCTTGCCCCCTAGCCTTTGCATATAGAACCTCCTGTGGCTGGATCACTCCCGTGTCTGTACCATCTCCCAAGCCCTGTCCCCACCCCCAGCCTAGTCAACCCCACACGACTTACGCCTTAGACCTTAGCTCAATCCTCATCACCTCCAGGAAGCTTTCCCTGACCTTACAGGATAGGTCACACCGCCTTCTTGACAGCGCCCAGAGCGTCATAAACCTCTTCGCTCTGGGCACTTCACAGGGGAGCAGTTTTACATTTAATTGCCTAATTATTTGACTGACATCCCTCTCAACCATTACTGTAAGCTTCCCGAGAGCAGAAACGGTGTCTTCTTCCCCTTCACAATTATGACCCCGGGACCCAGCACAGGGGCTGACACACAGTAGGCACTCAATGAATACTTTATGAATGAAGACATGAGTATTAATTAGCACTCCTTGAAAAACCATTGCACCCTGTGCAGATCCTTGTAGAGTTGTTGATTCAGTACAGTTTCCTCTGAGCGTGAGCAACCTTTTCCTCCCAAACACGTCCATATGGTGATTGCATCTCTTTGTTCCAATATGCCACCTCCCCACAGCGCATGCGTGTGCGCTAGTGTATGCAACGCCCCCCACCCCAGTAAACGCATCGTTTAGACAAGAGACGACAGACATGCTCTCATCAAATCCATGCCTGTGACCACGAGGTGAAGCAGCCCTCATTGCTTTAGCACACATGTTTATTGATGATGCAGATTAAACTTTAATCAGATTGCACGGTTTCAATTTCCAATTGAAATTGAAAGTCTGAGCCACGTATGGGTTTTTATTACCTTCCACTTACGCTGCTCATAGAAGCGATCGGAGGGGAGCCATCTTCTCGGGCCTCAGGTGGGGCGGCTGGGCCATAAATCAAATTAATACTGCAATGTAGTGGAGGTGGTAATGCACAATACGAGCTAAGGAGGGTTAGGAGCAATTTAGTGAGTGTGGGCTCATCATCGGGGTGGGATGGGAGTGATGTAAGGGGCTCCAAAGTGGAGAGGGGGGCTTCTGCCTCCATTGCCCTGCCGGGCATGTGCCAGCAGCAGGCATCTTTATAAACAAAGGGAAATGCTTTTCAACCATGCTTTCAAAAACAGCCATGATGGCAAAAGTTTCTCCTAAAGGAGGAGAGTATGGCTTTTGCATGTGAGTGTTTTAACTTGAGAATCCCTAAAGACAGCAGACACTCCTGAAAGGGATGACAATTGGTGTTTATCTCACATTAGAACAGAAGGAACTTTTGCAAACGTATTTAGTATTTTTGTAATAACACCTGTTGCTAAAAATGTGGGTATCAGTATTTTCACAAATGCAGAACATCGATGTCTGTGATTTTGGGCTGAGCTTTTATTCTCTGCTGGAAATACCATCCATCCATTTGGGTGGAAGGAAGTTGTCTTAGGTATCAGGCTGGTACTGGACCAAGAAACAGAAGTTAATCAAGTCTTCGTGCCCCAGTGGGAGAATAACAACAGCAATAAGTAGCACTTATTGAATGCTTACTGTATGCCAGTCTCTGTGCCGAGCACTTACCTAGTTTGCATAGCAACCATATGAAGTAAGTACCATTAATAATGAACATGTGTGAAGTACTCGTTCAGTACGTGGTGCAGGGTAAGTACCCGATTATATTAGCAATCTGTTGTTGTTGCTATTCCATTGTACACTTGGGGAAATGAGATCCAGAGGGATGAAATGACTTGGCCGGGGTCACAGAGCTAGGAAGTGGCCCAGCTGTGATTTCACATCCAGACGTCTGATTCTAGTGCCTGGATCTTTAACCACTAGGCACTTCTGCCTCCTCATCTGGAAGCCTCCCTGTGAAGAACAGATCTGTGAAAAAACCCATCTGTGGGGCTTCCCAGGTGGTGCAGTGGTTAAGAATCCGCCTGCCAATGCAGGGGACACGGGTTCGAGCCCTGGTCCGGGAAGATCCCACATGCCACGGAACAACTAAGCCCGTGCGCCACAACTACTGAGCCTGTGCTCTAGAGCCCGCGAGCCACAACTACTGAGCCCACGTGCCACAACTATTGAAGCCTGCGCACCCAGAGCCCGTGCTCTGCAACAAGAGAAGCCACCGCAATGAGAAGCCCGTGCACTGCAACGAAGAGCAGACCCCGCTCGCCGCAACCAGAGAAAGCCCGCGCACAGCAACGAAGACCCAACAGAGCCAATAAATAAATAAATAAATGTATTTTAAAAAAAAATCTGTGTTTTGGGAGGTAGGGTACAAGGATGAGTCTATAACCAAGGAATTCAATGTGGATGAATCAGTTGAAGAATCCCAGGGCTCATGAGAAATTGGAGGGTTGGGTGGATAGCCGGCTGGCTGGATCAGTGACCTGATAATTATTTCTAAGGTGTCCACTCTGGTAGGCTTTTGGGATGCAGGAATGAAAAGATGCAGCCCTGTCCTCAGATATCTTAGTCTATAGGGCAATCCACTGTTTCCTGTAGGTTTTCCCCTACAGGGGGAGTCTCAGCTGCTCCACTGGTTTGCTCAGATCCCTTTCCCAGTATGAGAACTTACATGGGGATGCAGCCTGGCCAGCTGCCACAAGCACTCTTCCTGTATGGCTTCATTTTTGCTCCATCAGAACCACTGTGGGGGAGGCTGCTTGAGCTCCATCTTGTGCGCCTTTCAGGACCCCGGCTTTTTTCCTCCACCCAAGACATGCTCAGCAGCTCAGCACTGGAAAGTCTCCATGCCACTAGCAGGTAGAAGAGGGAAAGGAAGAGGGAAAATCTAAGCTAAACCATCTAAAACCCCAGCAGGATAGCGAAAGATGATAGTGCCATCGGCCTGTGTTATAAGATCGTAGTTCCCACTGTGTGCTGGGTATTTCACTGGGCACATCAGATATGGCATCACAGCAACCCTTCCAGGGAGGTGGGACGATCCCCATTTTACAGAAGAAGACACAGGCTCGGAGAGGTTAAGACACTTGCCCAGAATCACTGGGCACTGATACACGTCTCATCCCAAAGTACATGCTCTTTGAACTGTGCGACATTGCCTCACGTTTTTATTATGAATTTTAATGTCTCTTACTTTTGGACTAAGTTATATCTGCAAATGTTACAAAATCCAAAGGCACATCAATGTATAGAGCAAAATCTCCTTCCCTACCCGTATCTCCTGGTCCCAAAGTTTGGCAGTGAGCGTCCCCCAGAGGAGGAGGTGAGAGGTCTGTGGAGTGTCCTCCAGGAGTTTCCAGGTCAGCTGTGAAGCCAGGAAAAGCACCACAGAGGCAAACTTACCGGACAAAGCAGATCGGTGTGACAGGTGCCTTCCAAACTGGATACAAATGCTTTGGGAGAACAGCCAGCATATTTCCAGATATTGGAGAGAGGCAATCATGGATGCCTGCACGGATGAGGTGGTATTTGACCTGTCATTGACGTATGGGGAGTGCATGCGAGACTAGAGAGGAATATTTGGAAAAAAAAAATGTCATCGAGGATGCATTTTCAGCCCCAGCATCTTCCCAGAGGCTGTTCCCAGTTGCTGGAGCACACGTCCTTTCCCTTCAACCCAACCAATTTCTGTTTATCCTTTCAACCCCAGCTGGAATGTCCCATCCTTAAGGAAACCTTTCTCAATCAGCCATACTTAGGTTAGGCCACCCTCTTATCTGGATTTGTATGAGCTTTCTTGGCACCTGGTACGTCTTTATTTGTAGCACTTACCACACTTTCAATTATTTGAGTAATTCCCTGACTCATGTCTGTTCTTCTCCTCTAGACTAGAAGCCCCATGTTATCAGGAACTGTGTCTGTCCTCAGTTACTGCAGCCCCTCTAAGTGCATGGTTGAGACTCAGTTAATACAACCTGAGTTCATTCCTTACTCACTAGCTGAATGACATTGGGCAAGTGACTTAGTTTTCATTATTTTATGAAAACAATAATAGCGAACACTTTGATAAAACTTTCTGTATATTGCCAGGCCCCAATCTAAATGCTTTTGCATACAGTAACTAACCTAATATACATAATAACCTTATGAGGTAGGCACTACTGTCTCCATTTTACAGATGAGGTTACTGAGACCCAGATACAGAAGGCAGCCTTCTAAGATAGCCTCCAGTGATCCCCCGCTCCTGGAATCCATGCCTTTGGGTCATCTCCTTCCCTTGAGAGTGGACTGGACCAGTGACTTGCTTCTAACTGGTAGAATGTGGCAAAGGTGATAGGATGCCACTTCCCTGATTAGGTTACAAAAGATGGTGACTTCCATTTTGCCAGCAGACCGTTTCATTTGCCTTCTCAGCTTGCAGGCTTTGACGAGGCAAACTTGCATGTAGGAGCTGAGGCCAGCTGTCCAGCAACACTCAAGGAGTTGAATCCTGATAGGCTTGAATGAACTTGGAAGCAGATACTCCCCCTGTCAAGCATGGAGATGTCTGAAGCCCTGGCTGACACCTTGATTATCGTCTTGTGGGATACCCTGAATAAGAGGACCCAGATAGGCCACGCCCCAAACTGTGAGATCACAAATGAGTGGTGTTTTTTTTTTGCGGTATGCGGGCCTCTCACTGTTGTGGCCTCTCCCGTTGTGGAGCACAGGCTCCGGACGTGCAGGCTCAGCGGCCATGGCTCATGGGCCCAGCCGCTCCGCAGCATGTGGGATCTTCCCGGACTGGGGCACGAACCCGTGTCCTCTGCATCGGCAGGCGGACTCTCAACCACTGCGCCACCAGGGAAGCCCGAGTGGTGTTTTAAGCCACTCAATTGCAGGGTTGTTACACAGCCATTGATGACTAATAACTGCCAGGAAGCTTAAGTCGCTTGCCCAAGCTCACACACTTAGTACGTAGAGAATCTGGATTTAAACTCAGGGAATCAGGCTCTGGAGTTCATGTTCTTAAGCACCACACTCTACTGCCTTACTGGAATGCAGGGATACTTCTTGTACCTGCTTCAAAACTTTTCCTGCAGATTAAATGATACCGTGAATGTAAAATGCTCAGCTGAGCACATGGCACCTAGTAAGTGCTTAATACATTCAGCTGTAGTGATTATTACCTTTCTTGTTGTTTGGTACCTTCAAGACACGAGCAACGAAAAGGGTCAGAGTCCCACAGACAGAAGAAGGCTGAAAAGATGCCCCTAGTTGCCTTCAGGAGAGTAGCTCTTGGCCTTTGTCAAGAACCATCCCAAGGAAGGTATTTAATGAAACATTCACGAGCCACCGCTACGGGGAGGCTGAAATGGCAGGTGACCCCCAACCACAGGCAGATGCACTTGTCTAGTCTCCTCCTCCTCCTCTGCAGTGTCTCCACGGAAACCCCGGGGAGCAAGGAGGGAAGGGTTTGTCTGAAACTAAGCAGACATCGTAGCTGGGCAGGAATATGTTTGAGAATTCTAAAAACACTCCCAGGATACAGTTTTCCTCAAGTCAGGGTATCGTGAGCAGAAGCGATCTGGGCTTCTTTAGGCTGCTTCCCTCCCCATTTTTTTCAGGGAGCCACAGGGCAGAGGATGTTTCTGGAGGCTGTATCCTGGGCAAACAGCCACCATCATTCTGTGCCCTTCAACCTTTCCCAGAGGACAGGATCAGGGAACTGCTGGGCGTATGTAGAGGATGAGGATACCGTGTCTTGATACCCAGGACTTGGGCCCCACGTTGGGAAAGCTCTTTCTCTCCTGTGTGTATCCTTTACTCCTCATCCAAAACACTTCATTTCCGAGCCCTCCAGTCAGCACGTGTGTGGAGGTTTTCCCCCATGGCAAGCAATTCTCCATGGCACCAGCTGAGTGCTTTACAATTTAACTTAATTTTGACACTGTCAGCCTAGAGATAGTGTCAGATCCCACAAGGTAAGGGCTCAGTTCCACAAGACTGTTCCCGCCCCACTTTAGGTGTCAGTCGGAAGTAGTAGGTCCCCGGGTTACCCACAACTTCTGTCCAACTTGGCTGTAAATCAGAGGTTCAGGTAATTCGCTAGAGCAGCTCCCAGGACGCAGGGAAACACTTACATTCACCAGTTTATTAAGGGATACGGTAAAGGACACAGATGAACAGACAGATGAGGAGATACATAGGGTGAGGTCTGGGAGCATCCCAAGCACAGCAGCTTCTGTCCCCGTGGAGCTGGGGTGCATCACCCTCCTGGTATGTGGATGTGTTCACCAACCTGGAAGCTCCCTGAACCCTGTAACTTTGGGATTTTTATGGAGGCTTTATCAGTTAGGCATGCCCAATCATTGACCCCATTTTCAGCCCTTCTCCCTTCTCAAGAGTAATGGGCCTGGGGGCTGAAAATTCCAAGCTTCTAATCAGGGTTTGGTCTTTCTAGTGAGCAGCCCTCATCCAGGAACCACCCAGAGTCGCCTCATTGGAGGAAAAGACACTCCTGTCACCCAGGAAATTACAAGGATTTCAGGAACCCTGTGTCAGGAGCTGGAGTTAGAGACCAAATATTAGAACAAGGGATGTTCCCAGTACTCTTATCACTTGGGAAATTCCAAGGGTTTCAGGAGCTCTGTGCCAGGAACTGGGGGCAGAGACCAATACATATATTTTCTGTTATCTCACAGGGACCCAGAGGAATGGGGAGGACATGGGCCTGGCTCAGAGGTCTGCCTTTCATCCCTCTAATCGTAGTGGACTCTGATGATAGAAAAGTTATAACACTATTCACAGCAAAGCCTAACATTCAAACAGAATTAGAATGCATCCTTCCCAAGGGCAGAAAAATATGGGATATATTCTGGCTCCTTCTCTATCTGCCCCACGAGAATCTGCATAAAGCTGATTCGTCTGTGTTTACACAATGGTCCTTCTTAGCATTTCTCAGTTAATTTTTTAGTATATCTATCATCTCTGACTCTTACATTTTTGCCTCTCCTGATAGAGGCTGCGTTTTCTTTTCTTCTTGGTATGTATATATGCTCTAAATAATATAAGATTCTTGATATATGACTACTGGCCTCCAGGAAAACACGAACACACTTACCATCGTATGAGGATCCAAGGAATTCCGAGTGTTTGAAGGCACCAGTGGCTGGTCTGTTAGTAGCATACCTTGAAATGTCAAAACTTACATCCGAAAAAGTCAATGCCTGAGTTCTTCCCTTATTTGTTACTGCTTCTACTTTTTCATTATAGAGTGTGGGTTGTTATGGTGATGGGCAGCTGGGATATTGAGAGGCTCTTGGAGAAAACATATTATCTGTGTGAAATGATCCATTTCTAAGTCAGGTTGCAGATGGCGTATAATCTCCTCCTGTGGCCCAATCAGTCAGCCACCATAAGGTTGAGAAAGTGTCTAAACGTTACTTGACTCCCACAGCTTTGCCATCATTAAAGCTCTTGGGACTCTCATGGGTCATGGGAGGAGGAGGCTCCTTCAAGTACACAGGCGTTTAGTAGGGGTTGGCAAACTATGGTCCACAGGCCAAACCCAGCCAGCCGCTTTGTTGTAAATAAAGCTTTATTGGCACACAGCCGTGCCCCTTTGTTTCCATAGCGTCTAAAGTTGCTTTTGCGCTATAACAGCAGAATTGAGTAGTCATGACAGAGACCAAAAATGGTCTGCACGACCTAAAATATTTACTGTCTGGCTCTTTAAGTAAAAGTTTGCCAACCCCTGGCGGGGTCATGGCTCTAGGAGAAGCAGGGTCCTTTTCTTTTTTTTTTGTTTTTTGTTTTTTGTTTTTTGTTTTTTTGGCGGTACGCGGGCCTCACTGCTGTGGCCTCCCCCGTTGCGGAGCACAGGCTCCGGACGTGCAGGCTCAGAGGCCATGGCTCACGGGCCCAGCCGCTCCGCAGCATGTGGGATCTTCCCGGACCGGGGCACGAATCCGTGTCCCCTGCATCGGCAGGCGGACTCTCAACCACTGCGCCACCAGGGAAGCTCCAGGGTCCTTTTCTAATAGCAGTCTAGAAAGATGATGAGTTCAGAGACCCGAACTAAATCTTATCCCCTTGACTGACTAGCTGGGTGCGCTTGAATACACCCATGCCCCTATCTTGGTCTTTCTCCTCATTTGTAAGATGCAGATACCTCTGTCCACAAGCTGGCATCCTCCTCTAGGGCAAGAGCCATGATTCTCTGGCCTTTCTGGGAGAGTGCTGGTGATACATGTTGCAGGAGTTGAACAAATATTTGTTGAATGAATGTGTGTCGAACATTATTATCTTGCAGAGTTGTCATAAGGCTCAAATGGGATAATAGTGCACACAGTGATCAGTAGAATATGCTCCAGGCACCAGAGGCTATTTTAGTTGGATCCGTCTCTGGTCTGGAAGCTAAGGCCAGAGAAAATTGGCATTGCTTCACGTGGTCTTCACCTTGGTCTTTGTGTCCTGGCTTCCCTTTGTTTCATTCGGGTTCTTTCAGTTGCAAGAAACAGACTCCTTCAAGTTGCCTCCAGAAAAGCGGTGTATTGTTAGGACAACCGTGAACTGTAATTAGGTCTGGAAAGCTGTCAAGACCTGTGGCTGCTTTAGGAACTAGTGTCTCTTATTCTCTCTCTCTCATCCTCTCTCTTGTTCTCTCCAGTTATTTGTTCAGTTCTGCTTTCTCTCTGCGGGCTGATTTCCTCTCACTCTTTATCTTTTCTGCTCACATAGAATTTTGGTTTCTTCCTGGTTTGAAGGTGTCTTTTCATCCTCAGCCCCTGTGCCATCTCCCTTCTCAGCTTTACAGTTCTCAGTCCCTCAGAGCCATCTGATTGGCCAAATATATCTTTGCACCCCGGGTCACACAGGTCATAAGTCACTGCCATGTTTTGGACCCATCATCCTTGGGTCATGTAGTCCACGTGTGGCCCAGTTAGCTGGCCGGAGGAGGAGATTGTTGAAGACATGGGGGAACATAGGGTAGATCGTTTTCCTGAAATGAGCATGCGGCGGCAAGCACCGAATGACATCCCTAATGTGACTCTCTCTTTGCGCCTCCATCCTTTTTTTCTTTTTATTTAAGCTTTTATTTTATTTTTTTAGCCGTGCCACGGGGCATGCGGGATCTTAGTTCTCCACCCAGAGATGGAACCTGTACCCTCTGCAGTTGAGGCATGGAGTCCTAACCAGTGGGCCGCCAGGGAAGTCCCACTCGTCTGTCCTTTTATAGACTCTGCCTAATATTGGATGCAGTAAAATTATTTAATATTACCTTTGTGACAAGTGACTGGTGGCAATTGAAGGTGGAAGACCAACTTCACAAACCTCCAGTTTGCTTCCAGACATAGGGACCATTGGAAAGCCGTGGTATTTTCTGATGTGCTGTCCCCCTCATGTCCTGGAGGTTTTCCCTCCGTGCAGCCTGTGAGGCTGGACCATTACGTAGAGATAAGGTGGGGACCCCATGGCTGGGCACTTGGATCATCTGGGAAATGAGACAGAGAAACTAGGCTCAAGGGGGATGCACATCAGGAAGGCCTTTCGAGTCCTACTAATCGCACAGAATCCCCATCTTCCTCCCTGAGGCTAGACCGATGAGGATCTTTACATTTACTTGAGGTTGAAGCTGAACAAAATAGGCAAAAATTGGTTTCCTTTGGCAGACCTCTCCTGTTGGCTTCTTGCCACTCCTATAGGACTTGTCCTCCGCATGATTTTACCTTATTTTTTCTCCCCCTTCTTTTTTCCACTAAATATTGAATTCATTTGGGTATTTTCCTTGGACGAGGCTAACTAATAAGTGTGATGAATTAATGTGTTATTCGGGAGAGTTTGGAAGCCCAGATGATGGCTTCCTCCTGCCCTCACCTCTTGCTTCCAACCCCAAGTATCAGTTAGATACCTCGGGTCAGAAGATGTTTAAACAGACTCAGGCTAATTTAAGCAGAAAATGAATTTATTAGAAGGTACTGGATCATCGAATCAGTGAGAAGGCTGGAGAACCCAGCTCAGAAAAGGAAAGTGATACTCTGGTATCTGGGTGGTGTGAAGTGGACGACATTCTTGAAAAGGTGTCCCTCTGGAAGAAGCAATGGCAGACACTGTTCCTCCTCACGGGCTTCTGCTCGTGATTCAGAGTCACAGCAGGGAAGGACTGATCTGCCACACTCGAGTCATACATCTCTGGGTGGGAGATGAAATGCCTTGACTGTTGGTATCATTAAGACTGCACACGCTGGGTGAGAGGAGATCTCCCAAAGGAAACTAAGCTATGAGGGAATGGACCCTGGAGTAAAGAACATTTGTCCCCAAAGCCGACGAATGTTCTTCACTCCAAAGCAGAGACTCTGACAGTAGGGATCTCAAAACACGGAGGCGACGAGGACTCTGCGGGGTGAGGGCCGCCCCAGCCAGACCGCTTCTCATCGGAATCAGGTCGCATGTTGTCAGACACGTCACATATCGTGAGAACTGAGCGGTGTTCTGTGCTCCTAAGACAGTTTCTGTTCGCTGAAGCCAGACCAGCATGTAATCGGAGCAGATAGGCATCTACAAGCTGTGACTGGATGAGTTCTTGGAAGCCTCCCCTCCCAACGCTATCCCCTGAGCCTCTGGCCACTTCTCGACGCCTGGAGTCACCCCATGCATAAGCCATCTCTTTGGATTCAGCACCGCTCCTCCAATCCCCCTACTGAAATGGCAAATGCCCCTAGAAAGGGCAGCATCGTGGGTCTTAATACCTGAGATTGAACAAATTTTTCACTCGTTTACATTAAATCAATTCAAGACGACAAACACTGAGCCAGACACTCTGCTGTATGCTGCCGTGTAAATGTAAACAGGATAGAAGCAGTGCTTAACGTGGACCAAACGGATCAGCGGGAAGGACAGATACATTAATATGCAATGATACTAAAATGATGAGAGCTTTGAGAGCAGTGCACCCCTGGAGGAAGAAGGGGGAATAGGCACAGCACAAAGGGGCTAAGGGAAAGAAAGGTGAGCTCTGGGACTTCTTTAGAGGGTGGTGCCTTTCCTCCACGCCCCCCCCACCCCGTCTTCTGCTGAGCCCTCTCCAGGTCGCCTGCGCTGTTTTTCGTCTTCCCCTCCTGTCAGATCTGAGAGTAAGGATCCCAACCGAGAGCATCATACCTGAGAGTTGCAATTAGCACATCTGACAGATCCGTGTATTTGAAGACAAGCAAGAAAACCCTTGGTCTTTCCAGAGGCCGCGAACGAGCATGGGGTGAGATAACCCAGGCAGCTTTACCAAGCTGTTTGCTCTACAGCTTGCAATAAAACGTTCCTTTAGTATTCTTTTTCTTTCTCCCAGATCATTAATTCTCATTACTTTGGCATCTAAACATTTTTGCGTAAATATCAGACAGCTGAGTTTTGGGGGGAATAGCTTCAAAAAGTGAATCTGCCAAGGCTGTAATATATGAACTGAAATCTTTCCTTGCCTGTGTGTGTGTGTGTGTACGTGTATGTATGTATATCTTAAGGGGTCTGTTTTCCCTTTTATATTTCTCCGAGTATGA
Organism: Grampus griseus; assembly: GCF_964374135.1. Classification (NCBI taxonomy): domain Eukaryota; kingdom Metazoa; phylum Chordata; class Mammalia; order Artiodactyla; family Delphinidae; genus Grampus; species Grampus griseus. The sequence continues at coordinate 10,387,485 of NC_139006.1, read as the reverse complement.
GGCTAATATGGTTATAATAACAAAATTAGTTCATCACTTACTGTCAATTTAATTTTTAATTGTCCATTAAATCAGGCACTGGGCTGTTTATATTTTAATTTTAATGTCAGAGAGTTAAATCGCTTTCCAAGGGAAGGTTAACAAGGGAGGGCTATTCCTGACTCTGCAAACAAGGGAAATCATGTGGAATCACAAGCATGCTGCTGCCGTGTGGGGTGTGGGCAAAGCATGAAGAATGAGGATAATCGCAAGTATTTATTGAGTACTCACTACGTGCTGGTCTCTGTGCTAAGTGTTTTAGATGCATTATCTCGCTGATTCCTTACAGAAATGCTATGATGTAGCATCTGTTCTTACCACCGCTTTATATATGGGAGAGCTGAGGCTCAGAGAGGGCAGGACATGAGCGTAAGGCTCACAGCTTATTCCTGGCTGAGCCAGGAATCAGACCGGTCTCCTTACCTCCAATTCGAGTGCTTTGAACTAAAACGCTACACTGCCTTGTTTGAAGATATTGGTCTGAGGAAATAATGAGAAAAGACATGAGAGTGGGAAGACAGTGTAATATAATGAGAAGAGTCAGGCCTTGGAGGGACAATAATGGATTCCCCCAAAATTAAGATGAAGAATTCCTAAGCAAGGCAATCTAACAGGTCCCTTTGGGCTGTTGCGTCCTCAGATTCCGTGACATTTCACCTGCAGCTAAGTGCTATTAGTAGCTGAGGTTCTCATGGGCAGAGAAGAGGTTGGAGCTGTAGGCATCCCTGCTGCCCAAAACAAAGAGAAGTCAGCTGGAGTGATGTCCGCGCTTGGGTCCTTTCTCTGGTTCTGTGCAAAGAAGAAAAGAACAGCAGAGCACGAGGGCTCGTGTCTTAACTGTTGGGCAAACGGCGTTCTGTAGGGGTGTGTGTGTGTGCGTGTGTGCGCGCACATGTGCGTGTGTGTTGATGTTCAGCAGTACATAAGGGACCTGGAAAACTAGGGGGGAAATACTGCAGAAGAGTGAGTGAGAAGGGACAAAGCCACAGCAGTTTCTGAAGTTTTCTTTTGAGAGGATCTCTAAACATTCTTAGGAGGAGCAACACGTTAAGCTCTCATCAGCTAACCCCTAGCTGGGGATGCGATGATGGGCAGCTGACAACTAGATATAACTCCTCCCTTCTTCCTCTCTTCCTTGCTCCCTCCCTCCCTCAGCCCTCCCTCCTTTTTCCTTAGCTCTCTTCGTCCCTCCCTCCCCCTCTCCCTCCATTCCCTCTAACAAATACTTACTGGGCATTCTCTGATTCAGGCACTGCATTAGGTGCTATGGAGACAGTGGTACAAAGAGTGGCTCTCTCAGGTATGTTGTGAGTTCATAGTCTAGAGGTTTCCAGGGACATGAGATATGGGAAAAGTGTCTTGTGTTCAACCTCCACCTCGGGAGGTGGGGTCTTAGCCCTCTCATTCTGAGTGGAGTCAGACTGAAAGAGAAACCATGCCATTGCTGGGCACATTCAATCAGTTTCAGTTTTTGCCGAGTTCTGATTCTTCCGTGACACCTTAGAAGCATCACTGCATAGAGGTAAATAACACAGACTCCGGAGGCAGACTACGGGGGTCCCAATCCTGCCTTCTCCATTTCTAGCTCTTAGACCTTGGAAAAGATACTTATTCTCTCTGTGCCTCAGTTTCTTCATCTGGAAAATAGGGATAATATGAGTTCATATCTCAGAGAATTTTTGCCAGCATTCGGTAACAATATTGACATAGTGCTTATAAAAGTGTCTGACACATAGTAGATGCTAGATAATGCTTGTTAAAGAGATGAAGCTTCTTTTGCATTTCCCTGCATAGCTCCTGAACTAAAAACCATGCCCAGACTTGGCTAATTTCCTCTTGTGGTGTCTTGTACATGGCCTGGGTCTCTAATCGGAAGGTAGTGGGACATCCAAGCTGACTTTGGCCTTTCTCTCCTGCCTCCTCATGAGCAGGTTCCAGGCACAGCCAGCTTTTACCCTGTGCCATGAGTGGCCAAGGACATTTGTTTTGTAGAATTCTTGGAAACACCGCTGGACAGTCAGGTTGCCTGGGTGATATGCACCATTTCGTTGTATGCTTAATGCCCACGGCCCCGATTTCAGTTCCTGGGAATTCAGTGTTTGTGCTCCAAACTGGGCCCTGAGGGAACAAATCTTATATGTGTAGACTGTACATGTTGAGGAATATTAGCCTTGTAGCAAGACTGCCTGGGTCCCCAGATGTCCCTCTAAGGACACCAGGGAAGGTCCAAAAGCATGAATCGATTAAGTAAAGCTAACATTCTAAACCCATCCTCCCAGAGCTCTTCCAGACCCATCCAAGGGCTTCTGAAAAACAATTGAGTACTGAAAGGAAACAAGAGGAACAGTTGATGGGGTCTAAACCCATCCTCCCAGGGCTCTTCCAGACCCATCCAAGGGCTTCTGAAAAACAATTGAGTACTGAAAGGAAACAAGAGGAACGGTTGATGGGGTCTAAACCCATCCTCCCAGGGCTCTTCCAGACCCATCCAAGGGCTTCTGAAAAACAATTGAGTACTGAAAGGAAACAAGAGGAACGGTTGATGGGGCTTGGTGGTCTGGCTGAATTCCCCCTGTGATTAAATTTCCTATTTTACCCCGGGCTGGGATGGTTTCCAGAGACCAGTCTATGAAAACAACTAGATTGAGCCAACTGTGTTTTCCTAAGTAACTGTGAAATTCAGAGCCCCTTTCTGACTTGGCAGGGGCTCAGAGAGGAAAGGGCTCTTGTTGGTGAAAAAAAACTAGCTTGGAGCCTGATACCACTCAGTTTTCCAGATCACTGCAGGAGATGTGCAGGAGGAGACATTGTCCTTAATCAGAATGATCTGGTAGAATGAACATGGTTTGGAGGGTGTGACACCCTCCAATGAACATGGTTTGGAGGGTTTGAGTCCTGGATCTGCTACACATTAGATGAATGCCTTTGGGAAAATCACTAATCTCTTTAATCCTTAGATTCTTCCTCTGTAAAATGGGTGTGCTGGTCAGCTTAAGTTAGTTATGCTGTGGTAACAAACAGCCCCCCAAATCTTGGCGACTTACAGCAACAGATGGTTATTTATGGCTCATATTATATGTTTGCTGTGGTCAGGTCTCAGCTATGGTTTTGTGGCTCTTCTCCATGTGTATTCTACATTCTGAGGTCCAAGATGAAGACACATCCACTGGTTTTGTGCCCAGGGATAAGGAATGAGGTAGAGTCGTGCAGTGTCTGTAAAGCTTTTGCTCAGATGTCCCCGATATTCACGTTCTGTGGGTAAGGATGTTATACTTCTCCCACAGAGAGGCAGTGGAAATCACATGGCAGTAAGCAGGGTTGTATAACCCTCTCACAGGCAGGGCAGCAAATAATTTGGAACCGTAATTTAACCCACACCAGTGAAATGATAATACTCCCTTCTTCATAGGATAGTCATGAAGCCCAAATGAAATCATGTACATGAAAGTTTATTACGAACTATTAAATTCTGTGTTCATGTTAATTGTTACTCCCTAATGCCAAGCTCTCAATGGGTCTCATAGAGGTTGAATGGAGACATAGTTTGTACATATCTCTATTTGCATGGAAATCTGTTTGTCTTCACATATACTGCCCATGTGCTTTGAGGGCTAGCCTGGTGATTTCAACATCAATGTCACCATGTCCAGCCCTTTTTATAGAATCCTAGAATCCAAAGAGTTTAGTTTTGCCTGCAGATGAATGCCCAGCCCAATATTTTGGAAACTCCTGATGAAGAATTGTGACATTGCGTGGCTTTGTGTCGCTAAGAATGACAGACTCTCCTGAATGGAGCTGGGCTTTGTCAGTTGGGACATGGCCCCTCATTGTCAGCTACTCATTGATTGACTTTGTTGCTGCTCCTAGAGATGACGTTTACAGAACCACATCAGAGAGGGACAAAAAAACTCCACGGACAATCGACTAGGATGCTGGAGACCCAGAAACTTGAGAAGGGGATTGAGAGAGAACCCTGAAAACACCAGAAGAAACCTCATTTAGACTTACAGAAGACTAACTTCATTAGTTAGTTACTTTACTCAATCAGTTATATTGATCGTATACTATATGCTAGGCAGTTTGTGTTCAAATAATTTGCTCATTCATTTATTCATTTATTTGACAAATACTTACTGGACATCTACTGTGCACCACATGCCATTTTAGGCAGTGGAACTATATCAATGAGCAGAACACTCAGAATTCATAAGGGAGTTTATCTTTTGGGCGTGGGGTACTTACTCAGGAGACACATAATAAATAAAACAAATAAGGAAAATACATGGTATAATGGTACAAAATTAAGAAAATAAGAAAGGAGGATGGGAAGTGTTCAACAAGAAACTCATTTTTTTTTGGAAAAAAATTTTTTTAGTTGGATTCTAACCAATTAACAATGTTGTGATAGTGTCAGGTGCACAGCAAAGCGACTCAGTCATACATATACATGTATCCATTCTCCCCAAACTTCCCTCCCGTCCAGGCTGCCACATAGCATTGAGCAGAGTTCCCTGCGCTATACAGTAGGTCCTTATTGGTTATCCATTTTAAATATAGCAGTGTGTACATGCCAGTCCCAAGCTCATTAACTGTCCCTTCCCTCCACCCTTCCCCCCTGGTAACCATAAGTTCATTCTCTAAGTCTGTGAGTCTGTTTCTGTTTTGTAAATAAGTTCATTTGTATCATTTCTTTTTAGATTCCACATATAAGTGATATAATACAATATTTCTGTTTCTCTGTCTGACTTTCACTCAGTATGACAATCTCTAGGTCCATCCACATTGCTGCAGATGGCCTTATTTCATTCTTGTTAATGACTGAGTAATATTCCATTGTATATATGTACCACATCTTCTTTATCCGTTCCTCTGTCAATGGACATTTAGAATAGGGTATCCAGAAAGTTTTGATTGAGAGAGTGGCATTTGAGAGAAGGCCTGAAGGAGGTGAGGGAGCAAGACTTGTGGGAGAACAATCCTGCAGAGGGAATAACACGTGTGTCTCTGTGGGGCGGGAGTGTGCCTGGTGGGCGGGAGGGACCGTGGGGTTGGCCACAGGGGCTGCAGTGCATGAGGCAGAAGGAGGGTAGTGGAAGATGACATCAGGCAGGAACAGAGGCAGAATCGTGGAGGGCTTGTAGGCCATTGTAGGGACTGCAGTTTTTTCTAAGTGAATGAGAAGCCCAACTTAAAGTTTTGAGCAGAGGACCAACCAATCCTGAATGTTGGTTTTTTACGGTACATTTCGGCTGCTGTCTTGACGATGGCTGCGTTTTTTGGCTGCTTCCTAACAAGAAGGTGGCTAAGGACGGAATCAAGGGAGACCTGGGAGGGGGCTAATGCAACAAGGTGGGTGAGCAATGAGAAGGCTAACTTCATTAGTTAATTAATAGAACTAATTCTATTAGTTAGAATAGAATTAGTGGGGCTCAGACCAAGATAGTAGTGGTGGTGACAACCAGTGGTTGGATTTGGAATATATACATGTATTTCAATAGTAGAGCTGACAAGATTTGCACATGAATTGGATATGAGGTGGGAGACGAAGAAGACTAAGAAAGGATCCTTTCTCTCCTGGGGTGACAGACACCCGAGCATACGATCATAAAGTGGAATGAAGTGCGGTGACAGGGGTAATACGAGTCCTTCTGGTGCACCTAGTGTGAAGTAATGAAGATACCTTAGCTGAGTTTTAAAGGATGTGGGATTTTCCCAAGAGGAGAAGAGGCTCTAAAAATGGTATATGCAGAGGAACGGAAGCCATCCATTGTTGGTGGAGCGCAAATTATGAGGCGTGTTGAGAGATGAGACTGGAACATGTCAAAGCCAAACTTTGGAAGGTCTTGTAGGCTAACTTGAGGAACTGAGACCCTCTTTTTTTTCAGGTGATACACCTTGGTTTTAACAACAAGTAACATGGTAAGGTTTGGGCGCCCAAAGGGTCCTCCATGCAGTGCCAAGAGTGGATTGGGCGTGGAGGCAAACATGGAGGCAGCTGTGGGCCTCATAAGGAGGAGGGGGTGAGGCTTGACTCAGGAAGGGATTGGGTCAACAGACTTTGACATCCAGTTCTCTAAGGGGAGCAGGACAGAGTCGTGGAGCAGCGCTCCAAAGACTACTTACTGTCTGTACCACTTCCATCTAATATAGGCTTCCCCTTTCCAGAAACTGCAGGGAGGTTTTGCAACATTCAGGTGAAATGTTGGAGAAAGTGACCATTTTGAAGGACAAAGCCCAATTTAAGCTACCAAACATGTAGCATGGAAGGATACTGGGGAGTCACAGATTCACATTTTCAGCCACTTACCCACAATGGGAATAAAAAAACAACTTTCTTCAAATATGTCTCTTTAAAGAGCAAGGCCAGGCACTGATTGGCTGCATCTGGATCACATGGCCACCCCTAGACCAATCCTGGGGATCAGGAAAATATAGAAGATGATTGGCTCCGCCTGGGTCATATGATACAACCTCTGTGGACCTGCAGAAAGTAGAGAAATGGGGGTGAGGAAGCTTTCTAGGTAGACACAAAACAACAGGGTCCATAGTCCATTATTTTATGAAGAAAGCTCTCAGGAGGGACGTTGGGGAAGGAGTGGTGAGCTGGGAGTCAGGAGGTCAATCTGGCTCCAGCGTTCTCACTTCTGTCTCTTGCCTGACCATATAGGCTGCATTAGAATCGCACAGCTATCATCACTTCCAAATTAAGGTATGAGCTCTCAAACGGCAGAAGCTTTCTTAGGTAGTTCTCTATGCCAAGATAACCTGCCCTTCTCAAACTTGGCCTCTTTCCAAACTTAACACGAATGGCTCCTCTACGAAGTGCTTCTGTCATCACTAAGGCAGATTAACCCTGTCTCTCCTGCGTTCCAGTGGCGATTTATTTATACCACTATTATCCTACCTAGCATGTTGCCTTGTACTTAACTACCTACGGTCTGCCTGAGATCTTTACTCCTCAGACTGTGAACTTCTGGAAGATGTTGATGTATCTCCTTTACCTTTGTATCCAAGTTCCATGAACAGTAACAGGCACGTAATAGATACTCAAAAAATGGTCACTCAAGCGATGATTTCTTTTTCTTCTGTTGAGACCAAGTTTGTACAAAATCAGCATTTCTTAAAGAACACTAGCCCAGTAAGATGAAATGCCAAAGGTTCAGGGTGGGTACAGGTTTTTTGGGTCACCATTGCAACTCTTCTTTTGGGGAAACACCTTTCCCCCTCTTCCATGCTTAGTTTATGTCCGCCTGTCCAATCAGGCTACTTCATACCCCTGGCCACAGAGAGTGAATCAGACATGGGTCCATGACCCAAGATAGGTAAATTGGGGGAAGGTATTTTCTTTCTCTGTATCCTGGACTGTAATCTTGAGACTTCCATGAAACAATATTGCTGTCCAACACAAAAGCCTAATAACAAAGCCAAACAGGGAAGAGATGTTCAAATAGGTGAGGAGAGAATAGGCAGGAAGAAGAAGGGAGAGGAGGGAGGGAGGAGAGGCAGATTAGATGGCATAATTTGAATCCCTGGACCCTTTTAACCTAAAGTATATGCAATCCTAGGCGATAGAGTTACATGACCAATAAAGTGTCTTTTTGCATAACCTAAATTCAGCTGGGCTTCTGCCATTTGCAACTGAAAATGTCAAGATTAATACAATATTATATCTGCTTGTTAGAGAGGCACAAATTCTATTGGGATATAAAAGTTTCTGACAAGTCCTGCAGGAAATAAATCTGTTTCACTTTGTTTAACCGAGTGTCTCTAACCAAATGTTTCACTTCATTTAACCAAGTTGAACCGAGTATATCCCAAACTTATTTGATCACCAATTCCTTTTTTCTAGTAATTAATATCGGTAGGTCTATTCTTTCTACACTTTGTGAAATGTGGGCCTGAAACACATGTTATCTTAGGCTAAGAGAGCATACATTTGATAGTGCAAAGTGAAGTTAACTTGTGTGCTCGGGGATTGGGTCCATGGCTTAGGTCAGCTTAGTGGGGAGAGATCTAATAGACTGAGTTAGGGGGAACCTCTAGCCCAAGAAGCCTTTATAGCACTTGAGTTTATAATACTAGTAATGGGCTAATAGCAGTATTAGCGTTATTACTTGTTAACAGCTGCTGTTTGTCGAGTGCTTACTCTGTGCCAGGCGCAGTGAAGGAGCTCAGAGAAGTTGAGTGACTTGCCCAAGATCATAAAGCCAGGAGGTGGAGGGACCAATACTTGAACTCGGGTCTGGCTGACATTGAGACCCATGCTCTTTGCCACTAAATGTTCATCCTTGAAAAGCTTGAAAATTAATCACCTAACTAAATGCCTTGATTATTGGTTGCTTACCTGGCACATCTGTGTTTGCATCAAGGAAACCAGTCGGAGCACCTCCTCACATTTTAACAAGCACATTTTCCACCCTGACCAAAGCAGCCCACGTGGATTTAAAAAATGGGCTATTACTATGATATTGTCATTTGTCTCTTTTAATGGGCCAGTGTTTGCATTTCTATAGAGGTGCAGAGCAAAATAGAAACTTGGGGGAAAAAATCCCCCAAATCCAGCTATCATATGAGCATTGCTAGTTGGAGGGTGAGATGGCGATGTAAACACAGGAAGTGCGAGAGCGGATTCCTTGTCTGCCAATAGATGCTGACTCAACAACAGCACTGCACTTCCTTCTGTGGCGTTGGAGCAGGACCTTCTTGCAGCATAAGAGTCTGCTTAATGCTGCGACTCTGATGAATGGCCATCAGAACTTAGCTTGATTATTTCCTGGGATGGAAAGTTCACTGCCTGGCATGTCACCAGTCACAGAGAGGAGTGCGGTGCATGTAGTCGGTATTAGGCCAGGGCGCTTACAGGGAGGGCCCTGCTGGGAAGTCCTGGACTTTGAGCCTTGGCTCTGTCACCTACAAGTTCAGTGACTTTCTTAGATAACCACCGAATCTTTCTAGGCTTCAGTCTTCTCCTCTCGAAATGGGGAAGCAGAGCTTACATTTGCCAGCCGACAAGGTACTTGTTGTGAGGGTGTAAAAAATTCTGTAGTGTAAAAACACTTTTAAAATTCCTATATGCCCATAAAACATAAGGTGGTCACGCACAATGTTGTTACTGTTTATTTGGGGAAGGGCGGGGAGGAGTGGAGTGGTGTTAATATATATATATATTTAAAAGTCAACAATAAAAACTTATTGTATTATATGATGCCATTTACATAAAATGTAATGTATATGCATAAAAATATATAAGAGGATGTTTTCAAAATACTGGCAGTTTTAGGTGACTTTTACCTTTTGCCATCTAGTTTTCTGTGTTCAGATATTTACAGTGGACATGGATTATTTATCTGGTCAGGAAAAAAAAGATAGAAGAATAGCTCTTTCCATTGAGAGTTGTGGCAGACACAGAAAACCATCGCTCGGATCCCCCTTCAGGGAAGGACTCACTGTCCAGCTCTAACGAGTGTGGTCAGCCTCCCAAGGTCACACCCTTTGAGGGAGGCCCCAGCCAATGGCTAAACACGAGAGGGATAAGAGGGCCCAGCCATTCCCACCCAGAATAGATGCTTTTTTTTTTTTTTTTGCGGTACGCGGGCCTCTCATGTGGGATCCTCCCGGACCGGGGCACGAACCCATGTCCCCTGCATTGGCAGGTGGACTCTCAACCACTGCGCCACCAGGAAAGCCCAGAGAATAGATGATTTTAAAAAGTTTTACTGAGATATAATTGATATACAAAAAACTGCATTTATTTAATGTATACAATTTGATGAGTTTGGACATGTGCACACACCCTTAAAACCATCATCACAGCCAAGGTGATAGACATATCCATCACCTGCAAAAGTTTCCTTTCTCTTTAAATTGAGGTATAATTGACATATAACATTATATTAGTTTCAGGTGTACATAAAATGATTTGATATTTGTATATACTGTAAAATGATCACCACAATAAGTCTATTAACAAAATTTTAAGCACACAGAGCAGTATTGTTGACTATACGTGCTGTGCTCTACAGCAGATCTCTAGAATATATTCATCTAGCGTAGCAAACTTTATACCCATGGAGCAACAACCCCCCAATTCCCCCTCCCCAACGGTCCCTGGTCCATTATGCTAAGTGAAATAAACCAGGCACAGAAGCACTAATTCCACTTAGGTGAGAAACCTAAAATAATCCAACTCATAGAAGCAGAGAATAGAGTGGTGTAGATGCTTCGAATGGGCACTCTTTGCTCCGGGGCTCCCTGTTGGGCTGGTAGACACTGTCCCGGGCTCTACTGCAGCCTGGCAGCGGCCTCTGTCCAATCCTCCTCCCTTCCCTTTTCCTTCAAGGGTTGTTACTCTCCAGTAAACCTTTTACACTCGTTGTTTTATCTCAGCATCTGCTGCTTAGAGAACTTAACCAACACTGAGGTAAAAAAGGGAGGCATGTTAATAAATAGTGCCAGCTGTCATCCGGAGACCTATGTTTTTGTTTATTCTTTCTCTGCAGTCTTTGTCAAGCCATAGCCAGGCCATATCTAGGTCTCCATCACCCTCGCTATAATTTGAGAAGGTTGGATTGTACGGTCTCCAAGAGCCTTTTTAATTTTCGAGATTTTGTGGGATATAATCCCAAGACAGGGCTGACCTTTAGTTAATTTGTGAAATTTTCCCTTGACTCACTTTCCTAACTACCTTCCTAGCCCAAAACTGACTTTTCAGACTCTGGACACCCCCTGGGATCTCCCCAAGCTCCTTATCTTGAACTCCCTCCCCAGTACTTCGAGACCATCATATGGGCAGGAATTTTCTTTCCTTTGTCTGTCTTCTCTTTCTAGTCAAAGCATATGGCTCCCGTATCCCATGTGCTCATGTTCTACAGGTAACTGAAAACGCTCGTAAGCTAAATAATGCTGAACTGCTTATGAATCTTAGTGGGGAACTGCAGGAATCTCTCAGAGGTCGTCGGGTGTGTTCCTCTGTGTCGAGACTCCCCCAGATGCAGTGTCCTCCTCTTTGCTGATTCTCGGTAACCACTTCTTCCCCCACTTTACCTGAATAACTCATGCAGCAGTTTTATTATAGTGGTTTTACTATAGCGCTCTGACATCAGACAGAATTGGGTTGGAATCTTAGATCCACTGCATGCTAGTTGTGTAACCTTATTTAAACCCTCTGAGCCTCATCTTCTTCATCTGTTAAATAAGGGTAACAATATCTGCTTCACAGTGTTATTGTAACGATTAAATGTAGTAACAAGGCAGTGTGCTTAGCTTAGTGTCTAATACACGTTGAGCATTTTTGGAAAAGTGTGCTGTTATCATTATGTATAAGAATACATAGGAAACTATTTATAATAAATGAATTACAAATATTACTTACAGTAAATTATAAACATTTATATGTGGTGGACATGCTAATGCACGGCCCGAATCCTCCTTCAAGGAAGGACGTGTTATCCAGCCGTGCGGGTGTTGTCAGTAGCTTGGTCCTCACCTGCCGGCCCTTCAGGGATTGCCTCAGCTGCAGAGAACTACCTCATCCAAAGACATAACCCTTCTCAGGGCAGCCCACAGCGAATTGGTAATCCATGTGGGAGTACAAAGATCTGGCCATTTAGACGCAACTTGAGACACCTCTGAAGAAGGGCCATTCTTGCTTCAGAGCGCCTGTGGGGTTAGCCATGGTTATCTTTGGGGGGTGCGTCACCCAGTCCTTCTGCGGTTCCCTCCGTTTCCCACTTCCCCCTGCCTGAAATGCCATCTCTGCAGCCCATCATATCACATCAGGTTTTCTGCAGACACAGCTGCTGGAGAAGGAGGAAGAGTGTCTAGCTGTGTGTGTGCGTGTGTGTGTGTTAGTGTGTTGGGAGGGTCAGTGTTAGGGAGTCAGTAGTAGAGACATCTAGGTGTAGAAAGGTGACTCATGGGGCCTCCTCCCTGTGTGGTCTGGGGAGACAGTGGAAGAGCCGGGGAAAACAAGGAGCTCTAAGGAGAATGAGGGGGGCACTGCAGGGCAGGTGAACTCAAGTCTTATTTCTCTTCTGCCATTTCCTGCATCTGTGATTTTGGGTGAATCACTTTCATCTATATGCCTAGTTTTCTTACCCAATGAAACTATAAGATTGGGATAGACTGACCAGTGGTCTCCCTACTTAGCTGATCACTGGAGTCATGTGGAAAGCTGGTTAAAAACAGCTTCCTGGGCTCTAATCCCTAGAGACATGTTTAGGGTGTTGAGTGATGCCTGGGAATATGAATTTTAACAGGTTCATCCAGGAGTGGGAAACACTGGGCTAGATTATTTCTAAGACCTTCTACCAAAACAAAGCATTGATAAATATCCTATCTTTCTTGGAATAGTGGAAGCCTCTCTCCATACCCTCCCTACTACTGTGGTTCTGGTGGAGCTGCCATTCACAAGACTCCATCCAAGACCCAAGCCTATCCAATCACAGGACCACACTCCTCTGTGGTCACTGAGAAGGGGCCTGTGAAAGTCATGTGACCAAGCCAAGCCAATCAGAGCTCTTCCCTGGGACTTTTTACTTGGAGCTGGAGGAGAAATAGCCTATTCTCTGTGGTCACAGAGGCCCTTATCCAGAGCTTCTAGGTGCCATATGTGCTGCCAGATGGAGAAGGCCCATCTGCTGCAGAAGAGTGTGACATGGGGCAGAAAAAAAAGCTGAAATGAGATGGGCAGTCAGACAATCCCAGTGGCCTCCAGTTTCTCAGGCCTCAGAACTGCCCTAATCACCTCAATTTATTCTGTAAGCTACCCCCTCCCTCTTCTGTGGACCAGTAAAGGCCCATTTTGCTTACGTTGAAGCTGGGTCTCTGTCACCTTCAACTAAAAGAATCCGTTGGTAAATTCAGGATTCAAACCTAGGTCTGTTTCCAAAGTCCATACTTCTAACCACTGTTCAACCTTGTCTTCTTCAGTGGGGGCCAGCAGAGCAGTTTTCATCAATGCCCCCTGCTCCCCCACCAGCTCCATCAGTTTGTAAAGCCTTAACGCTCCTGCATGAATCTCACTGTGTTCTTCTCCTCCTCTTTTCTGTTCTTTTTTTTTTTTTAACATCTTTATTAGAGTATAATTGCTTTACAGTGGTGTGTTAGTTTCTGCTGTATAACAAAGTGAATCAGCTACATATGTACATATATCCCCGTATCTCCTCCCTCTTGCGTCTCCCTCCCACCCTCCCTATCCCACCCCTCTAGGTGGTCACAAAGCACCAAGCTGATCTCCCTGTGCTATGTGGCTGCTTCCCACTAGCTATCTGTTTTACATTTGGTAGTGTATATATGTCCATGCCACTCTCTCACTTCGTCCCAGCTTACCCTTCCCCTCTTTTCTGTTCTTATGGTACTTTCTGCACAACACAATTGCTAATGATCGTTTACTGCCATGGACCATAACTTCTCATATCTATATTAAGCCTTTGTAACTTTTTTGGTTCTATCTCCTCAATTAAATTGTAAGACCCTGGGGAGCAGAGGACGTAAGTTATATATATATATATATATATATATATATATATATATACACACACACACACACACACATACATATATATATATATATATATATATATACACACACACACACACACACACACATACATATATATATATATATATATATATATATATATATATATATTTTTTTTTTTTTTTTGGCGGTACGCGGGCCTCTCACTGTTGTGGCCTCTCCCATTGCGGAGCACAGGCTCCGGACGCGCAGGCTCAGCAGCCATGGCTCACGGGCCCAGCCACTCCGTGGCATGCAGGACCCTCCCGGACCGGGGAACGAACCTGTGTTCCCTGCGTTGGCAGCCGGACTCTCAACCACTGCGCCACCAGGGAAGCCCATAAGTTATATTTTTAAACACAGATTCTTCACCATTATGGGCACAGGGATGATCAAGAAGCAATTTCAGTTCTGTTTAATTTGTAAGTGAAGGAGCTGGGATTCAAACCCAAGAAGGGTAGCTCCAGAACCCACATTATGAGACACTATGAGATGGTTCGGGGACTCCAGGGAGAGAACACCCAGAGGAACCTGCCTCTTCATTTGGGATCATTTGGAGGAAGTCAGTTCCCTCTGCGAAAGCAGCCACATCTGCCGAGCAGCAGGCACGATTCCCAAAGGAAACAGAATCCTCGTTTATAAATCTGGCAAGCATGATATAGATGGAAGTCATTAACCTTGATTCCCTGGCCTCAATTCCTTAGAACACCAGCAGTGATGGAAGCTGCCCTCCCAGGATCCAAAGCTCCCCCCAGCCTCAGTGAGACTTGCAGCTCTCCAGAGCCACTGCCTGGGGAAAATCATTCAGCCTGACCCTCTGCCCCAGCTGAATGCACCCTCACCCTGAGTGGCTGCACCTTATACCGAAAGAGTCAGAAACAAAGACCCACAGGAAACCAGGGACCTGGTCCCCGCCCTCAAAAGAGTCTGAAATTTATTTGAGGACACAGCTCACATCTGCACATGAAAACCAGTTTGGAATATTTATGAGGCTGCCCAGTATCCCGTGTAAACAAACAGTCGTGCTGAGTACTGATGGAGACAGCGTGCCCTGGAGCGGGGTTGGGGGGGGGGTGGACCTTGCAAATTATCTAGTCCAGGAGTCACTGAATGGTGGCTCATGAGCTGAATTAGCTTGTGGACGTGTGTGTTTGACTCATACAGTGTTTTGTTTTATTTTTATTTTCTTTGACCCAACTTTTAAACTTGGTGAGAATTCATATAAAATACAGGTTCAGGCTTCTCTTGAAGAAGCAGGTGATCTGGCAGCCCTAGGCTTCTCTTCCTGCATGGCAGCACCTGGATAGAGCAAGGAGAACACCGTCTCAGGAAAAGACGTATGGTCTTCAGTTGGCCAGCATCCTCGCCAGTCCCTATTGTGTCTCCAACTCTGAGGCCCAGTGTCGTTTGCTATGTATGTTGAATGTGTGCTCCTGTTTTTCTTATAGTAGAGAAAGCAATCGCTGTCGACCTGCTTTTTGCACTTTAACTAAACTGCTTTGTGCATTAAGCTTCTGAACATGTGGTCTCTGGTTTCTTCCAAACCCTACTTTTCATGAAATTGAAGCTCAGAGAGAGGAAGAGGCTGAAGCCTGGCATCATGGAACAACCTCTGGACTTGGTCTGAGTCAAGAGGACTGGAAGCCTTGGTCTGAAACCCGTTACTAGCACCTGATAACTATATGTTCCTGAGAAGTTTGCCTTAGGCCTCCGAGTCTCAGTTGACCCTTCCATAAAATGGACACAAGCATAAGCATCCTACAGGACTTATTGGGGAGGATTGAAAGAGATAATTCCATGAGCACTTCATAGACTTTATAAAGTACAGGAAACCATAATACCATGTCTGTTTATACAGCACTCTGAGTGTTCCAGTCTTCGTAATTTGTATTTAATTTGGGTCTCTGCCACTGACTTACTTAAATCTTTGCAATGCTGGAAAGAACCTTCAGCCTTTTAGGTTTTTATTTGCCCCGTCTCCCCTCTCTTTAGCTTAGATAACAGAAAGGTTATATTCTTGGCTTCACATCATCTGTGCTTTAATTAATTTATTGATGCCTCTCAAGTGCATGTTTTTACAGACACACCCCTTCTAAGTCCTTGAATCAGAGCAAATTATTTACTTTTATGGCCAAAAATAACAATAATGAATGATACTTTCTGAGCTGTTATTGTGGGTCAAGCACTGTGCAGGAAAGATCCTTTACATGCATTTAAAATTCACAGTGGCCCTATGAGGTGAGTGTACTAGGTATCTATCGCTTTATAACAAATTGCCCTGAAACTTAACATCTTAAACCATCAGTAAACATTTACTACCTGACGCATAGTTTGTTTTTTTTTTTTTTTTAATTTATTATTTTTTAATCCTCACACATTCCTGATGGTCAGGAATTTGAGAGCGGTTTAGCCAAGTGGTTCTGGTTCAGGGAATCTCTTTAGGTTGCAGCCTCATCTGAAGGTTTGACTGGTGCTGGAGGATCATTTTCCAAGGTGTTTCACTTATAAGCTAGCAAGCTGGCTGCTGACAGGAAGCCGC
Source organism: Grampus griseus (assembly GCF_964374135.1). Taxonomy (NCBI): domain Eukaryota; kingdom Metazoa; phylum Chordata; class Mammalia; order Artiodactyla; family Delphinidae; genus Grampus; species Grampus griseus. The sequence continues at coordinate 10,371,388 of NC_139006.1, read as the reverse complement.
ATCTCCTTGCCTCCTGCTTGAGCATCCTCATGACGTGATGGCTGGCTTCCTTCAGACTGACTGATCCAAGAGAGAGCAAGCCTCCAAGGAGGAGTCTGCAGTATCCTTTATGGCGTGCTCGAGAATCACGCCCCATCGTTTTAGCAATATCTTATTGGTCGTGTAGATCAGCCCTATTCATTTTCAGTAGGGGCTACGTAAGAACTTGAACATCAGGAACAAGGATCATTGGCTGACTAGTACAGTGAGAATTCCTATCATTGTCATATTGAAAACAGGAACTAAGGCTTGGAAGGATCACATAACTTGTCTAAGGTCACATGGATAGTATTGGCAGAGCTGGGATTCAAACTGAGATTCGTCTCTTTATAAATATGCAAATATATACTCTGAACCACTCAGCCGTACCACATCCCAAGTAGTTTCAAAACTGCAAAGCACTCTGCAAATACATTGTATTAGTGGATAGAATATTCCAGCAATGGGTATAATTTTGCTGATGAGAAAGAGATCATTCACCCATTCATTCATCTATTTAACAAATATCCGTGGAATGCTTCATTTATGCTGGAATCTGAGATAGATGACTCGGCCCAAATCACAGAGCTAATGAACGGCAGAGCAGGACTCAAACCCAGGTCTGTATGGCTCCTAGTACAGTGATCTTTCCACCACCTATAAGATTGTTTTCAATTTATTTTATGTGTCTTCAGAGCATCTTGATGAGGCTCAGAGAAATGAAGTGACTTCCCACAGTCTAAGAATAGGCAAGAGAAAGCACCAGCTTTCTCCCTCCAAATGGCTCTGAGTCCTGGAGCAGACAAGCATTCCGACCTACAAGAAAGATTCAGCTGGAATCACGATTTGTATCTCACAGGATCTGTAATTACGGGCATCAGGTTTTAGCCCCCAACATGTTCCAGGCACTAATTAAAAATATTGTTGTCTACGGCCAACAAGCACATGAAAAGATGCTCAACATCACTAATCATTAGGAAAATGTGAGTCAAAATCACAGTGAGATACCACCTCACATCTACTAGGATGGCTACTATCAAAAAAAAAACTCCAGGGCTTCCCTGGTGGCGCAGTGGTTGAGAGTCCACCTGCCGATGCAGGGGACACGGATTCATGCCCCGGTCCGGGAAGATCCCACATGCCGCGGAGACTGCGCGTCCGGAGCCTGTGCTCCGCAACGGGAGAGGCCACAACAGCGAGAGGCCCGCATACCGCAAAAAACAAACAAACAAACAAAAAACCTCCAAATAACAAAGTGTAGGTGAGGATGTGGAGAAAGTGGAACCCTTGTGCGCTGTTGCTGGGAATGGAAAATGGTGCAGCCGCTAAGGAAATCAGTGTGGCAGTTCCTCCAAAAATTAAATATAGAATTACTACGTGATTCATCAGTTTTACTCCCAGGTATATACCCCGAAGAATTGAAAGCAGAGACTTAAAGAGATATTTGTACAACCAGGTTCATAGCAGCATTATTCACAATAGCTAAAATAGAGAAGACACCCAAGGCTCCATCAGTGGATGAATGTAAAAATAAATGGGTAGTGTTGTATACATACAAGGAATATGATTCAGCCCTAAAGAGGAGGAGAATCCTGACACACGCTGCCACCCGGACAGGCCTTGAGGACATTATTCTAAATGAAATAAACCTGTCACAAGGGAGAAAACACTGTGTGACTCCACTTATATGAGGTGCTGAGACTAGACAGAGACAGGAAGTAGAATGGTGGGTGGGGGGAGGGGAATGGGGAGTTAGTGTTTAATGAGTACAGAGGTTCAGTTTTGCAAGGTGAAAAGAATTGTGGAGATGGATGGTGGTGATGGTTGTGCAGCAATGTGAATGTAGTTAATGCCCCAGAACTGTGTACTTAAAATGGTTACAAAGGCAAATTTTATGTTATATATATTTTTACCACAATTAAAAAATATATTGTTGTGTTACTTAATTATACCTTGGAGACAAGCCCCAGTGACAGCCCATCTTATGGGAGAAGAAACAGAGGCTCCAAGATGCTAAGTCACTTGCTCAGAATCACATAGCTGGGGAGAAACAGAGTTGGGGGATTTAAACCCAAATTCTTTGCACAGAAATACACAACTTGCTCACGGATTTGCTGCCGAAGGGATCCCTGGTGACCATTTCACCATTGCCGGGGCAGCAGTTTGTCAGTCAGTGAAGGCCTTGGGGAGGCAATTGGAGTTTGTGGTCTGAGATCAAGCTGGCAGAGGAAGAGCTGGGGCTCTGGGATGCTTGACTGGAGACAACTAAAATCAGAGCCGCACGTCTGCTGTGAGCTCGTTCTCTTGGAAACATCCCGGGGGGGCCTTGGTTGCACAGCTGGGATAATTGGCCGGCCTGGGAACACCAAGAAAGAAATTTACAGGTCGTCGAATATTTTCCTGCAGCAGCTGGGCCAGATACCCTCAGCTTTAAAAAATCCCCGACATGCTGGAACTTATTTTTGTTTAGCTTGCAGGTGGGAGGAGGTGGCGAGGGGCAGCATCACTGTGGCTCCAGGAAAGGGGGTGGGAGCTGATGGGGGGGTGGGGTCTGGGGGGGGGCCCTTTTCCCTCACTTGTCTTCCAAGCTTTGCGCTTGTACTTTCCACCTGCAGCCCCTTGCTGGGAAAAGTGACAGTTTAATTCAGAGAAAGTTGAAAGGAGGCCACACTCAGCTTAATGAGAAGTGACCAGGGAGCAGGCTGGATTAACCAGGGGAGGTTGTAAACTGCTGTGTAATATCAACTGCTGGACTGCTGGGGGCGGGAAGTTACTTGAGCCCGTCTGGAAGCCGCAGTAGCTCCCCGAGGTGAGGCTGAGGTAGCAGCTTTGCAGCCCTCTGAAATTTGGAACTTTCTGGGTGCTGTCTGAGACAGACAAATTGGTTATGAAAAGAGCTTCCAGGACTATCTGAGCCTGGCAGGAGCTTCTTACTGGTTACAATTCTGACACCCAGTGTGAGAACCACTCAGCCATACTGCATCCCAAGCGTGGGTTTTCCCTTGCCCCACCAAGCAATTCCCCAACACCAGCTGGATGTCCTACAGTTCAACTCCATTCTGACACTGTCTGCACTGAGAGTAGCATCGGATCCCACAGGTGAAGGATTCAGTGTCACAAGGTCACTCACCCCCACTTCAGACACCAGTGCCGAGTCCAGGCTGTCACCTGTGTTTCTGACCTCCTGGCTGTAGATAGGTGATTCCAGCAACCCACCCCTCGATTCATTTGCTAGAGTGGCTCCCAAACCTCAGAAAAACATTTTACTCACTAGATCTCTGGTTTACTGTAAAAGAATATAATTCAGGAACAGCCAGATGGAAGAGATGCACAGGGCGAGGTAGGTGGGAAGGAGCACAGAGCTTCCCTGCCTCACTGAGCACGGGAAGCAGTCAGAACCTGGCCTTTGGGTTTTTATGGGCTTTGTTACTGGGGCACGATTGATTAAATCATTGGCCTTTGGTGACTGAGTTCCATCTGCAGCCCTTCTCTCCTCCCCAGAGGTAGAGGTGGGGTGGGTCTGAAAGTTCCAACCCTCTAATCACATGGCTGGTTCCCCTGACCACCAGCTTCCATTCTTAGGTTACACTGGAGTTTTCCAAAAATCACCTCACTGACATAATAATACACCTTTATCATACTGTCATCACTTAGGAAATTCCAAGGGTTTTAGGAGCTCTGTGCCAGGAATGGGGACGAAGGCCAAATATATATATTTCTTATTATAAATCACAGTATCAACCTGGTTTACAGGGGTGGGAGACTTGGTCAAGGAAGGAAAGAAGAAAATTGTATTTATGGAAAATTTATCAGAGTTTCCTGACTCTGCAGAGCCAGGGCTCGTGCTGAGTGTTTCCGCACGCAGGAGGCTGAGAGCTTTGGAGCTGTACATGTCCACCTTCAGACCCTTGATAGCTACTTGAACTTGGGTTTGCCTCTTGACCTCTCTGAGCCTCATGTTCCTCATGTGTGAAAGGGGTTAATAATACCTGTCTGATGGATTGCTTGGGGGAACTGGAGAGGATTAGGCCTGTGCCTGGCACACAGTCAGCACCCAGTATCTAGAGTTTGTTAATGTCATTAATGTCATCTGCAGGGGTCTTCATGGCAATATCTGTGAGGTATAATCAATCACCAGTGGATCTAGAGAGAAGCACAGAAGGTGGGTTATCTTCAGTATTGGTCCTTTCTCTTCTACAGCAGGGGCCGGCACACTTTTTCTGTGAAGGGCCGTGTATTTAATAAATATTTTTGGCTTTATAGGCTGGGTGGTCTCTATAGCAACTACTCAACTCAAAAGCAGCCCATGAGCATTATATAAACCAATGGGCATGGCTGTGTACCAATAAAACTTTATTTACAAAAATAGGCAGCAGGCTGGATGTGGCCCACAGGCCGTAGTTTGCTGACTTCTGTCTTTCAGTGCTTTACTGCCTCTTCTTTATGACCTGGTCACTTTTCATTTTGTGTTACAGCTAGTGTGCATATGCCAGCTCTTTCCATTGGAATGTAAGCTCCTTGAAGTCAGGATGCATTAGGAATTGCTCTTGTGTATTCCCAATTTCCTCTAAATAGGGAACTCAGTAAATGCTTCCTCACTGGATAAGCATGGGATACTTATCATAGGTTGAAGGACAGTAGAATGGTTAAGAGCACAGGATTCAAAGTCAAAAACGCCTGGTTCAAATTCTGATGCCTTTGGTCAAGTGGTGTCACTCCTCTGAATCTCAGTTTTTCAACTGTAAAAATGCAGATACACCAAGTACTCATTTCATCGGGTTGTTGGAAGGATGTAAGATGATACATGTAGAATTGTTAGTGAAGTGCCTGACAGGTAGAAAACACTTAAGTGTTAGCAGAAGGGGCAAAGCCGTCAACTAGAACCAAGATATCCTAGACACTCAATAAGTATTTGTGGGATGCCATTCATGAAGCCTGAGGGAAAATCCCTTTCTTTCTCTGGGCCTCAGTTTCCTCATCTGTAAAATGGCAATAAGAAAATGTGTTAAACAGGTGTCATGAAGTACTAGTGAAACAGTGCAGTGAGAACCCTTGGTAAATCGTGCAGGTTCTCTAACAGTGGAGCTGCTTCTACAAGTGTCCCTCAGTATTTTTCTCTCCCTCCTCCTTCTCATCTCCTTAGGAACCCCTCAGCCGTCAGCTCTCCCTCCCCTAATCCTTTTAGACAAGGGTTTATCAAACTTGGTACTACTGACATTTGGGCCTGGACAGTTCTCTGTAGTGGGGGCCGTCCTGTGCATTGTAGTGTGTGTGTAGCAGCATCCCTGGCCCCTACCAACTAGATGCCAGTAGCACCCCCTCTCTTCCCCCATCAGTGTGACAACCAAAAATGTCTAGAGACATTGTTAAATGTCAAAATCGTCCCACCCCCCCCATTTAAAAACCACTGCATTAGAACAAGCCTGATCGATAGAACAAGGCGAAATTTTGGAGAAGGAAGAAGCCTTTGGAGGTGTCTGGGCCGTTCTGTGCTGCAGAAGATACATGGAGAAATGATTACCCTCTCTGCAGAGACTCCAGTGTAGTAAAGTGTGACCTTGGACAAATGACTTAACCTCTGTGAGCCTCAGTTTCTTCCTAAGTTGGGGTAAACATCCATGCCTTCCCCGGGGTTGTGGTGAGAACTCAATGGAGTAATATAAACAAATTGCTAAGCACACAGTAGGTACTGAATAAATCATAACTATTCTTTTTACTGTGTTTTTCATTGTTGTGATGGTAATTGATGATATATTAAAATTCCTTTCCGCCTCTGGAATTGGGAATTTCTTGTCAACACTCATAGCACAGTTTGCAAACTTGAATGAGTGCGCTGGATTTAACCTTCAGGCATGTTTTATTTGGCCTGCAATGTGATTTTTAAATGTTTGAATCCATAGCCTACATTTCCACGTCAGGAGATTTCACCTGAAGTTCCAGATTTGGGGCTTTTCCTGAAAACGTGTGTAATTGGTCTGTGCTGGAGCTGCAGACCCACCCGGGGTCTCCAGCAGGCAGCTGGAGCTGGTGACTGCCCTCTCCTTTAGATGGAGTGCCATCTCCTGTTCCCCTAAAGCCTCACCAAGCTCATTTCAACGTCACTAAATGGTGTTTTTCCTCTTGGTGCCTAATAGGTATTTGAGTTTGCAACCCCTGTACCTGGAATTCTCTCTTAAGACCCTCAGACTTGATGATTCTTACCTGCGTGTTTCAGTTTCTTACTTAAAGCTAAGCCTCCTTTCCAACCTGAGAGCGTGGTCACTTACGACTCACCCCATCTAATCTCAGTGTCCCTTTGACTGTCTTGCTCTTGACAAGTAGTCAGGCAGGACCATCTCCAAACCGTCATCTCTGTTTGGGGTGCGGTACAGCTCTGAGGCTCTGGGATCCCCATCCTATCATCTCTTCCCATCCTCCTGACCCACATCCTCCCGACCCACATCCTCCCCCAATCCAATCTCCCCCAGCAAAAAAAAACAGAACTGGTAGCTTCTTGACAACCGTTTACCAGAAGTGAGGAAATAACAGCTTTTAACCACAGTTCTTATGCTTGAAGACTGTGATCAAATTCCAAACCATTTCCAGAAGTGCCCCTTGGGGTCCCGGAGGAGACGTGGTTTCCATGATAACAAGTCCTTGCTGGCTCCCATCTCCACTCCCTCAAAGGCAAGTGGGTCTTACCTTCCAGTAGCGCTGGGGGTAATTTGACTGCAAAACCCTGGTAGGAATGACATGTACAGAGACAGCTGCACTGCTTTACTGGGGACCAGTAATCCAATGTGTTATTGGTGACTGCAACTCTAAGGGAGAGACTTCCAGCACCGTTCCCTCCAGATCCCTCTTCCAGCTTGCCTGAGCCAGTGTGCAAACTGGAGCATCAGGGGAAGCATGGATGCGGAGAAAGACACAAGTTCTTCCCAGACAGGCCTATAGCCTCTCCCTCAGACAATCTTGGGTCTTAAGTGCTTTCCTGGGAGTGATAAAACACTAAGTAGACAAAAGAGAAACCAGAAAATTAAACTAGGGAAGGCTGGGGTTGTAGGGAAGATGCTTCATGGATATAATGATAATGTGTGCAGATTACTTAGAGTTCTTGGGTATCGAGCAAGCACTCCATGTTAGTGACGATATTGATTATCATCTGATAGGCTATGCTTCAGAGGCTGCACTGATAACCATAGCAAACATCTATGGAGGACTTATTCTGAGTTATGTCCCTGATCTTATTTAATTCTCACAGCAATCATACCTGGGTGTTGTTATTGCCTTTTAGAGATAAACTGAGGCTCAGACTGCCCCAGGCCACACAGCCCATTAGTGGTAGAACATGGACTCCAATCGATGTCTGTCTGATTCCACAGTCCGTGATCATATCTATCACACAACACTGCACCGCCTTATTTGAGAATGGGTAGAGAACAGTGTTCAGTCTAGAGGGAGGGGTAGGGGAGCTTGTGAACTTCTAAAGGCAATGGCTGTATCTACCTTATCTATCATTGTATCCCCACTGTCTAGTACAGAACCAGAAATGTAGTTGGTGCTCAATAACTATTTGTTGAATTAATGAGAGAGCAATGATGAATTCAGATGGAGGTGCCTCTATGGGTGGGCTCGCAGGCAAGGCAAAGAGATGTTTATATCATAATTTTCTGTTTAATTTTCCTTCTCTCTCTCTCTCTGGAGGGTGAACCCCTCCTTCTGTGATGGTATCTGTGTTCGTTTGCTACAGCTGCCATAACAAAATACCCCAGACTGGGTATTAACAGAAAATTATTTTTTCACAGTTCTGGAGGCTGGAAGTCTGAGACCAAGGTCAGCAGGTTTGGTTTCTTCTGAGGCCTCTCTCCTTGGCTTGCAGACGGCTGCCTTCTCACTGTGTTCATGTGGTCATCTCTCTGCCTGCATGTATCCATTGTCTCTCTTGGTCCATGTCTTGATTTCCTCCTCATATAAGGACGCCAGGCATATTGGATTAGGGCCCACCCTAATGACCCCATTTTAACGTAATTACCTCTTTAAAGGCCCTGTCTCTAAGTACAGTCACATTATGAGCTTAGAGCTTCAACATACGAATTTGAAAGAAGATACAACTCATACCATAACAGTGTCTGTCTTAGTTTTGTATCCTCAGAACTTCACAGGGGGTCTAGCACACGGTTTCCTAAGTAGATTGTATAAATGAAGGAAGGAAGGAACTATCAGAGTGTTGTAGGTCAATTATACTTCGATTTTTTTAAAAATGAAGGAAGGAAGGAAAGAATAGAATATAGAAGGATGAGTGGTGAGATGGATGGATGGATGGATAAATTGGTGGGTGAGTGGATGGATGAATGGATGGATCTTGGGTGTGATGGTTTACCACAATGGGCAGCCTCCTGCCAACATCTGACCGCTAGACTGGGACTCATGCTTGTATTGATATAATATTATCTCATATCCAAATTTGAAACATGTTTCCACCAAAGGTCTTGTTTTTCTCCTAGTGCTTATCGCCATTTTACAAGCTAAGTATTTTGCTTCCATATTTTGTTTATTGCCCACCTCTGCCAACTAGATTCATGAGGACAGAGGGTTTTCTCTGTCTTGCTTACTAGAACAAAGCTTGGCACATAGCAGGTGTTCAGTAAGAATCTGGTGAATGAATCAGTGAGTGCATTCATCTCCTCCCGTGGCCCCCATCTAGATACTTCAAGACCCAGCAAAAGGGCTGGCTCTCTTCCTCCAAGAAGCCTTCCCTGACCACTCCAATTTGCAGTGATCTTGCTAGTCTCACCAGCTGCTAACTATGCCTCCCCAGCATTAATATGCCTTGATTCAATAAGTCATATAAGTAGAACAGCTTGTATATCTACAAAATTCAGATTCCCTAGCCCCACCCTCCAGGTGAACGGAATCCACTGAATCCACGTGTCTGGTGCAAGGCCTTGGAATCAGCATTTTGATGTGCCTCTCCCAGCATATTAAATGGTCCTTGAATTAACTTTGAGAAACTGTGCAAAGTTAAACGCTGGGAACCTGAGGTCATAACTCCCTGAGAATTTAGCCAGATCTCCTGCATTTCTTTACTTTTTGCGAACAGATAGCTGGTAACTTTCCCTGGATTTGTCTTAGAAGGGCTTGCTTTTCCTTTGATAGACATGTCCAACCTATGCCACCTGGAGATCTCTTCTGATTATAGACGCTGGATGTGAGGGAGGGACTTGAGCCCGAATGGATTTCATGAAGCCCAGACCCTTTGGTGTTTCTGTCACAAAGTCCCAAATGCCTCTAAGAGCTGGTTCTCAGGACACAGGTTGCAGATCCAAGGGCAGAGGTGCTAGGGGCCAGCTGATGTATTTCCTTGCTTTAGTACCTTCATAACCTCTCAACTCTCACCCCGTGCCCATGGGCTTACACCGCGGGTGGGTGTGATATTATGGTGCTGTTTTGTAGGGAATTAGGGAATATTTCACTGGGGAAAGAGGTTGTTTTTTCCTTCTTCGTGGGTCTTTGATGTGTTTGGAAACTGACTAGAAGCTTGTATTTCCCTCTGACTCTTCCTTCTTCCCCTCTTTCTCCGCTTCTTCTCTCTTTATTTTCTCGTGTCTCCTCTTCCTCCATTTCCTCATCCTCCCTTTTCTCCTTCCAGCATCGACCGTTAATCTTTGGAGCACTTCCCTGAGTCTGGTTCTATATCAAGAGTTTTACAGGTACTATTCCCTCAGATCCTTACAACACTCTGGAGTCTGTTTTTATTACTTTCCCCACTTTACTTAGGAGGAAGCTGAGGCTCTGAGTGGTGAAATCACTTGTTCAAGGTCACACAGCTTGTGATAAGGCAGAAATGGGATTTGAGCTCAGGATGTCTGAAGCCTAACAAAAGCCCATGTGTGCTTAGAAGCATGATGCAAGGACGAACAAACCCAAACGCCTACATGGGACGTTTAGACCATAGGGAGGGGTGGGAACTGTGGCAAACTTGTCCTATGTGAAGGACGCTGCTGCTACCCATCTCCATCTGAATGTTGGCCGGTGGGGTCTTCTGGTTTCTTCAAGAAAAGCTAGAAATGCAAATCGTTATGTGAAACCTCTTGGTTTTTAAATGTCAGCAACCAGTTGACTTTTTAAAAATTGTATAAGTCAAACAGGCGTACAGGTTGAATTTTGCCTGTGGACCACCCATGTGTGACCTTTGCTTGAAATATCTACTAGAGGGTAGTTCCCATGGGCCTGGAGCATCATGACATCCATCCACTGGCCCCAGATTCTGTGAATCAGATGGATCAGATCAGGACTCACAAAGAACTATGGCTACTGTAGAAGGAAGGTCCAGATAACCCCAAAGTAGCATTTTGTAGAGCTGCACTGTTGGGTATAGTAACCACTAGTCACATGTGGCTATTTATATTTAAATTAATTAAAAGTAAATAAAATAAAAAATTCAGTTCTTATCACACTAGCCACATTTCATGTCGTTTGTAGCTGCTCTATCAGCAGCACAGATGCAGACGATTTCCATGATCATGGGACATTCTTCTAGACAGTACTATTGAGAATCACACTCTGGACCTGACCCTCTTCTCTGCTCTTCCCCCATAAGACACCTCGCTGCTCCCTAATCCCCTAGGGAACTCTCAGCCAGAGACAAGAGAGCTTATCTGGAGGGAGAAAAGAAAATCATTTCATATGTGTTAACGGGGGAAGGTGAGTCGATGAGCTCACCTTCCTCTCAGTGAGTATGTGCATCATAGTGCCCTTCTGGAGACTTTTGCCTGCCTCTGATTAGTTCAGAAAAGCTAATTCTTGGCAGGTATTTCAGAACAGACAGAGGATCAGCAAGCCCCTGGAAGAGATGTTCTGAGGGCTCACGGTGCCAGCAGTCTACACCTGGGAGCCCCACCCTGAGGCTGCATCTACTGCTGCTTCTGCATGTTCGTTAGAATAAGTTAGTTCAAGTTAGTCCTAGCTCAGTTATGGGAAAGAAAATACATGGAGGTTTTCAGATCCATCAAGGAGAAAAGAGATCTCAGAGGGAATGTAGAACAGCTAATAAAATAAGACAAGCTTGAAATTAATGATGATTCAAAAATGCCAGAGTTACCAAGTTCCTTTTTTTTTTATAAGATTCAGTAAGAAAGTGGAAAAGTTGGAACATGTACCAGACAAGAAGAAATTGCTAGAATAGTTATCAGCCAAGATGTAATTAGAAATGACTTGGATGAGTCAAGGCATCTGCAGGGTTGGCAGAGGGCAAGGCATGGGTATGAAGTGGATCCGCCAAATTGCTGTACGATTCAGGACCTGGGTGGGTGGGAAGCCAGAATGTCAGGCGAGAGGAAAGCCAAGGAAGAGCTGTCTTGGCAGAAAGTTTGCTTTCGGACCGCCATCTGGAATCATGACAAGGAGACTTAATGGAGGGTTGGAATGAGCAATGTAAAAAGAGGGGAGTGAACCCTTTCAAGGTGGTTGGAAACTAATTGCAAGAGACACAAAAGAGCCAGTCAGATGGAGATCAAGGTGTCAGCTTTGTTACTGATAAGAAGCTCTTTTGGAGGACACAGCTTGCTAATACTCTTCTCAGTTGAACTCACCCCCAATCCCAGCATCAGGCAAAACCGATGGGACAAAGCCTGCTCTGCTAAGCCCAGAATGCACCTTCTCTGCAGGCAAGCAGATCCCCAAAGAGAGACTAGCTGAGCAAGTTCAGTTCCTTCTTCCAGGTGCACCAGTCAGATGGGGCAAGAGGCCAGGAGTGTCACTCTACTGGAGGTCCTCCTATAGGGAAACATGAGGCCTGGGGAATAAGTGTTCCCCCTCCCATCTTCTCCCCCTCAACATCAGGTGGTCTCAAGAAAATGGCACATTGGTTTTAAGGATATGAGGGAATCAGAATTGCAAAGTCGTCAGAACCTGAGGAGAATATACGGGGCTACCTGGCCTCTCCCTGTCTCGTTTTCAGGTTCCTGTCTCTGAATTTTTACGTGGACAGACTTACCGAGGCCCTTCATCTTCATGGCGTCCTCTCACCGCCTCTGCTTCTGCTCTCTGTGGATTATCACATTGACTCCATGAGTGGGTGCTGTTATTATCTCTCCATTTTACTGATAGGAAAACCGAGGCTCAGAGATGTTAAATGCTTTGCCTAAGGTCACTTAGATGGTAAATGGAGGAGCTAGGGTTTGAACCCAGGCCTGCGCCCTTCTCTACTGCACTCTATTCCTGCCCCAGGGCGGCGGGGAGCCTGAGTGGGCCGGCCTCTTTGTTTTCATACCAGGCTGTGAGCAGAGTGTGTGGGTCCACAGGCCTGGAGAGACTTATCCTATCCAGAGGAAACTGGAAGCCTCTCCCTTTGGAGCCACCTGTCACAGCTGTGACACAGGCAGCAGATGGTCGAGAGAGCTGCTCAAGAGTAACACAGTTCAATGCTCAAATCCCAGCCTAGCCAGTGACTTGCTCTGGGACCCTGAGCGCTTGAGTCACTTCTACTCTCTGATCCTCAGTTTCCTCACTTATAAATGGAGATTTTCCATTTTGTAGGAATGTGGTAGAAATTCAATGAGATGCTGAGTATTAAAACTTAACAGTGGGGGCTTCCCTGGTGGCGCAGTGGTTGAGAGTCCGCCTGCCGATGCAGGGGACACGGGTTCGTGCCCTGGTCCGGGAAGATCCCACATGCCACGAAGCGGCTGGGCCCGTGAGCCATGGCCGCTGAGCCTGCGCGTCCGGAGCCTGTGCTCCACAACGGGAGAGGCCACGGCAGTGAGAGGCCCGCGTACCACAAAAAAAAAAAAATCAAATCATATTGTTCTTTTCGTTACAGAAGAGTCAGAATAGGGAATGCCAAACTTTTCACTGTTTACCCAATTATGACAAGCCTTTTCATGCCGCTGTGTCTTTGTTCATCATGTTCCTTTTGCCAGGAATGCTTTTCCCTCCCTCCTGTGTAACTTCCGCAGTTTGATGACCTCCTACTTGTTTTCAAGGCCTAGCTCAACGTTCTCCACTTTCGGAGCCTCTCGGATTCTCCTAAGCAGAATGACATCTCGACTAGGTTCCTCTTCCTTTCCCTATTAGGGCTTTTCACTGAAATGATACTTCAGTGACCTGATAACTTGTCTCTCTTCCCAGCTCCCAACGAGACTAGAGCTTTTCAAAATGAGAGAGCCATGCCTGAGTCATCAGACCATCCCCTCATGTAACAGGGACATGATGTTAAATGCTCAACAAATGTTTGAGCAAATGAATGCTTAGTGTCGTAGCCATCTACTGCTGCTTAACGATTCACCCCCTTACAAACAACATATGTATTATCTCAATTTCCGTGGACCAGAAGTCTGTCCTGGTTTAGTGGGTCCTCTGGCCCTGGGTCTTCCACAAGGCTGCCATCAAGGTGTGGCCCCGGGCTGCATCATCAGTCGTCTGAAGACTCAGCTGGGAAGGACCCACTGTCATGTTCGCTCATATGCAGTTGTCGGCAGGAGTCAGTCTCCTGCAGCTTGTTGAACGGAGACTTCACTTCTTCATGAGCTGTTGGCCAGAGGCCTTCTTTGATCTGTTGCCGTGTGGGCCTCTCCACAGAGCATCTCACAACATGGAACTGCCTTCGTCAGAGGGAGCAAGGGAGAGGACAAGAAAGAGTGCGAGCAAGGGAGCGCTAACAGGAGAGTCACAGCCTCTGTCGTCTAACCATGGAGGTGACGTACCATTACCTTCACTGCATTCTGTTCATTAGAAGCAAGTCACCCACACCAAAGAGGCGGGGGTTACACAAGGCTGTGAGTATCAGGGGCAGAGGGCGTTGGGAGCCACGTCAGCAGCTGCCTGCCACACTTAAAAAAGCAAAGGGGAGCAGAGGGGAGCAAAACGAAGAGAATGAAATCCAAAAGGAAAGCATGAGGAGGAGAGGGGGAAGAAGAAGTAAGAATGGAGATGACAAAAGAAGAGGGGAGAAGGGGGTCGGTCATCAAACACTGGCTCGACACCTGTCGTGTTCTGCATAAGAGAATACAAGAGACACGTGGGCTGTGACATGTCTCCTCCCCGTAGGTGGCTGTCAAGATGGGGAGATGAAACACCCACATGAGGAATGATGACACAGTAACTCAGGGTCATCTGTGGGGTGGGCCGCGTGCTTCATCAGACCCTAAGTGTTATGAAATTGAGATGAAGGTGGACTCATTGGGTGTGGTGTGCTGGGCAAGATGGGGCTCGAGCTCGAGCTTGCCACATGGGTAGACTTGGGTCAGGGCAATAGCATGCTAAGGGGTGAGGAATGGTGTGGGAGAGGGCTCAGATCTGAGGGACTTCTTAAGTAAAAGGGACTCCAAAATACCTGCCATGGGGGATTCTAGGAGGGCATTAGTGGGAGATGAGATTGCGGAAGCAGATGGAGACCAGGTCTTGAAGCGTCTTGAGAGCCCAAAATTCTTGAGAATTTTGAGGTCCATCGGGTAGACCGATAGGAGTCTTTGAAGGTGGCTGAGTGGAGGCTCTATTAAGTGAGGTTAAGCACAGAAGTTTGGAATCAGGAACACTGGCTTTCCAGTCCCCAGCTCCACTGCTTACAGCTGTGAGAAGCTCCTGGGGCAAATGATTTAAGTTCATGAGCCTCAGTTTCTTCATCTGCAGTATGGTAACATCTCCCCCATGGGTTTGTTGTAAAGATTAAATGAAATAATGCCGTAAAGTGCTTAGTGTAATGCCTGTCATATGGTGAGCCCACGACAAGTAGTTAAATAGTTGCTATTATTATTATTATTTCTGAGTTGGGGATGAGGGACATGATTACCCTGAGAGATGGAGAATTTTAAAACATCCACGTCTTCCTCTTATTGGCAAAACATTCATCTGGCCTTTTCCCTTGTCTCTTCCTGGCTGTGGACCATGACAGATGAGCAATGCAGACCTGAAAGTGACAGATGTGTCCAATTAGGACAGGACAAAGGGGGAGGGACAAAGGGAGGAAGGGCTGAGGAATGACCAAACAATGCCTGGAATCATGGTCAAGAGAGCTACAGAGGTTTAAGGAACTATCTTTACAGAAATGTAATTCTGAGGCCAAGTCAAGGGCAAGTTCCCAGAATCTGCATGGGGCACTGGTACAGCTGTTCTCATTCAGAGGGAGGGGCCTGACGTGGATTCCAAAGACAGGAGGGTCCCTGGAGGTCAGTGGGATCCGACATCCCTCCTTGTACTCTATTGTTATCCTTTGAAGGAGGTTGTTGACCTCAGCAGCTGTGGGAGGGACCATTGGGAGGGACCTCAGACTTGAGTCAATGAAGGTCCTGATCTCTGGGGTGGTGGGGTTATGTCCTAAGTAAGTGAGGAAGTAGGGGAAGTTAGTTTGCTTTTTTCATCCACCAGCTTGCTCCACCAAACTCCTTTTGGTCTTTTTATTCAGGTAAAATGTACCTCCGTAGTTGGGTCTCATGCTGTAGTTCTTTCCTCTCCATTTCTTCTCATCAAAACTTACCAGTCGTGGGTTACATTCCCTCCAATTCTGCTTTTCACTCTGTTATTTCATAAAGTGGCAGTCCTCAGACTTTCGAATTTCAGGTACTAGTGCATTTTCAATGTTGAAACTTCCTTGTTGGGCTAGAGATAGAGATACAGATTTGTCTCAATGTGGAGGTTGCTAACTCTCTATTTTGTCAGATAAATACCTTTAAAAACTTATTCTATAAGTGACTTTTTTTCAACCCCAAACGAAGAAGAAAGAATAGTCTCAAAGACAATCCGTTGAATGGGACAATTTCAGCTTCTTGAGAAACTTTTCCTGTACTGACTATTTTTTCGCGCTTGTGCTACTGTAAACCGCAGTCGGGGCGATTTATGCTAAGGTGTTAGTGGTTTCATAACATGTTCATTTAGGAAATATCAAGCTCTTCCTCTGTGTTAAGCCTTGTGTTAAATGCTGGACCTTTAGAAATGAAGGAAACTTGGTATCTGATGCCAAAAAAATCCAGTCTCAACTGGGAAAACTGTGAACAGTTTTTGTGAACTTTGTGAACACTGATGCTGATTCCAATACAGTGCCTCAGAGCACATGGCATTGTGCTCTAGCAGTTTAGACAAAAAGCTACCTGGGCTGAAGGGAAAGATGGAGAAATCTTCATAGGTAAGGAGGAATTCAAGGAAGGAACTGCCCGTGGAAAGGTAGAGGGGTGTGCTTGTAAGGGCTGACATTTATCTGGGAGCTACAGGTTGCTCGGTGCTTTGATGTCACCCCATTTTTATCTTAACAACAACTCTGTAAGGCTGATACTACACTTCTCATTTTACCATAAAGAAAGGAGTTTCAGTGGGGAAAGTCACGTGCTGGAGGTCTCGTAGTAAGAGGCAGACATGGGGTTTGAATCTAGCCCTGCCTGACATCAAAACCCATGGGTTTAACCACCCTGGAAATTTCCTCAGAAAGCCTTCAGTGGCTCTCCACTCTTATCCATACTCCCAATTCTGCTCACAAGGAAATGAGAAGGAAATGTAGGCTGGGGTTAGATTGTTCATAGCTGAGGTTTTGCCAAATAAAATACAAGATGCCCAGTTAAATTTGATTTTCAGATAAACAATGAAACTTTTTTTAGCCTAAGTATATCCCAAACATTACATGGGACATACTTAAAACACATTCATTGTTCATCTGAAATTCAGATTTAGCTGGGTGGCCTGTATCGGTGTCCTGTATTTTTATGGACTACGTCCATCCACCTTTTCAACAACCCAGCACGTTTACATCTACATCCCAACCAGAACTTACAGGACTTAGCAGTGCTTTGAGCAAAAAGTCCTTGCTTCCCGTGGAAACTCAAGTTCTCATCATGTCGAGCCGAAATTAGATTTCAGCGAAGCAAGATGGATTTAGGTTAGCCCCCTCTGACCCCTTAAAAAAGAAAGAGCAGTCTATTAGTTTTACTCAGTAGTATGATTTCTTACATGGAGCAGAAGGGTGGTTTCAAACGTTACAATGTCCCTAAAAGGAAGGCAGGGGGTTGGGAGCGGGGCTTAAGAGTCCTAGATCATCCTGACTTGGGGATTCCACAATCCTGTGGGACCTCATTCCCATTTTCTCTTCTATTCTGTGCAGCTGAACCTCAGTTTTGCCCCCCATCTCGAGAATCCCTTTGTAGGCAGTCCGTGCACCTAACCGGAGGGGGCTGGGAGGGAGTACATTTCAGAGCACTTAGCAGCCACAAGAGTTTCCCTTTCTTCTCTTCTCCCTGCTATTTGACAAACAAGTGGGTTGTTTAATCACAGAAAGCAGACTGAAGTGGAGTTTTTATCTTGAGCCATTCACTAAAGGGATCAAATTTGGGTTGCCTTTGAAGAAACGAAAGAAAGAGTGGCTTCTTTCCCTTCTTCTTTCCTGTTCCATCAGCTTTAAAAAAAAGTTTGAAGGGAAAATGCTTACAGCATGGAAAAGACATAGAAAGCTCCCTGTTAGTTAGATACATAACCAAACCTTTTGGGCTAATGAAACCTAATGCTGTTCTACGTAGTTTCTTTCTTTTCTGTTTGACCATTGTTCTGCAAAACCCCTGACCCAAAGCTTCACACGTTTGCCCTCTGTTGCAGGGGCTGCTTAGAATTTGGGGTCCAATAGTTATGTTAATCTTAAAATTGCTTAAATGTGTGGGCTAGTGTGGGAGAAGGAAATATAGAAGCAGATACTTTGCATACATTATCTCCTATAATCCTCCCAACAATCTTATCAGAGAAAATGCTGTTCTCCCCACTTTACAGATTAGAAAACTGAGGCTCACAGAGGTTTAGACTTGATGAGGTCAGGTGAAAGCTTTGGGGAGGAGTTAGAACACGGGGGCTGATGCTGCTAATGTGACACCCATTAAAAGACTGTCTTGACTCACCGTAGTTGCACTCTTTGCCTTCTGAATTACTCATCCTTACTCTAATAATATTAGACCCCAAACTGCTATTGTAATGTGGGTATTTTTCTTCTCTTCACATAGGGTGACGTAGAACAACTGAAAGTCTTCCCACCTTCCTGGGAGCTTAAAAGGAATAAGCCAAATAAGGCAACGTGCTCATTAGAAAATAGATACCAGGATTTTCAAAATGCAGCCGTGAAGGCCATGCTGCTGCTGGTCAGTGATGGAATTTGCTAACCAATTTGGAAAGGTCCTTGGATTCTCACCCATAGAGTGCATCTGCTCACTAAGTGATTAAAAACGTCCATATGAAACCACTGGGGCAGGGGCTTCAGAAACCTGCCTGGTCCAATTGATTCCCTCCTGCAGCTCTTTCCCACCGTACCTACTGGACTGCGAGGAGAAGGGCTTAAAATACAAAATGAAGAGTTGGGTGGGAGTTAGGGCTAGGGCTGCGAGGGAAAAGAATTCAGGTGGTAGTGGTCAACTCTGTGAATGCACTCATTCATTCACTCAAATAAATATTCATGCCATCGCTCAGTAATGTTTCTTGAGTCTCCACTATGTGCCAGGACCCATTCACGGTGTTGAGATTATAGCTATG
This sequence comes from Grampus griseus, assembly GCF_964374135.1. Lineage (NCBI taxonomy): Eukaryota > Metazoa > Chordata > Mammalia > Artiodactyla > Delphinidae > Grampus > Grampus griseus. Next base: position 10,352,902 of record NC_139006.1, on the reverse strand, counting down.
AACACAGTGGATGATATCTTCCAACAAAGAGTGCTTATGCCAGTAGATAGGAGGGGTGCAGATAGTTTTGAATGATGACTTACATTATTTATTATATAATCACAATGTGTGGCAGTTGTTTCAAATGAGCTACAGGTGTGTATCCTGGGAGGGGGCCGGTCTTCTCCAAGGCTGGGGAAGATTCTGAGTCGAATCCTGGAGGATGAATAAGACTTAACTAGGTGAGGTGTGGGTGGCAGCGGGGAAGAGAAAGCATCCCAGCGCAGAGAACTGATGTGCAAAGATTCAAGGGGGAAGGAAAGAACAGGGTAGTAGTTTCTTCTTCTACCCCTGGGCCCTCCATCCCAGTGTTTGTGACATTTCTATTCCTGCACAGAATGAGCTCTACCCAACGGGAGGCTTAAATCCCATCTGCAGCTCCCAGGGATTCTTACCTAGCTGGGGATCTGTAATCCCTTGGACACTCTGATGGAGACCCAGTAGTTTTATCCCAGGATAGTGCATATAGACATGTAAGCACAAACTTTTCAGAGAACTTCAAGGGTTTCATTAATCCTATAGACCTCTGGCTTCAAAAAGAAGTACAGATGCCTTAGTGTGACATTCATGCCCTTTCTACAGCTCCCGCTTCTTCTCTAGCTGTATCCCTAGCCCCGACGCCAATGAACTGAGCTACTTCTGGGAAGAGGCTCTGTTCTCTCCTACCTCCTGCTTTAGCCTGTGCTCTTGCCTCCGCCTGGGACACTCTCTGCTCCCACCTTCTCTCCTGGGGAACTCTTATTACTGTTTTACGGTTCAGCTCAGCTGTTGCTTCCTCTAAGAATCTTCCTGTAACTCCCTCGGGTTGGGCCAAGGACCCTTCTCAAAAGCTGTCTCCGTTAGAGCGCCGATCACTCTGAATTCTGAATTTTGCCTGTTTAATGGTTTGTGCTGCAGCTACTGGATTGTGAGCTCCTTGAAGCAGGGGCTGTGGTTTTCATTAGACCCCAGTGCCCAGTACCGCTGTGTTCCAGGAGATGTTCTGTCAATACTCCCTGAATAAATTAATGGAGTGCCCCAGCCTTGTCCCCAAAAGGTCACTTCCTAGGCCGGTAGCTTTGATTTCCGTGTGACTCAAACCTGCATGTATGAACCCAGACTCCAGCTGACTTGCAGCCACGGGACTCTGGTTCACAATTATCATTACACTCAGGCCTTCCAGCGCCCGTCCCTGCGAGCAGCAGAAACTACCCGAAAGAGTTACTCACTTCACATAAAGCCCGCACTGAGGCAGCAGGCCCTGTGCTGCTTCTAGGATGTTTTCGATTTTACTCTGACCACTGGATCAGGCCCCCTCACTCCACAACCCACTGAATATCCTTACTACTTCTGAGCCGACATTCAGCAAGCACTTCATTTGGGTCATACCAGGCCCAGAGTAGGCTTTTTAAAACTTGGCTACTCAGCGTGAGGTCTGGGGACTAGTATCTCCAGGCATCACCTGGGAGCTGGTTAGAAATGCAGAATCTCTGGCCTACCTTCGACCTACTGAATCAGAATCTAAATTTTAACAAGATCCCAAAGCGATTCTTGCAAAGTACTGGAACACACTGTTTTTCAACTTTGGTTGCACATTAGAATCACTCGGGAGCTTAAAAAAAATTACTAGGCACAACCTCTGACCAATTGAACCAGAATCTTAGGGAGTGCGGCCCAGGCATCAGTAATTTCAAGATGTGTCCAGGTGATCCTAGTGTGCGACCAGGGTCCAGAATCACTGGGAGTGGATGACTCCTCAGCATCAGCAGGTGCATCGCCATCACTGTATCAGTTCACTAGGAAGTAGGTACTGTCGCTGTCCCATTTCACAGGGCCTCAGAGAGGGCTTGTCTCATACCAAAAGTCACAAAGTTGGTAAGTGGAAGAGCTGGGGATTTATATCCAGGCCTGCAGGCTCCATTCCCAGCCCACACTCTTACGAAGCTTTCTAAGCTTTCTATTTCTTGCTGTACTAGCGCTGGAGTTTGTCTCCCAGGTAGGAGTTTTGTTCCTCCAGTTTTACTTGTAATTTATTTAGGAGCAGGCCTTTTACAGCATTAGCCCAGAGTTCTGAAGCCAAGATGCTCCCATCCATTCTCTTTGCTTCCTCCCTTCTCCCAAGATGTAGGTCCCTGCTCCCAAGCACTTGGGCAAAACCGTTTTAATGCAATTTCTGTTTTTTCCTGGTCTTCCTTCTTCCACTCTATCCTGCTTACCCAACCTCTTAGGCTTACTATCATAGAGACTTGACTGTGCCGTCGGCCCAGTATTAGAAAAATTGACTGCCAAAGAGTGGACCCTTCTGCCCAGCGGATACCCAACCCCTGCCAGTCTCCTTGATCGTGACCCTCTGGTTTCTCCTCTCCCTTTATTGCTCTCCACTATCTGGGATTGATAAAGAGTCCAGGAGTCTGTTTACAACCCTACCACCTACGCAGTGCTTTATGAATTTAGGCATATCCTGTACCCACTCCAGCCTTCAGTTCCTTGACATGTAAAATGAGGGGTAGGTTCCTAGAAAAATGAAACATAGAATTACCACATGATCCAGCATTTCCATTCTTAGGCACATGCCCAAAATAACTTCAAGCAGAGATTCAAGCAGATACACATAAACCAGTGTTAATCTTAGCATTATTCACAATAGCCAAATAAACACGTAATTAACAAGATGATTATGGGTGGAGATAAGAGCTATAAGAAAACAAAACAAGCTGAAGGGCGGGGTGGAGGAGAACAGAAGGACCATTTATTATTGGGTGATTAGAGGAATTAGTATTTGAACTGAGATCTGAATAATGAGAAGGAATTCATATTTTTAAAGTCTGCAGGTAGAAGGTTGCAGGCAAATGGATCAGCAAATGCAAAGGCTTAGAGGGAGGAAGCAGCTGAGCAGTTTTGAGGAGCATTTATGTGGGTTGAAAAAGCCAGTGCCATGTCACTGCTCTTTCTGAAATCCTTGAAAGTGCCTCGTGGCCCTAAAGATAAGACCTTGATCACACAGGCTTTCTGTGACCCGGCCCCACCCTCCTCTCCAGCCACGCTTCCGACCCTCAGCCTCGAGGAAATCCTATTCTCTGCGTTCCTCACCTGGAGGACTCGTCAAAACAGATTGCTGGGTCCTACCTCCTAGAGTGTGCAACTCAATAAGCCTAGGGTGAGGCCTGGGAATTTGCATTTCCGTCAAGATCCCAGGAGATGCTGCTACTGCTGGTCTGGACTCCACTGTGAGAATCGCTGCTGGACTCTAAGCTCTGGGTCTGTGTACCTGTGAGCTCTCTCCCTGGAGTGGCCTCTCCCTCTCCCTGCCTCCTTGGCCTGGATAACCTACACTTAGGGTCTGGTTTTTCCCTGACCGCCTCAACACAGAGACAAGTACTCCTTCTGTGTGCATCCTCAGCCCTCTGAGTTGAGGGGTGATATCACAGATCGCAGCCCAGAGGCGTTGCCAGGCTGCTTGCCTACACCCCCTCCCCTCACCCTGGACTGTGGGCTCATTGAAGGCAGAGACAGTTTCCTACTTCTTGTTGAAACCTCAGCACTTGGTATAATCCCTGGCACTTAGTCTGTGCCCAATAAATTTTGTAAATGAGTTATAATAATTAGAAAGGGCACATAACTTGAATTACTTCTTTAAGAGTCAGTTACACTCTCTGTGGTTTGGGGCCAGAGCCATATTAAGTGGTCCACTTAATATTCATTCTAGCCTCCTTCAACTCATGTAGAAACCCACAGAACTGTCTTTCCAGGTCAGCTCCACCGCCCTTTTTTATTTCTAAGTTTCTGAAAGCAGGGAGCCTGTCTGTATTTCTGTTTCCCCATTTCTCCATCTCTCGGGAGACCTGTCCCCCAGAATCACCTGGCATCGTTGCCTTCTGTTCAACACCATTTTTTGTGTGTTTCTGGAACACATGTGCTAAAGATACCTTAGGTGCCTCTGACTCATCATGCAACGGGCTTAGTGGTGTGGTAAAGAGCAGTCCAGCCATGAAGCCAGAGAGCTGTTCCAGTCACACTGGATGTTTAATATTGAAGTACTTCCATTCATCTCAGTAAATACGTGCTCCTCTCATCCCCCTCCAGGGCCCACTGTCTGCACCATCCTGGTCACTCCATCCATTTCCCTGGAACCCAGGCTACCCTAGGCCTAGCATCCATCTGGTTAGTCGGCTCCATGCTGCCCTAGTTGTTAAGTATTTTGAATATCGCTCCTGGGCTCAGAAAGGCCTAGACCTAAATCCCAGCTCTTCCACTTGTCACCACCTGTGTGACCTTGGGCAAAGCGTCTCTTTGAGCCTCAGCTTCCACATATGCAAAGGGTGGACCACAGTAATAGCTTTGTCCTTGGATCATTATGAGAGGGAGAAAGATGACTCATGCTTAATCCAATGCAAAGGCAGACAGTAATCACTCAACAAATGCTAAATTTCTGCTCTTATTAAAATGACTCTTATGACTATTCCAAGCAAACAAAATCGTGAAGAAACTGTAAAATGTCACCCCTGGGAAGGCCCTTAGAGATGCCCAAGTCCAGGAGTTGCTACTGGGTTGAGGGTGGAAATGTTTATGCCCGAGGAAGGCTGGGTGAGATGCAATTAAGAATGGTGGGGTCTGTGGCGAAAAGGAGAGCATTTGCCTTCGACCTGTAGTCATTGAAATTCTCTATTTTTGAATACCTTGTGGGCTTCAAACAGAACACATCTGTAGGCCAGAAATTCATCCTGTGGAGTGCCAGTTGAAGACCTCTGAGAACCCAACCGTATAATTTCCGGTGGGAAAACTGAGGCCAGAGTTAGGAATGAGTTGCCCAAGTTTAATGAGGACAGGAATCCTGGCCCTTCCAGCCTTCTGTACATTGCCCAGCCTCGTCTGAAGACCCCTTGAAGGAGAGGGGGCCAAGAGTCAAGCTTGTTGCTCAAATTCCTGAATCATAGACCCAGGGTATCCTCTATAAAGTCTAGTTGAGAGGGATTTTTTAAAAATAGCATTTATCACTTTTCTAAAAACAAAATTTATTTTGATTAATTTATTTATTTTAATCATGCCCCCCAAACAAAGTAAAAGAGAAATGCCCCCTAGACGTTCTGGATGTATAATCTCAGACAATCCCTTCGCTTCCTACAGAGCCTGCTTCAAAGGGCCGCCGCAGGGAGTAAAAGGTGAAAATGTTCGTAAAGTTCTTGCACAGAGAGGAAAGCTTAAATGCATTGGAAGGTATTCTGGGCTTTGGGCTGGCAGGAGCTTGCTTAGAATCTGGCCTGCCTGTAAGGCAAACTAAGTTTCCAGGAGGGAGATGATGCGTCAACAACTGTGGTCACGTCACAACACGGACTATCGGTTTGTTTGGTAATTATTTCTGCAACATCCAATCCAGGGGCAAGGCAATAGGGAGGGTCCTGCTGCCACAGAACTGTCCCCAAAGGCCCTGGCTGCAGAAGGTGCCTGGCTTCAGCTCTGCCTAGAGATCCGCGGCATGCAGGGGCATAGGAACAGCCTCGGTTTTCTCTTTCTGTCCTTTCTTTTTTCCAAACCAAAGGTCAGTTGCCTTTGTCTTCTGCTTCAAAGCATTCCAGGAGAGGCTTCTGTGCTCCTTTCAGGAGAAAAGAAGTAACAGACGAGACAAAGCGAGATACATTCAGAAGTTGCGTCCTATCTTTAACAGCAGAAGGCACTAGAGGCAATATACAGTACATACACACACATACACTAAATAAGGTGAGCCATCATGACAGGTGGAGGGATGCTTTTAGATGCAAAATTGGATTCTCTTAGGCAGGTTCTTTTCCCACCTTGCTGTTGAGAAGAACACAGATTTGTGTGTCCACATTTAAATATTACACCAGCATAGTGCAGTTGATGAGATGCCCACATGTGCATATGCCAGATACTTTCTGCTTATAAGTAAAGGAGCTCTGCTACACACCTCTGGGCAAAAAGGCCTTTGAGTCAAATGCTGGCAATGCCCCTTTCCAGGCCTGGAAAAGGCGGGTCGGGCTATTACACACAGATAGATGATACAATATGTCCTGAACATTAGTAGTTTGAATACTACTTTAGGATTTCTGTAGCATCTGTGTCTCACCTGTGCTCTTACTTAGTCTTGACACTTTAAGAAAAATGGAATAATTTTGGATGAGGAATAGTTCTTAAATGGAAAGATAAACCATAAAAAAAATTAAATTATCTATGGAGATAGAGTAAAGAGGGTGGACAGGACAGGGTGTCTAGACTTCTTCGAATATACTTTGTGGAATTTTTGACTTTAGAACACTGTAAATAGTTTACATAATTAAAAAATAAAGTTATATTAAAAACAATCCCTAAAAATCAAGCTTAAATGTAAATAAATACACCTCAAATAAATACACCTGATTTTATTCCACTTGACTTTAAAACAGTAATTTGGGGCTTCCCTGGTGGTGCAGTGGTTGAGAGTCCGCCTGCCGATGCAGGGGACACGGGTTTGTGCCCCGGTCCGGGAAGATCCCACATGCCATGGAGTGGCTGGGCCCGTGAACCATGGCCGCTGAGCCTGCACGTCCGGAGCCTGTGCTCCGCAACGGGAGAGGCCACAACAGTGAGAGGCCCGCGTACCGCAAAAAAACAAAACAAAACAAAATAAAACAGTAATCTGAATATACACCCAAGTGAGAGGTTAAAACAAAATCTGAAACTGATTTCAGTAATCATATTATAGGTGGTCGTATAAGTATGCTTATTCTAAAACGTGTGTATTGTGGGACAGAGAAAATGAGTAATTATGTTGGTGTCACTAAACTTGGATTTTTGGCATGTCAGAAAGGAAATACAAATGTGAGATTTATGGTTTATGAGAAAAACCTGCAGCGCTTATTTGAGCCAGAGATACCAGTAGAAAATCGTGATATATTTTTTTGTCTTAAAATAAAATTTCCTAGGTCTGTATATTAAAAAGTCCTAGAAACAATGACTGACTAATCTAGCAGGGATGAGCAACCTTGGCACTCATTAAAAGGAACCAGTGCTGTCTGGAGAAATGGCTGATTCCAGGTCTGGGGCAGTCAGGAAATTTGTAAGTTGAGCTTGGAATATCTGGACATAGCAGAAAGCAAGAAAGTCGTCAGAGGCTTCTAGGGTCATTTCACAGGACTCAGGAACCAATTGAATAGACTCTCCTGGCTAGAGGTGAAACAATTTTAGCATTAGTAAGGATAATAGTAGCAATTAAGGGCTTCCCGGGTGGCGCAGTGGTTAAGAATCTGCCTGCCAATGCAGGGAACACGGGTTCGAGCCTTGGTCCTGGAAGATCCCACATGCTGCGGAGCAACTAAGCCCCGGGCGCCACAACTACTGAGCCCGTGAGCCACAACTACTGAAGCCCTTGCTCTTAGAGCCCAAGCTCTGCAACAAGAGAAGCACCACAATGAGAAGCCCGTGCACCACAACGAAGATCCAACTCAGCCAAAAAAATAATAAAAATAGAAAATAATAATAAATTTTATTTAAAAAATAACAAAGCACATCAAATATATTTAAATCTATGAATTCATCGTAAGTATAAAAAAATTCAGTAGTACTTTCAAAGAATATTAGTACACCAACTCATTGTTATTTAAACTAGTAAATAAAGGGAAAGGATCAAGTATTTATTCTGCCTTTTCTTTACTAATGGTGCCTCGAGTTTCCCAAATAGTTGATGAGGGGATCTTTCTCTATAGGAGTATTCCAGCTAATACATAAAAATAAATGATGGATTAGAACAGCACAATTTTTGCAACCCCTAATAAATTAGGCAAAGATCTTCAGTCTCAGCTAGCGTCACAAGAAAAGAAAAAAATCATACATTATTAACCTTCTGGTGGAATTTCTTTTGAGCTTAAATCTGATTAAACCTCTAGATCTAGCCATCACTTAACAGGAAATAGAGAGCACAGAGAAATGCTATCAATGTAATCAGGAAAATACAGATTATGGGAAATTCCACTAGACAAACAAGCAAGTTTCTTATCAAAAATAGAGAAGAAAGAGAAATGGAATGCATGTATGTATATGTGTGTGCGTGGTGGGGGGAACTTATAGAGAAGAGGATACTGAAGGAGAAGCATCAGTCAGCCACAATGAATGAGCCTTATTGGTATCCCAATTCAAACAAACAAATAAACAAAAAACAAACACTTAAGACAGTTGGGGAAAAGTGGACATTGACTGGATATTTGATGATACTAAGGAATTATTGTTAATTTTGTCTAGTGTGATAACGATATCACCATTATACTAAAAAAAAACAAAGCAATTTAGAGATACATCCTGCAGTATTTACAACTGGAATAATACAATGTCTTGGATTTGCTTCAGAATCATTTAGGAGTGTGGCAAGCGGGTCAGAGTAAGACCAAAAGCATCAACTATGTGTTGATAATTGTTGAACTTAGAAATGGGTACACAGGAGAAATGGGTACTTTATGCTAATCTTTACTTTTGAATATGTTTGAAATTGTCTATAGTAAAAAGTTGTTCAAACGTGAATCACCTCTTCACCTAACAAATTTCCTTAAAGAGGACATTTTAGAAAGGAAAAGTTAGTGTCACATGCCAATAATGGAAGATAACTATAAAAATAAATACAATGAAGGCAAAGCAGCATTACTAAATACTAGTTGTCCATGCCTCTGAATCTGAAGGTGCTTTCTCATTGTTGAAAAGTAAGTCCTAAGAGATGTGTTCAAGACATTTTCAGAAAATCAAAATATGGAGATTTACTTCTGGAGGTAACCTAATAGCTAGGAAGGCAAGTCATAAAAGGAATACTTTCTCATCATACATGACCATGTACTCTGAGGTTATTTAATACTTCATCTGCCTGGTTACCACCTAAAACCTTCTGTGGCGGGGGAGGGGGGGTGTGCCACCAGGGTTCCAAGGAACCTTACTTTGATAAATAATGATATAGTGTCATTGGCTTTTAAAATTGGGCAGAATAATGGCAGTGCTCTCATTTCATTGCATGGAGCATATTCCTCCATCACTAACTGTTCCATTTCTCCTCCATTCTTCCATCACTAACTATGTTCTCTGGTCTTCAGCCTTTTTTGTGTGTGTACCCAACTCTTTCAATATGTGGTCTTTGCACACACTGAATCCTCTTACCACTCTGAAACTCAGTTTCCAAATCTGCAAAATTCAGACAATGATAGTTCCTTTCCCATAGAGTTGTTGAGAAGGATTAAATGAGATAATGCTTTTTTTAAAAATTGAAGTATATAGTTGATTTACGATATTGTGTTAGTTTCTGGTGTACAGCAAAGTGATTCAATTATATATATATATATATACAATAATTCAGTTATATATATATAATAGATTACGTATATATAAATATATTAATTATATTTATGATGTAATTAAGATGTTATGGAAAATGCCAAATGAACTTTTTTGGCCAACCCAATATAATATATATATATATATGGTCTTTTTCATTCTCTTCCATTATGGTTTATTACAGGATATTGAATATGGTTCCCTGTGCTGTACAGTAGGACCTTGTTGTTTAATCTATTTTATTCATAGTAGTTTGTATCTGCTGATCTCAAACTCCTAATTTATCCCTCTCCCCCTTTCCCCTTTGGTAACCATAAGTTTGTTTTCTATGTCTGTGAGTCTGTTTCTGTTTTGTAAATAAGTTCATTTGTATCATATTTTAGATTCCACATATGAGTGATGATATATGATATTTGTCTTTCTCTTTCTGACTTGCTTCACTTAGTGTGATAATCTCTAGGTCCATCCATGTTGCTGCAAATGGCATTATTTCATTATTTTTTATGGCTGAGTACTATTCCATTTTATATATATACCACATCTTCTTTATCCATTTATCTGTTGATGGACATTGAGGTTGTTTTCATGTCTTGGCTATTGTACATAGTGCTGCTATGAACATAGGGGTGCATGTATCTTTTCGAATTATAGTTTTGTCTGGGTATATGCCCAGGAGTGGGATTGCTGGATCATATGGCAACTCTGTTTTTAACTTTTTGAGGAACCTCTGTAATGTTTTCCATAGTGGCTGCACCAATTTACATTCCCACCAACAGTGTAGGAGGATTCCCTTTTCTCCACACTCTCTCCAGAATTTATTATTTGTAGACTTTTTAATGATGGCCATTCTGATTGGTGTGAGGTGACACCTCATTGTAGTTCTGATTTGCATTTCTCTAATAATTAGCGACATTGAGCATCTTTTCATGCGCCTGTTGGCCATCTGGATGTCTTCTTTGGAGAAATGTCTATTTAGGTCTCTGCCCTAAATGAGATAACGTTTATCAAAGGTTTAACACAAATGGTGACTAGAACATAGAACATAGTAACACTCGATAAGTGCAGTTATTATTATCTGAGACAGCAATGAATGTATTTGTCTTATAGACTCTTGGGAACTACACAACCAGGAAGGAGGACTCCTGGTTTATCCATGTTGGTCCAGGGGCATTTGGAGCAGTTTATATCAATATTCTAGAAGAGAAATGGATATTAAACAGAGAAGGTGGGATTCAGATTAAACATAAAGTAGAACTTTCAAGAAGTGGGATTAGTAAGCCCTGAGTAATAGAATCATTTTTTCTCCTTAAAAGTCTGTACGAAAAAATACAGAATCTTGTAATTTGAATAGTTTAGCATGATCCTGTTTAAGGGCACAAAGATAGATGAATTGGTCTCATTATCATATTTCCCATTATCTCAGTAATTATTTGAATCATTTACTGTTCACTGGACTTTTGGAAATGGGTACAGACTGTCAAGTACCCTGGTGTCCCTTGATGATGGTGGATAATGATTAGCCATATTATACTCAGAGAATTTATGGACAGAGAGAGTAAGGGGTTTACCTCAACACAGTCATGTTAGTGAGGTGGGATTTGAACTGCCTCAGGAGGAGGGGCAGCTATTTCTCTGAGCTGGTGGTACTGCCTTTTTGCATCATCAGAGAGAAGGACGTATAAGAATCTCTTTAGCTCCTGCTCTAGAGTACCTGGGTTTGCAAATCCTGGAATCCCTTCTCCCTGGTCTCCCTTTTTCTAATGAAAGAACAATGCCGTTCAGGTAAAGAAGTACTCTCTAGACTTGGCCAGCAAATTGATTTTAATTGGAATGCCAACTCCAACCACTTAGTGGTGGCTATCTAAAGAATGTGTGGAGAAGGATTCTGAGGTCTTGTCTCAGAAAGAGTGCTGACACCGGCGTAGCACAGAGGATAGGCAGTGATTGTGCCACATGCTTGTATTCATTAACCAGCATACTGAAAGGTCTCAGCATGGTGACTGATTGCACCTGGTAAAACAGAGAGCAATATCCTATGGGAATGAGAACAAGGTGGTTACGCATAGATAAAGTGATGGAGGAACTGGAGTTTGAGTCGCATTGGAGAAGCCAGACCTAAGGTCCATTTACACATATGGTATTTGATTTTTATAGAATTTCATGTGACTGATGAGGAGACTGAGGCATAGACAAGTGAAGTCACTCTTCCAAGATCACATAATTAGGAAATAGCCGAGCTGAGATTTGAACACAGGCAGGCAGTCTGGCTTCGAGGCCCTGAATTTATCACCCAAGACTCCCAACTTAGAAGTCTAAACACTGTGTGCTTCTCAGTAGGTGCCTCCTTTGGTATCTGACAGTTTTCACAGTGTGCCACCCTGGGGTGCCTGGTATCCCAAGATCCCCTATCCACCACGAAAAACCAGAAACTGTATTTTGTACAGACTTCCTTTGCTCTTATAGAATCACCTTGGGCAAGTCACTTGACCATCCTACACCTCAACTTCCTCACCTTTAAAATGCAATAGCAACAGCTTCCCCTCCCACCTTACCTGGCTGCTGTTCAGGTTCAAAAGAGACAATATTGTGCAAATGGAAACTTTATCAACATTCTAAGAACTTAGAACAGGAGCATGCTGGGAAATGTTGATTGATCTGGTGGGGGTAGGATCCCATCTACCTCTCCCCCGGCATGTGACTCAATTCAGACCACAATGTCATGACTAAGGATGGTGTCAAATATCCCGGGCTACTTAAAGAGCCAGTTCTCAATGGCATTTCAAATGACAGCAACTTCAGGGTGGGAAATAGTGCCTGAGAGTGATGGGAGAGTGGGGAATTTGGGGCAGGAGGGAGAGAAGGGAACACATCTGGGCCTAGCCTCCACTTTCCTTCACCTCCAAGCTCCCCAGCCCTTACCTCCACCTGCTGGCTGGGCAACCCACATCAAGAAGCCAGCAAATGCATCTCTAGCTGTTGACCAGAAGGGGTCACTGCAGAGCGAGCAGTGCTCTCAGGCGCTCACACAAGCAGACACGCAAATATCCAAATACCCAAAAATCCAAATGTAGATACACTTCTGGAAGGATGCTCGGTGACTCCAGAGTTCTCTCTGCCTTCCTCCCCCCCTTTCTCTCCTCTTCCCCTCCTGTTGCCTTTCAGCGAGTTTCGGAAGTTCACATTGGTGCCCTGGTCCCTTTGGTCCCCATCGCTATCACCATCAGCAAGAAGTTTATTCCCACTGTGGCCAAGACCCAGTGCCAGGTGCTGGGAGGCCTTTAAGACTTGGCGAAGCCTCCTTCCAGGAATGCGAAGTCTGGGGAGTGGGAGTAGCAACTCTGCTGAGATTAAAGGACTCCAAGGGAGAGATGGGCTGAGGGGTCCCGTGTCTCTTTTCCTTAATGAAAACCCTGGGCGTGAAGGAGAGAGATTCTGCCCAGACCCTCTGCGTCTGAGTTTTATTGTGATTCTGAACTTCCACTTTCTGGGATTAGGGCTGGACTGGGAAGGGGTAGCAGATGGGGAGACAGACAGAAGAGTATCCCCCTATAATCTTCTGATGTCCCCCTCAAAACCCACCCCCCAAAGCTTTCCTGTCCAAAACGGACTCCTCTCCCGAGACAAGCTGTCTTAAGGAAAAGCGGCTGCAGCAGAGTTCCGCAGGAGTGGATGGGGTGGGGTGGGGTGGGGTGTGGGCACTCTTTCCTTTGCATGGGTTTGGCAGCAGGACGTTGGGCTGGCTGGCAGTGAGGCACAAAAGAGATAGCCCTTAGAGCCGCGTGCACAGATGCAACGCTGCACCCCTCTGCGGGCGGGGCCGGCTCGGCAGATGGCGAGAGGCCGAATTGTTGACGGATGGTCCATCAAACGGCACTTTCTGGGTGGTGGGGATCTCGCAGCACCCAGGCGCAAAGAGGAATTCCGAAGACGTCCCCCGTCCCCTTGCTGCTGTAGACAGCCCCTCCCAGAAGTGAGGCGGTGGCGGAGGGGCGGGGCAGGTTGGCGGGGGCGGATAGATTAAGTTTTTTTTCTCCCTTGATAGAAGATCTTCTTCAAGACTCGTGAAGGGGTTGGGAAGGGAGGCGGCGGGCCCAGAGAGCACGCAGGAGAGGGTAGGGGGAAGGCCCGCGGCGGAGGGGGAGGCGAGGGGGCTGGGAAGCAGGATCTCACGCCCGGTTCAGTTCGGGGTGCCGCGAGTGCTTTTCTCAGGGGTCAGCGCTGCAACTCCGTAGCCGCGGGGCCCCGGTGACGGTGACGGGCGCGCGCCCCGCCCTTTCTCCTCCCTCGACCTGCGGGCTTTTGTTATGCAGATGGCGGCTGGAGGCTGAGGAGGCGGAGGGAGTTGGTGGGGCGGAGGAGAGGCGGAGAGGGGGGGAGGAAAGTGCGGCTCGCGCGACCAGCCTCCTTTTCCAACGTCACATTGTGAGAGAGACAAAACCCGGGCGCTCCGGGGCTCACACGCGCACGCACACACGGACGACCCCGTCGCCTCTTCTCTCCGGCGCTGCCGAGAAAGCCAGCCCAACGTTCCCTTCCTGGGGCGCGGAGGCTCTGCAAGCTCAGAGCGCAGCCCAGAGCCGACCCAGAAGGCGGAGAGAACCGGCGCACAAGCCTTCTCCCTCCCCTGCCGGCCCGGGCTGAGGCGCCCATCCCCCGCCCTGAACCCCTGTCTCTCCCACCCCACCCTTCTCGGTCTCACACGGACAGAGAGCGGGGCCAGGTGTGCCCCCGTCCGGAAGCCTCGTTTCAGCACTTCGGACAGCGCCCGGGAGCCCCGGGCCCTTTTGGTTGGCCATGGCGAGCGTTCAACAAGGAGAGAAACAGCTTTTTGAGAAGTTCTGGCGAGGAACCTTTAAAGCCGTGGCCACCCCGCGTCCCGAGAGCATCATTGTCGCCAGTATCACGGCCCGCAAGCCGCTGCCAAGGTAATGACCTCCTGCTTAAGAGGGGAGACCCTGATGGTCCCCCTTTCTGGCCTGTGCCCCAGAGCCCTGCGGGGTGGAGGCAGGCAGCTGGGCCAGAGCCCCTGTCTTTTCCCGTCACTACTCTGCATCTCCCACTGGAACATGGGAGAACGAATTGCTTGTGTGAGGTGGCAGCTGGTGGGGAGGGACGGGGAGTCTTTAAGGGGAGCAACGCTCAGCCGGCTGACCTGGCAGCCGCTGTTTGAAAGGTCTTGCTGTCTTTGGGTGGGCGGTGGAGGTGGGAGATGACTGAGAAACTTCTCTTGATATCCCAGGGCTCCGAGGACAGGGGGTGAAGGAATGGTGGATTTGAGGCAGTTAGCGGTGTTGTACAAGAAGAGATGAGGATTGAACTAGCTCAAGCCTTGTTCAGAGACAGCGGCACATTTCCGTGCTCAGCTCAGAAACTAGTGAGCTCTGACTGTTTTGACAAAAGCCCATATGCTATTCCCTCAAATACACCCTAAACAGCGCCCTCCTCCACACCTTCCTGGCGGCGGCTGCTGAACTATCTGGTCTCCAGCACGCAGAACCAGGAGTCTGAGCTCAAGAGTCAGGGAGGAGCCTTCCAAGAGCGTGAAGATGGTCTCAGAAGAATTTTATTTGGTTTTTCAAAAAGAATCTGATTGCTTTGAACTCAGGCATAAGAACCGATCCTTGGGTGGTGGTATAGAAATAGTGTGATGGAGGGGGGATGAGGGAAGAAATGAAAGAAAGGCAGAAAGAGGGAGAAGAAGATGTGGGGTGAAACTGCGAGGAGGTTGGGGGGAACAGAAGCATTCCAATACAGAGAAGACCCAATTGTTTTCATAAATCATTCAATTTAGAGGAGTTCGAGAACGAAAGGAAGAAACCTGTGCCCTCCGTCAGGGAAAATCAAGGCTGAATGAAAACTCTTCTTTTGCTGGTGTTGGATGAGTAGTTGGGTGGGAGAAAAAGGAAGAAGTGGACCAGGGGAGACCACTTGGAGGATTTATTAATCCTGGCAGGCTGCATTAGGGAGTAGGTTGAAAACATGTCTGGGAAAGTGCTTCGGACAGAATGCCTGTTGTGGCACAGCTGCATCTGAACTTTCCAGTGGGTGTGGGGTGGAGGACCGATGGGGGAGTTATATTTTAAGAATCAAACTCAGACTGGAGAACTTTTCATAGCCTGATAGAGACCTGGCTCATACAGGTCTTTAAGAAAAACGGGTACCGCGTGTTGGGAATGGGTGAACTAGAAACATGACGGGCCAGCAGGATGTAGCAGGCGGCAAGTGGCAGCAGCAGCAGCCAGTATTTGTGGCTGGGATGAGGGAACATCCTGTGACACAGGCTGGAGAAGGGGAACAGTAACACCAAATGCCACCAAAAGCTGGTGTTGCTCTGCTTGGAAGGAGGTTCTTTGTAGAGAGCTTTGACATCAGTGGTTTTATCTTCCTGGGTTTCTGCCATCCATTGCACCTTCGGAGTGCACCTCCTGTTGGCAAATCAGGTGCTGCATTGGCCAAAGAATATGCCCTTGTAGAAGGGACTAGAGGAAATTTCATTGGAAACTAGAAGTGTGGCAGTTGGTCCCGAGTATTCCATGTATTTCAGGGGTACAGGGAGAGGAGAGCAGATTCCTGGTGGTATTTTAATTCAGATAAGCATACCTGATGGCCACCTTGCTTGGTAACTTCACCTTTTGCCTGTCAGTCTGTTCCTGTCATGCCTTTTTTCCTGGTCATCCTCTCAGTCATATGAATTGCTCACAAGGTCTCCCACCCCGCATGCTTCTGCAGCTTTGTGCAAATCCTGATTTAATCCATACGAGACTCATAATAGCCAACCCTCCCCACCCAGGCATCATTTCACTCCTGGTGTCTTTTAACGTCCTGAGTCTCCTTCCCCCTGAAAACCACTCCCGAGGTGGAAGTCTGAGCATTTAGTCCCTAATTTATGTTGTGCTGAAAGGATCCTCTTTACTCTTTAATACTTCTGTGACAGGCGTGGCCTCTCTGTAGGATAGATTCCACTTTGTGTTTAAGTCTTCAGGAGGGGGGGCTGGGTTGGAGTTGTCTTTTAACAGACTGGCTGTAAAGCCTGAAACATCCACATTTGCACCCACGCCAGCCACATCCAGCGATGGTCAATTTCTACCTCCTTTTTAAGGTTCTGTGCTTACTTAAGGGTGAATGTACCATGTTTCTAAAGCAGAGTTCCTAGGAAGGGAAGGGACAGAGGCATGAGCTTAGCATCAGCGGCTTCCTCTACAGGCAGTCTGGGGACTTGGTCTCATCAGAAATGTTGTCTAGTTCCATGAATGAGGCCCAGCTCACAGTCAGCGGATCTGCCCAAGTAGCTGTCTACAGGGAGATGGGGGAGGGGGAGGAGGAACCACCAGCCAGTCCTGTTGGTTGCACACTTAATACTTGTTTATGGATGAGGGCTACTACCCCCTGAGTGAACTTCCCCAGGATATTTTAAGTCTGTTTCTGAAGATAATTTAGTACCAGGATAGAAGCTTACATTCAATTCGTTGATTTCATAGCAATATGCATACATCATACAACCTTACTCCAAGCAAAGCATCCCCTGGTCCCTCCCTCTCCGCCTCTGTGAGGCATACTTGATGAGGCAATATCTTTATAATGTATCAAGTTGCGAGCAGATGTCTGACTCAAATGTCCGAACGGTGTAGCAGTGTGGGAGGCGGTGCTTAAGGGCTCAGAGCTGAGCTTCGGCCCGAACCCCAGTACCTGGTTCTGCCGTTTAGCCGAGTGCCTTAGGCAAGTGGCTCTACCTTGCTGAGCCTGTTCTGTCAGCTTGAAAATAGAAACAATAATCGTAGCTGTCTCAGGCAGTGAGTTAGGAGGACTGAGGCAGGTGAAGCACTTCCCACAGTGCGAGGGACAGAGTGATTGTTTAAAACAAACAGCTCAGAGCTCTGATGGCCAAAGGAAATCTACAGTTCCTTCCAGTATTGTGTTTTTCCTGCCCACCCATTTCTCACCCTGGTAATGCTGACCATAAAAATTGTGAGATTTCAGCTCCTGACAGGGACAGGAGGTGGGGTGGGTGGGATGAGAGCAGTCCCGTATTTTCCTCCCTAAGGTCCTATATTTCCTTCCCTGAGGGGAGGTTAGCTGCTTTGTGATCTGATGCTTTCAGTTAGGGGGTGGAGGGCTGGTGAAGAATTGTCTGGATTCAGAATGGATTGGTGCGACATCCCTATGGAAGATTATTCTGTTTTGTGTAGGGATGACCAAGCACTGCCAGTCTAGCCAAGGCTCAAATTCCTTGAAAACCATAGTTTTAATCCTTAGCCCATCAACTCTAGAGTGACAATATAATTTGTAGTTCATATCAAGAGTGAAAAGGGTTGCCTGTGGGTGGTTATTCCAGGATGGAAGCTCTAATGGGAAGTATCCCAGGCAAACCTCACCCTGTACCAGCTGGAAGAGAGCCAGCATGAATCAATAAGATACTTGGAGTGTACGAGACCCCCTCTTTTGTTCCTGCCAAAGAAGTATAGTCGTTTTCCTGGCATTAAGTCATTCTCTTTTTTAATTGCTTAGTCCAGAAAAGTTTTCACCTGAGAAGTTTAGGCTGAAAGTGGGAAACCTAGTGTCGGAGGCCAACTCAAACTGTAATATTCAGATCAACAAAGAGTAGTTGAGGACGTAATGAACACGTAACTATCATTTGTAATTAGTATCTCAGTTGTTTGTAGTTACAGGAGTGTTTGTAAAGGGCTAGAGAGGTGGCCCGCTTAAGTAGACTATGCATTCCCTTTACCATTCTTTGGGCAAGCTATTAATTTTCTTCGAAAATCCTTTCCATGCAGAATAGTCCAGAAGCAGACTTCAGCCCAGTCCCTGTCTAAAGGATCATAAATTCCAAACGATTGGAGATTTTACTGCATAAAGGGAAAGACGGCCAAATTGTAAGGCAGGGAAAATGCCTTTGAACCACTTAATTCAAGTCTCCCCTTCGTGCCAAGAGATCAGTTAGCACATTTGTGCTGACTCTGTCTCTAGGAGCAGAGTGAGGGGCTGTTGGGAGGCGATGTCCTGTGGTTAAGAGCCAGGAGACGAGGGTCAGGGAAAATGCTTGCCCTGGCGATGAATGAACATTTTCTCTGGAAAGGGAATGTTACTGTTTGGGTCAAACCTTTCTCCTTCTGAAAGGTGAAATTGGTTGAATGGTGTACAGGGTCAATGAGGGGATCGTTTCTGACACTGCCATGTTCACCTGGCAACTGTGCTGTCTTAGAGACCCGAGCTGTGGTAGATGTTCAATGAAAGTTGGATGCATTAATTGAATGAGTACACATGGTCCAGATCCAGTATGAGATTAGCCCTCTCCCAGCCCACCCCGGTCCTGACAATCTGAGGATACTGGTCGGTGCAACCCGGGAGGCTGGGAGACACACACACACTGCAAATAGATTTGACTCTCACTAGTGTCAGGATGAAGCTCTCTAGATATAGATGTCTGTGTGGCTGGGTGAGTGAACATGTCGGCTTGTCCGGGGGCAGGAGGTCGAACTTAATGTCACTTGGAAGTGCTTTCCAGGCCCGTGTCAGTCTCCGTTAACTCCACCCCGACTCCAGGCCACCAAAATGGGACCACGTCCCTAAAAGCCTACCTCCTCTAAATGAGGATGGAAGCCTGGGTCAGGTGCCTTCTGCTCCACGGCGCCTCAGTCATCCCACAGGGGCACAGTACATTTTTAAAAATATCGTTTCTTTCAGAGTGGCTGGACTTACCTTCCTGCAAAGTGGAAGAGTTCGCAGGGGCTTAACAAAACCGGAGTTCTGTAATTGCTTGTTAGTAAGACTTTCTCTGAGGTGCGAGAGAATATTTCTGGGGTAGAAGAGGTAGAATGGTGAAGAGCTTGGGCTCTGAAGTCAGATGGACCCAGGCTGACATTCTGCTGGGCTACTTCCCAGCTCTGGAATCTGTTAGTCACTTCACCTCTCTACGCTTCACTTTCCCCATCGGTGAAATATTCATCTCACGGAGTTGTAGTGAGATTATTCTCACTACAGTCGCCTAAAAGAGCCCCTGGAGATTTGTACAGAGCTGTTTTAAAAATCCGACAGGACCTGAAGGCAAACTAATCGCAGGAAATGTTTCCTTTTACTGCTTACAGACGCTCACTGGCTCCGTGGCTTTTGGCAAGCAACTTGACCTTCTCAATCTCAGTTTCCTCATCCATAAAATGGGACTAATAATAGCAGCCACCTCCAAGAGCTGTTGAGGGGACTGAATGAGCTAATATATGGGAAGCACTGTTCGGCACTCAGTGAGGGCTCCATCAGTGGTAGCTCTTACTATTAATAATAGATGATCGTTTTTATTATTCCTACGTGTCAGGCCCATCAGGGAGGAAAAGATGAATGAAATGCAGTCTTTCCATTTGAGGGCCTCGGAATTTAGCAGCAAAGGGAGACATAAACAGGAGTGTGTATGACAGAGGCAGATCATCTTAAGTACTATAAATGTAGGTAGGAATAAAGAAAGGGGGATGTGGAAAATCAGAGGAAGAAGAGACCCTCAGTGAGACCTGGAGTCCCTTGCTTATTATCATACAGTAATCCTTAGTTATCTCACCTGTAAAATGGGAATGATTCTTTTTCTTCATCAGTTTTACCTACAAATGCAAGGAATGATCAGAATGAATACAGCCTTTATTCCCCGTAGAGTCTCAAGAAAGAGCTTTCCTTTTCCCAGAAGAAAAAGCAGGTTAAACTCTGGAGGGGGCATTCTCTGTGGGGAGTCCCAGTCAGTGCTAATGAAGGGAGGCTATGGAAAGGAACTGCCCTTATAATATAAATCTCCCAACTCCCCTGTCAGTGGCTTAAGGATACAGACGCGGGCATGGGCTGTTAGGTTTCTTGTCCTTCATGGTCCAGCGCTGGCTAAAACAAAATCCAGTCTTCATTCCTCAAGCAGCCACCGACGCTGGGGGGAGCAGAGTGAGCCCATACATGTCAAAGAGAAAATAAACCACTGGGGAATGAATGTACAAAGAAGAAGAAGCTGCCTGTGGCTAAAAACCAAAGCTGTACTTCATTCATTCAACAATTTCCTTGAGCTCCTGCTTGGTATAGCAGTGAACAGCATGAAGCCCCCCGCTCTCATGGGGGAGAAAAATAGTAAATGAAGAAACAAACAAATAGTATAAGGTCAGGTGGTAGTAAGTGCTTTTAAAAAGAATGAAGCTGAGCAAAAGGCTAGAGGGTGAGGGCGAGGATGGCTTTATTGGATGGAGTGGCCAGGGACCTGGAGAAGGGAGGGAGCCAGCCATGAGGATTACTGGGGGGAAAGTGTTTGAGGGAACAGCATGTGCAAAGGCCCTGAGGTGGAAGCATGCTTGATGTATTTGAGAAATAGCAAGGAGGTCAGTGTGGCTGGAGCAGAATGGGTGAGGGGAAGACTGACAGGAGCTGACTCCCTAGACATAGGCAGGAAACAGATCAAGCAGGGCCTTGTAAGACATCTAAGGACTTCCCAGGTCCTCAGCTCCTAGGCTGGGGGGATGGAGGGGGTCGCAGGGGCGCTCCTGCCCTCTCAGTCAGGGTCCCTGGTCTGATCTTCTTCTCTTGGCTCCTCTCTCCCGACTCTAGTGCAACCAGGGATGACTTTGAACTGCAGAGTCAGAAGCTTAGCTGGGCCCCTCCATGTGTTATGGACAAACATGAAATTTACACATCACTCTGATTGTGATCAATCAGATTAGGAAATTGAAAAAGACACTGTTTAGACTTCCAAATAGAAGTGGCAAATCTTATTCCCATGACGGTGACGGCTTGGTGTATCTCTCGTATCCATGGGTGCAAATCTATACTATCCCTCTCACCTCACAGCCCCTTTGCCACACACCCTTGAAGCTACAGTCTGCGCTCGCACGCTCTTTCTCTCCCTCTCTCCCTCTCCCTCTCTCTCTCCCTCCCTCTCTCTCTCTCTCTCTCTCTCCCTCTCCCTCCCTCCCTCTCCCTCCCTCCCTCCCTCCCTCCCTCTCTCCCTCTCTCTCTCTCTCTCTCTCTCTCTCCCTCTCTCCCTCTCTCTCTCTCTCTCCCTCCCTCCCTCCCTCTCTCTCTCTCTCTCTCTCTCCCTCTCTCTCCCTCTCTCTCTCTCTCTCTCTCTCTCTCTCTCTCTCTCTCTCTCTCTCTCCCCTTCCCTCCCCCATCTCCATTGGAGATTTTGCTGAGGGAGCTTCCATATGCCACAGCCTGTATGTAGAGCTCTGAGAAATAAAACACAGAATTAAGATGTCATAGAGACAAAGCCAAACCAAATCCAGGAACCATGCCGAACCCTAAAACAGTCATTAAGTAATTCACGTCTGCATTTGTCTGTTGCAAACAAATATTAAGATCCTCTGGACGCAAATGTTTCTCATCAGGAGAATCCCTTCGTTGCTGAATTCCCTGGGCTTACATCCCGCTGACAGGTTCGCTGAGCAGAAACACCAGCGGATCACTGTTCTCTGGCTTCATTGAAAGTGAAGCTTAGGCAAGTGAGCTGGGATTTTACAAGGCAGTTACCACTCCTACGGGAAGAGAGGAGCCATCTGGGCCTGACGCGTGTGCATTCATAGCGTGTGCGCGCACTTGCTCACGGTGGGAATGTGTCTGCCGAGCGCCTTACGTTGTTATGTGCCCAGCCCTGTGCCAAACACGTTTCATCTGTTGTCTGATTCCATCCTCACAGTAACTTTAGGAGAGAGGTATTTTGAAGACCCAATTTTATAGATGAGGAAACTGAGGCTCAGAGAGTAGAAGTGACCTGCTCATGGGAACATGGCTGGTGAGTCATAATTGGAATAAAAACCCAGAGCTCTTAACTGAGAAGTTTATAGTCTAGTACACTTTGCAGAAAAGGAAAAGCTGAGACCAGAGAGGTGAAGTGTGGCTTGTCCAAGGTCACATAGTATGTAAGTACGAAACCAGGATCTGAAATCAAGTCTGCTCAATGGCAAGTACGTTCTTCTCTACCTGCTGTACATCCTGTCACTGTGGTTTGGATTTTAAGGTCATGGGTGTTTTTGTGTTACTTTAATCATCGTATTTTACGTCCAGTCAGCTTAGGCAATTGCCATTGTTATAATCCCGTCTCACACCACTGACGGTAACACTGTCTTCCTCTGTCCTTACCCTTCTTACCCATCTCCATGTCGAGCTAGAAGAACCTCTTTGAAAAGTAATCCAGACCATATACACCCTCCTTACTCTCGTCTAAAGCCCTGCATCACTGTCCATTGGTTTGCAGAACTTTAGGCCTTGATGACCCCCTGCCATGGTACAGCCTCTAGCCACCTCCCCCAAGATCATTTCTAAAATGCTGCTTCTCACTCCGTCTGCTCCGGCTGCCTCCCATTCCTCCTTTTAGTCACTCAAATTTTCCACGCCCTTTCTGCCACCAGGCCTTTGCACATGATGCCAAGAAAGCTGTCCCTCTCCCTTGGTGCCTAATTTATACCTACTCCGCTTTCAGATCTCAACTCAAATGTCATCTCCTTAGGGAATCCTCCCACAATGCTCTAGACTAGGTCACACCTGGCATTACAGACTCTCATCACTATAGTATCTCTCTTGGTTCTCGACACATTTGTAATTTTACACTGACTTACGGGATCATTGGTTGAAGTGTACCTCTTCTAATAGACCGAAAGCATCATGTCAATCTGCTTGTTGGTTTACCTTTTGCACTTGATACATAGTAGGGGGCCAAACAAATGTTGGTTGAATGCATGAATTGTAGCAATTTCACCTCATTAAATCATTCTTATACCTAATAGTCTGAACCACATGGAATTTCCAATATTCAAAAACAGCAGTGTTTCCTTTGATTCACAGGAGAACTCTTTGAACTACCGAGGGTGGAGACCATGTCTGTCTCATTCCTTGCTGTATCTCAGCACCTAGAACAGTGGCCCGTGGTTGGCCCATTTTCTTTAGATGTTTGTTGAATGAATGATTGAGGGTATATAAGTGCATGGTACAGATGAGGAAACTCAGAGACCTACAGACATACATCTTCAGAATTTTAGAGCTAAAGGGGCCTTTAGGAGATTATCCCGTCTCCTCATTTTACACGTGGAGGACAGAAAGATACGTTTTATAATATTTATAATGTATCGGAACAACTGTACAGATATAATTTATAAATACACTTACCTGAGGGTTCATTCTCAAAACTTCTTACTGAGAGAGTTAAGAGGTCAGAAGGTTTCTAGGACCTGCTCATGTAGTTCGGCTCCTCATTTTGCAGATAGGGAGACTGAGACCCACAAAAGGGGAAGGACTTGTCCAAGGCCCTTACGTAGCCTGAGTCAGCCTGGGTGAGCTCTGGGTTCGGTGAAGTGGTGTTTGCCCAACATCAAGGTTTGTGTGTGAGCTTCCCTGCTGTGGTCAGGAGATCAGACACTGCTCGCTCTTGCCCCCGACCCCTCGCTGTGAGATATGGCATCCTGCCCCATGAAGACCTCTTGTGGCATATGCCGCCCAAAGCCTGGTCTGGGGATCCTGATGAGATGTCCATCTGTACTCAGCCTGGCTGTTCCTGGGATCATATTTCAGAGCTTTCAGCCACTAAGGAGGCTTTTCTCTGGCCAGCCGCCCTTCCAAGGCCAGGCGGCAGGTGATTCTGGGGCCCAGCCCACTCCCATAGAGGGTAGGTAGGCTCAGGGCAACTCTTTACTGTGTGGACGGTTTTTTCTAGCCGGAAACCATCACCACAATAGCACATCCCAGTGATCAGCTCCTTATTAGCCAGTGTCAGCTCACTGGGGCATTTAGTCGGCAGTCAGAACGGGAGGGCCAGAGGGGACATTGGAGGGACTCGAACACAGCCTCTTTATTTTATAGATGGGGAGACAGGGGCACAGAGAGTCCACAGGGCACTTTGTGGAGCATCAGAATGTTAACGCCCAAGGTATAGCTGACATACGGGCCACCTGACACCCAGTTCTGAGACACCACACTGCTCAGAGTTCCTTGGAGAAGAAAGCAGAAAAATTAGTGTATTTCCATTTTACAAATAGGACAAATGAGGCTCAGAGATATGAAGTGACTTGCCAAAAGTCACACCATGAAATCGTGATACATTATTGTGGTGGTGGTGGTGGTGGTTTAACTATTACTGTTGACCTCATTTGATTCTCACAACAGTTAAGTGCCAGTTTTATGTCCATTTTGCAGAAGAAGAAACTGAGGCTTAAGGTCTTATAAAGACCCAGAATAAACCCCGGGTCTCTTGACTCCAAGTGCAGTGTCCCCATCCCACTGCAGACAAAATGTGTGACCCCAGGAGCTTGTGCACTGAGCATGGATCCACCAGGCAAGGGGAGGAAAGGTGTGGCCACCTCTGGTCATTGACCAGCCTGCATTGCCAGTGTTACCCCCATTGAAGCCCCCTTCTTTCTCTACACTAAGTGTACCAGCCTCATGCCTCACACAGCTGCCCCCTGTGTATGCTCCTTTTCGTAAGTGGAGACATCCCTTAGAGTGACATCCCTTTTAATGGCCAAGGGAGGAGGGACACATTGGAGTAGGACCCCAAAACAGCAAGGGGGACTCAGAGCTCAGGAGCCTTAGGAAGAAATTTACCCCATCATTGCAGGGGCCTGATTGAGGGGAAACAGGCCCCAAACTACAGTGGGAGGAGCATGCGTCTGGAAACCTTCCTTCCATGGGGGTGGTTATGTGTGACCACCCCGCTCCCCCAAGAAAGGACATCTTGCCACTAAGAGAGTTAGGGGTGGCCTTAAGAGTCTCTTCATCCTGCCCTCCCTAACTTCCTTTTATGGAAGGAATCCAGCCCAGAGTAGTTAAGTAACTTGCCTAAGGCCTCACAAGCAATTAATGCCAGAGACAGTGGGTTCCTTGTAGAGCATCAGTGGGTTCCAGGGGAGAGGAAAAGAGCTAATATGATTGCCATCCACTGCCTGTACTCATCCGCACCCCAAACCACTGGCTGTTCCACCCTGGACCTATAGCATTTATGGCCCTTTAGCAAATCAACTCTCAGTCTATCCCCAGTGATAGTTTGAATGCAGGAACTGGGGACTGGTCTAAGTGCTCCTAGGTGTTTTTGATGTTTGCCGTCTTGTCACTTGGGCTAGGTGCCGTCACAGCAGCTGATGTTCGCTGTCCCCACTCTGGTCCAAAAGACCCCGTTGCCTTCCCTCTCCGTGGAAATTCTGGGTGCTCAGCATACTCCTCCAGCCACCCTGCTCATCCAGCCCTCAGGGAGGCATCACCTCCCATTCACCAAGCAAACGCGGCTATGACACATGCCAAGGGAAAGGGGTTGCATAGTTGGATGAGTTCTGGCTCTGTGGTTGATAAGCTTGGGCTTCAATCCTATCCCACCGTCTATTAGCTGTGTGATTTTGTGCAAGTCACTTTGCTACCCTGAGCCTCATCTGCATCAGGGTGACAAAAGTCTCTAACTTGAATAGTTGCTGATTCCTGGTTTTACCTGTTAGGAGTGATTGCCCTTGGACATTAAGGTTCATGTTCAAAAGAGAGTCAGTTTGGTAGAGGGGGAGGGCGAAAAGACACTGCGATTATACCCCTAAATCTCCGAGCTCATGGGTTCCATTCCCTATTACACAGGTAGAGAAAGAAAGGCTCAGAGAGGAAAAGGTACTTACCTGCCCAAAGATAAATAGTGAATCAGAACCCAGGTCTCCTGACTCCCAGGGTTTACTTCTCTGCCTCAGTGACCTCATGAATGTCAGTGTTTCAACTTCTTCACCTGTCAAAGTTTTAGTAATAGTTCCTAATCATAGTTTCTGAGTACTTACTACATGCCAATCACTGAGCAAAATGCTTTATCTGCAGTATATCACTTAATCCACTGAACCATTTTTTAAGGTAGTTAGATATTATGACAATTTCCATTTTGTAGATGGGAAAATTCGGGATCAGAAAGGTAAGTAACTTGTCTAAGCTCACACAGCTAGGTGATGTCAGAGATGCGATTTGAATCCTGTGCTGGTAACTCTTACTAGCTCTTGTTGGGAATGCCTGCTCTGCCAATCTCCTGGTGTAGGAAGGAAAGATCAGAAAAATTAGGAGCACCATAGGGAAACGAGGAAGTTATTGACAAGCTGTTTACGTTGCTCCATCCCAGTGCCACAGTGATGCGTAAGAGAGAACATAGTTCAAGACATATGTCCACTAGTACTGCCCAGTTTTATTTTCAGGTGAACAAACTCACTGAAGGAGTTTGATGCTACATTAATGAGCAGCTTTCCTGGAAGCAAATTTCCCTAGGGAAGGGAGGGAGAGAAACAGGGAGAATAAGTGTTTCTTGAGTGAGAAATTTGGGGCTTCTAATTGCAACACCTACCCCAAGCTGACCCATTTAGGTGCATCTATTATGCAGTCACGGTCATTCTTCATAGGCACGGTACTTCACACTTGCTACGAACTTGACCGACACATCCACCCATCCATCCATTAACTCATCATCTATTCCTCTATTCATTTATTTATCCATCCACTACGTAGTCACTCATCCATCCCTCCATCCATCCATCTACCCTACACCCATCCATTGATCAAGGAACCATTCGTTTATTTATTCATTATTTCATCCATCCCTTCATCTATTCTCCAGCTATTTGTCCCTTCATCCTTTTTCCAGATATTTTCTTCTCCCATCCATTCATCCATTCATTCAACCAACCAATCAATCAACCAACCAACCAACATTTATTGAGCATCTACTTTGTGCCTTTCTTTACCATTTCCCTATATTTATGGTAAAGTAAGGTTTATTGATTTCATTTAACAGATGATAAGAAATGGCAGCTCAGATCATTTATTTTCTAAGACCTTACAGGCATAAAGCCCGGTTGAACTTGTTCTCCCTATCTTAGTTCTTTGTAAGACACCTAAAACATTGTGGTCCCAAGGAATTTAGGCACTTTACGTTTGTTGGTTTTTCTCTGAGGCCTTTTGCTATCGAGATTTAAATGATTGTACTTACTCATTCTTGTCAGAAACAAAGAATCACAATTGCTATGATCCTTTGTTAAAACTCGTGCAAGGGGATTTCACATCTGAAATCCCTTCTGATTATCCATTCATACCTTCACCCAGCACTGAGCTTCTACTATATGCAAAGCATAGTCATGAATAAAGATATCTCAAGTTGCTCACATTCTAGTAGGAGAGGCATGTCTATTAATAACTAGCAATTAGCAGGCATGGCAGGAGTTAATTTTGTGGAAAAGAGAGTTAAAGTCTGAACAGGTAAAGCGACTGGCCAGAGATCAGCGAGTTAGTCGTAATGCCGTGCAATTTTAGATATTGCTGCTTATAAACTAAGCTCTACGCTGGGCCATTTGTAGGTGTCACTTCACCGAATTCACCCCCAGTCCTATGCAGTAGATAGCACTGTCCCCATTTTGCTGATGGTGGAAGTGAGACTTAGAGGCTTTAAGCAACTTGGCCAAGGTTACCACCTTGTAAGGGTCAGAGTTAGGGTTATAACCGAGATGTACTTGCTGCCAGTCTTCTCTCCTACCCAACTCTTGCTTCCCCACAGGCACGATATGGGGAATGTCACTGGTGAGGCCTAGCTTTCTCCTGCTTTCAAGTTTCTAGATGATCACTTCAGTGGAAGCTTCCGCAAAGACTGGGCTCCAGCAGAGAGGGAAGGGCCTGCCCAGCAGGGAGGCTGACCTCATGGGGCTGGGTGAGGGGTTGCCTGGGGGTAGTGGTGGTCCTTTTTCACACGGGGCAGTTACTCAGAAGGAGAGTCCGCCAGTGGGAATTGCCTTTCATGCCCAACAAGAGGATTATCGAACCATCCATGAAGAGGGACAACCCTTCAAGACAAGGACACAAGAGATATTGGTAGTTAACCATGTGTTTTCTTGCCCAGAGCTAAACCCAAACATGGCAATGCAGAGGATCGCAAGTGGAATCATTGGTGTTGAGGAAGAGCGTGGGAGAATAGATACTTGTTAAGCACAAGGATGTCCCATTTCCTTGCACTAAATTGTAGGGTGATTAAAGACAGCCTTACATTGTAAGAACACGGGTCCAGAGAGGTTATTTTACTTGCCCAAGGTTGCCCAGCTTGACCATCAATTCACACATATTACCATGGAGACACCCATCATTTCTGCCCACATGGGACTTTTCTGGTCTTACAGACCTCTCCCTCCTCCCCTCTCCTCCTCTCCCTTCCCCTCCCATCTTCTCTCCTCTCCACTCCCCAGCAGAGGCAATCTCTTTCTGCTCTGGAGAAATCTTTCTTCCTTTGTGTTTCTTCAGGACTCTCTCCTTAGGTCTGTAAATCCTCTTCCCCTAAAGGCTTTGAGTTTTCCAAAAAGCAAAAGCTAAAAACACTCTCATATTCTTCCTGTTTTCAGCCCTGACACATGCCTCCCCCGAGGCAAGGAGGGTAGAACCCATGATCTGCTTAAATGGTAAAAAAGAAAAGGGGAAAATACAGGGAGAAAAAAACCAAGTAGATCAGGATCTCAAAACAGTATCCCATTTCCATGCAGTATTACCTTTACGCTTTTGAGGTGGGTACTATTAAGACATCTCCAGTTAACAGATGAGGAAGCTGAAGTTCAGAAACGTTATGTGACTTCTCCAAGGTAACACAGCTAGGAAGTGGATCCAGGATTCAAACCCAAGCTTGTAAGACCCCAGCAGTCAAGATTTTAACCACTCTGTTCTACTAACACACTACCTATGAGAAAATAATATCAAAATTGTCCAGAGATGAGAACTGACTTGCCCAAGTTCATTCAACAAGTCAGCAGAATGGGAGCCACATTTGCTGATCAGAGGCACATCAGTCAATACATACATATAATGGGCACCACCTGCATGCATCTGGGCCTATGCCCATGTAGTTCAGTCTCTAAGGAGGTTACACTCAAGACCCAAGAGTAAAGTTCAGGGAGGAAAGAGATATTCATTGGAGTGTCAGCTAAACTACAGACCTATGCAACTGAGTGAAGTAAGGGCAGGATGGCAAAAAAAAAGTTCCATAGGGGCTTCCCTGGTGGCTCTGTGGTTGAGAGTCTGCCTGCCGATGCAGGGGACGCGGGTCCGTGCCCCGGTCCAGGAAGATCCCACATGCCGTGGAGCGGCTGGGCCCGTGAGCCATGGCCGCTGAGCCTGCGCGTCTGGAGCCTGTGCTCCGCAACGGGAGAGGCCACAACAGTGAGAGGCCCACGTACAACAACAACAACAAAAAAAGTTCCATAGAGGATGTCAACAGCTTCAGTCAATTAGTAGTATGTGCCCGAATCACTGTGCTGAGAAGGCTTCTGGGGCTACGTCTGAGATGAGTAACAAAGAATGCTTTGATTCATTAGTGATGTCTGTCCTTGGTGCAAGAAAGGAAGGTCGCAGTATGCATGCTATATATTTATCTTGCCCAGGAAGGGAATGCTACAGCTTTGGGAAGGATCACATCAAGTAGTATCCTTGCTGTTGGTGCTACGCTTTTTACATTCATTGTTTCAATTAATGCTCATCACAAAACACCCCCTCCCCCCATTAAACAGATAAGAAAACAGAACCTCACAAAGGGAAGGTCACTTGCCCAAGGCTAAAGAAGCTAGACAGTGGCTAACCAGCTCTGATAACTACTGTTAAATACATAAACCATTAGGTTGATGAATAGAAATGTCAATAGAAGAGCAATCCCGGAACCTGTTAGTTAGTGCCTGAATGTATGTATCTGGCCAGAGGGCTTTGTCTTGTTTGTCTCCGTATACCCAGCCACTAGCACAGGACCCAGGACACAACTGCTACCCAATCCATATTTACTTAGAGCTGTGAACAGGCATTGTGTTATATACCCCGGGAGAGGTGGTTTAGAGAGCGAAGAGATTGGGCTGCGCTTGTTATGGGAAAGTATCTAGTTCAGTGCTTTGCACAAACTAGGTACACAGTAAGTATTTGTTGAATCAGCGAGTTCTAGAGGAGTTGGCTACCGGGAGAGATTCAGAAGACAAGACAATCTGGATGGAGACAGGGCTCAAGGACCAGTACGCCAGGCCAAGCAGACACATTTCACCATCTCCTCAGGCCAGTCAGGGCGCTGAAGCAGGGCGAGGAGGAGAAGGGGTGGCCTGCACCGAGGGAGCCATTTCTGGCTTTGTGTTCTCCCAGCAGGATGCTGGGAGGCTGCAGGAGCCAGATCTGCTGCTGGGGCTCCGGAACTCAGAGCCAGGGCGATGGAGGCCAGCTTCGTCTTGCCTGGAGCGCCTGGGTTGCTGTGCAGCAAGGCGGGGGCGGGGAGGCAGCAGGGAGGGCTGGCCTCAGGGATGCCAGTCTTCTCCCGCCACATCTTTTCCCAGCTGTGTCCAGCCTCTGTTCAGTTTGGGGGTGATTTATCATCAGAATTGGCATACTGCATTCTTTTTTTTTTTTTTTTTTTTGCGGTACGCGGGCCTCTCACTGTTGTGGCCTCTCCCGTTGCGGAGCACATGCTCCGGACGCGCAGGCTCAGCGGCCATGGCTCACGGGCCCAGCCGCTCCGCGGCATGTGGGATCTTCCCGGACCGGGGCACGAACCCGTGTCCTCTGCATCGGCAGGCGGACTCTCAACCGCTGCACCACCAGGGAAACCCTGGCATACTGTATTCTTAAAAGAGTTTCAAATTATGAAAGCACCATGCGATGGGTCGAATTATTTTTTTCCATTTCACAGAAGAAAAAACTGAGACTAATAGAGTTATCTGTAAAAATAGTAGCAGTGTGAGTCAGACATTATACTAAACATTTCGTATATACTGACTCATTAAAGCTTCACAGTGCCCTATGAGACGGGAAATATTCTTATCTCTATTTCGAGGAAGAGGAAACTGAGATTCAGGGAGGTCAAAACTTCATCAAACCCAGTCCTATCTGATTCCAGAGCCCACGCGCTTAACCTCCATGCTATACAAACTCCTTGTCAATCAGTTAATTAGCCTATTAATTAATAATTTGCATTTATATAGTGTTTTACATTTTTCAAATACTTTGTGTATATTTGTGCCCTTGAGCTGTGCTCTAGTGCTTTAATTCTATAAGGTGGGTGGAGCAGGTATCCTTTTTCTTCACATCCTTTGACACATCAAAAATGGTGCCGGGAGTTTGGAAGGTACTTTCTGCTCTGCTCGGACTGTACTTTGTACACTGTGTGTGACGTGTGATACTTTGAATAGCACAGCCAAGTAACCCCAGCATGGTACTATATTTCACTACCCCAAGCCTCAATTTTATCATCTCTAAACTGGGGGAAATAACTTTCTTCCAAGGTTACTGTGAGGATTGGAGATGATAAATTAGAAAAGAGCCTAGCACATCTGGCACACCAAAGAAGCACCCAGATGCACACCTGGGAGTCTCCCATTTTATAGGAGTGAGCAGATACTTCTCTTGCTGGTTCTCTTTAAGGATGGGAATGAACAATTGGGAGGTGACCGGCGGGAGTTGGCGTGGTCACCTGTAGCTAAGGAGGAGCGCCACTTACTCCTAGGATCCTCTCCTCACCCCTGCACAGCTAGTCACGGGAAAGGAAGGGACTTGGACCCAGGCGCCATGGGATCTCCAATATATTTAACTCCAGTGGACCCTGTGTTTCCAGTGACTGGTCCTGTATTAAAGTCCATAGTGGTGTTGGTCACCATTTGGGCAAAGCCAGACCAGAGCTTTAGCCAGGATTGGGTTAAACTGTTTCTAGGTGCGAGAGAAATCTCTGGGAAAAGAGAGGCAAAGAGAACACAGAAAGTACACTTACCATTGGAACCTAGATTTTGTGATTACAAGTCATCTAGCCATGGACAGTCCTATCCTTGGACTGTTCTGAGTTTTCTCAAGAAACAGCTAGAGGGGCTTTCCTGGTGGCGCAGTGGTTAAGAATACACCTGCCAAGGCAGGGGACACGGGTTCGATCCCTGGTCCGGGAAGATCCCACGTGCCGCAGAGCAGCTAAGCCCGTGTGCCACAACTACTGAGCCTGCTCTCTAGAGCCCATGAGCCACAACTACTGAGCCCTCATGCAACAACTATTGAAGCCTGTGCGCCTAGAGCCCATGCTCTGCAACAAGAGAAGCCACCGCAATGAGAAGCCCGCGCACTGCAACGAAAAGTAGCCCCCGCTGACCGCAACTAGAGAAAGCCCGCGTGCAGCAACGAAGACCCAACACAGCCAAAAATAAATAAAAATTAAAAAAAAAAAGAAACAGCTGGAGATGAAGACATTCTGCCAGAACCTAACCTAAGTGGAAGCTTAGCACTCTCCGTAGTCATGGGGTTGTTGCCCAGTGGGGGAACCTGGAACGCAGTGCCGCTGGAGACACGGGACTTCCTTTCACATCTCATGTTCTTTCTTAGGAATCCCTCAGACCACTGGAATCGATTCCCAGTGCTCTTTCTCTCCAAGGAACATAATCTCTCACCATGAGAGCACATCTGCTGGCTGCTTATACCATTAGACCTGAAGAATAAGTAGAATAGATGTCATCTTGGATATTACAAGAACGTTATTAAATAAAAATAGTGTGGTTAGGGTAGGCAAGAGGTAGCAGCTACGTGGGATCTCAGTGGCTTCACGTGAACCAGTCGTTTCTTGTTTGTATCTTAGTCCTAAATGGGTTGGAGGAGGGCTTTGCTTCATGTAGCCGTATAGGGACCCACCTCCGTAACGTGGCTTCCGTGCTATGTGGCATGATCCAGCTGGAAGACGAGGAAAGTGAACCAAGGTGGAGAGGTCACACCTGCTTTTAACTGCGTCCGCCTTGAAGTGACCCATTACTCCTGTGTATATTCCATTGGTAAAGGCTAGTTACAGGGTCCCTCCTAGGTGCTAAGAGAACTAGAAAGGTAATCTAGTAGCAGGTCTGGGTGGAAAGGGGAGGGAATTCGGTGCCATCCTCTCCCATACACAGGAAATGCCTTTCATTCCTGGAATCACATCCTGTGGTGAGCATCTGTGGCCTCTCTGATAAGCTCTTTCTCTATGTAAGAGGAAGAGGGCCGGAAGAATAACAGTCACTACTTCTTGAGCATTTCCTGTGATCCAGGCACTGTGCTAAAGTCTTCACGTGCATTAACATTTTAAATAAATTAACTCCATCAGGTATATATTGTCATTCCCATCTTATAGACAAGGAAAGCCTCAAGGAGAGAAGTAATTGATCCAAGATCACACAGCTAGAAGCTGTTGAAGCTAGGATTTGAACACGGGTCTAATTCTAAAGCCTGTATTCTTTTTTTTTTGAAGAAAAATTAAGTCTTATGTGTTTTTAAAACCAAACCACTAGGAAAATATATCACTCTTGAAACAGCAAACAGACAGGCTGTATTATCATTTCAAGTAATAAGTTGGTAAAAAACACAACAAGGTCCTTAATAAAACGATAAGGTGCCAGAACTACGGCAAGAGCAACGCATGTCGCAAAAGTGGTATTTGGTAATGGAGGGCCGTCCCGATTTTTGTAAAGCCTGTATTCTTGATTTTTTTTTTTTTTTTTTTTTTTTTTTTTTTTTTTTTGGTACGCGGGCCTCTCACTGCTGTGGTCTCTCCCGTTGTGGAGCACAGGCTCCGGATGCGCAGGCTCAGCGGCCATGGCTCACGGGCCCAGCCGCTCCGCGGCATGTGGGATCTTCCTGAACCGGGGCACGAACCCGTGTCCCCTGCATCGGCAGGCGGACTCTCAACCACTGCGCCACCAGGGAAGCCCTAGCCTGTATTCCTTACCATCAGACCACACTGCCTATGTTAAGAGCAACTTTCAGAGTGTTGTTGGGAGAATTAAATGCAGTGATAGACAAAGTGATTAGGTCAGTGCCTCGACTGCCATTAATGCTCATTAAATGTTGCTACAAAAAAGAAAACAAGGAAAAATACTCAACTGTCAGAAAGTTTCTCTTTGATCTTTGGGAAGTAATCTCCCTTGATTGTTTTTTCCTTTGAAAATTTCATGTTCCATTTATTCACTCTCACATTCAGTAACATATTTATCGGGTGTGTTTTACGTGCCAGACCTGGTGCTGGATGCTTGGGTTGTGACAATGAACTGGATAAAGTCTCTGCTCTCCAGGAGCAGAGTTATGACATGGGATGGATTTATTCTCCCAGAATTCTTAGACATTCTCAGAAAGGACACCAGAGTTGTCAGAAAATTGGGGTCTGATTGGCCCGTTGGGATAGGACGGAACCTCAGTTGACTGAGAGGGTCTGATCTGTATCCCATTCATGGGGCAAACCTAGTCAGTAGGCAGGTGTGAAGGACCATATTATTTTTATTTGGGTCTTTCCAGGAAGCTTTCCTTTCCCGTATAGAGCCTTGCTTCCATACCAATTAGGGCTGCAAGAGGCACAATTCTGTTTCTCAGTTACCCTAGATGCTATAACCGGTGCAGGGCTAGCATATGATATTAGGAGGGCCAGTCTCAGCCCTTCCCTGGGATCAGGGGCAAGGGAGGGGTCTCTCCTCGGGCTCTGGTGGCGAGAAGGGCCAAGCTGCACAGGAATCGTAACGCCCAGCATTTGCTGAGTGTTTATCCCAGTGCCAGGCACTGTGCTGAGAGCGATGTGTGAATTGTACTGCTTCTATAGGCGGGTACATTTTCATCATGCTCGTCCGACACTTGAGAAGCCCGGAGGTCAGAGGAGGGTCACACAGCGAGTAAAGGGTGAATCGGGATTGGACTCACTGTACCGCATTGCTACCCATCGTCTCAGGGTCCCGGGCAGGAGGGGAGTTGTGGGAAGGCTTTGCTAGCCTTGCTGTACAGCCTGGGATCCAGGGCCAGGGGTGAGTAGATTGAACCCTGTGACTTGGCCTGCATTTCCCTGTCTTCCCTTCCCCCCCAACGACAGCAGCGTCCAATCCAAGTCCTAAACCTCCGAGCTCCGTACCTTCATCGTCTCCGGTGTGTCCTGAGCCCCAGTCCCCAGGCTTCTGTGGCATCCTTGATTCTTGATTCTCTCAGGGAGCTGCTGCAAAAAGATTGAAGTCAGCAGCTGCGTATACCTCTATCAAAATGGAGGGCCATTTTGCATATATTTTCTGTTCCTGTTTTCCCCCAAGGGTGTGGGATTGTTAAGTAGGAGAACTGGTAGAAGTTATGAGGGGAGATAACCAACTGAAAATGCGCTGTCTTCTATGCATGAAGAGCTCAGTGCGGCTCAGATACCGCTCCTAGCACAGCTTCAAAAGGAAGCCCTCTTCACGGGCAGGAGAAAGACCACAGGGACCCTGGAACACCCCTGTCCTCACAAGCCCCTTTCAGGCTTGCCAGACGGCCTGACGTCGGTCACTGCCGTGGACTCCTTTCACTTTCACATCTCTTTGGGACCTTTGGACCTCTCAACCACGTGGTCTCCAGGTGCTCCTAAACAACCAACACAGAAAAAATGCAGAATTACCTTCCTATTCTCTCTGTAGTTGACGATATTACAAAATTGTCATATGATGAGGCAGTCGGAATATACAACCAAAAAGTCTAGAGTGTAAAGTATGATAGAAGTGGTTCAGGCTGTGTTTTTAAAGAAGGCCCCCAACTGTGTAAGCTTCGGGCCCCACACACCTGGTTATGCCCCTGGTTCTGAGATTCTGAGACCATAGGATCCCATGGTTCTTAAGTTCCATGGGTCCAAGACCTGTCATCTGCTGAGCCCGATGGGGTCACTCCCGCCTCCTCTGGGACATTGTTCATCAGGACATTTGATCCTAGACTTCACAATCGTGGAACTCCCGGCTTTGAGCCCAATGCATTTGTGGACCAGGACTGCAAGTTCCAAGGGGGTCAGGAAAGCACCACAGCTTCCCATGGCCTCTTCTCCTGGTGAGGGCAAGGGGGGTGGAGCAGAGAGCTCTCGAGGAGGCCTGATTTTCTTTGCATTTCTACATGCGTCTGAGTTTCTCTGTTATCCATCCTGCGGTTGACAGATCTGATGACAGAACTAGGTAGGTCAAGGTCAGGAGGGGCTCCAGTCTCCTTATTTACAGGCAGGGAAGTTGGCTGGAGCATGCCAGCGGCCGGTCCAAGCCCGTGCAACAAGTTAGCCAACAGCCAGGACTTGAACCCAGGGAAGAGACCACCTTCCCTCTACACTTTGCTCCCCCAGACTCAGAAAGGAGAGCAGGCACAGAGAAGGCACTTTGCTTCCTTCTGAGGAGGCACCGGGGGGCGATTTCAAAGGCAGGAGTGAAGATGATTTCCAGAGTCTGGGAAAAACAAAACAAAACAAAACCACTGTCCCAGTTTCCAGCAAGCCACAGCCCCTTCTTCCAGGATCTGTTTTCCTTTGTTCCCTTGGCGGTGCCCCAGGCTCCCCTCCATTATGATTTCACTGTATTTTGGGGGGACACCGAACGGGTTTGCCCAGAGAAGGTAAAGAATGCGGCTAGCAGCATCACAGTCCCTGTTGCTACAGATTCCAGTGTTTGCAGTTGCACAAAAGCCTGATTTGAAATAAACATCATAAAAGTTTTACAACAGCGTCAAGTGGGTATAGGGTTCCCATGCTCTAGCTGACTCTGGGGGAGCAGCTAGAGCTCTCAGCTTAAAGTTCTGGGGCCTTGACACTTTCCTGCCCGAGCCTGGAGAGGATGGGTCCTAGTCAACAAAGCTAAAGGGGCTCCATTTTACAGGTAGGGAAACAGAGAAACTCAGCTGTCACAGAGCTCTTCTGAGATGATCAATGGAACAGTACCTGGGGAGAGTGTAGTATGGTGATTCCCAAACTGGGCTGCACAGTGGAATCACCTAGGAATCTTTAAGAAATACTGATGTCTGGGCCCCATGTCTGGGCGCCCTTATTTAATTGATTCAAGGTGACATCTGAGCATAGTGGGTTTTTAAACTCGTCTTAGGTGATTCTAATTTGCAGTGATGATTGGGAACCACTGGCGGTGGTGAAGGGTCAGGGTGATCTACATTTGAATCTTAGCTGCAGTGTTTTATAACTTTGTCCTTGAGCAACTGATTTCATTCATGTGAGTCTGTCTCCTCCATCTCTAAGTTGGAGCTAATAGTAATATCTACCTCATCCAGGGTCAAAGTGGAAATTAAATGAGATAGTATGAAGTGCTTAAAGCAGTGCCTATCATGCTATAAGTGATCAGTGCATGTTGGTTTTATTACTGTTTTTGTTGTTGATATTTTATTACTAACATATATCATCATTCCAAGCCCCCAAGTTAGAAAATGAGGGGATCAAATCACAGGTCCACTGATGGATGAATTAGGATTCAGGAGACCTGATTCTCTTTTTGACTGTTCTGACCACACACGAGCTGTGTGACCTTGAGCAAACCTCTTAGCCTCTCTGAGTTTAGTTGCCTCATCTTGCCAGATGGGTCTTGTAGCCCCTGGCCATCTACTGTCCAGAAGAGTTGTGAGATTCCAATAAGATAATGGATTTGAATGAGCTTTGAAAACCGGAATGCACCAGAGGAATTTGAGATATTATGATTATGACGGCCATCTCATCCCCCACACGCCCGGGCTGGCCCATCTGTTCTGGGAATTTTTGGGTCTCTCTCTGCATCTTTTGGCCGTCAGTCCGGAGCTGTTCAGTCTGACACGTGGGCAGGTTCCAGAGAGGATTCTGTCCGTTCTCCATCCGCCCCTCAAGTTAACTCTTTTCTCTCCCCTCGTTTGGCTCTCAGGACCAATATCTGACTTGAGTGGGTGCCAGTGGCGGGAGGAAGAGTTGCTCATCTTTTTCTTTTTCCTGGGGTCCGGAAGTAGTCAGAGGTCTTGGATTCCCCAAAATGGGAGAGTTGGAAGGTCCCCATAAGACTTTCTAGATCGACCAGCAGATGAGGCAGAGTGGGGAGATAGAGCAGGGATTCGAACCCAGCTTCCTAAAGACGCCCATCTTGTGTTCTTCTGCTTCACCTCCATCCCTGCCCCGTCGCCCCAAGCTCTTGGTGACAGGCTCTAGAATATCAGCCTCACCTGGCCCCTCAACTGCTCCTGGAGGAGTCGTTGCCCATTGGAGACTATCAGAGGATGGGGCGGGGCTCGCCGCTTCCCCCAGGAACCTGGGCTGTCTCCAAGAATCTGTATCCTTGGCCAAGCGCCTTTGCCTCTGAGACTCAGTTTCCTCAGCTGTACAATGGGAAGACCTACCACGTCATTGTCTACTAGTCACGTGAGAGCATTAAGTGGGCAAGTCGGTAACGTCTGTTGCCTCGGATGCCAGTGCGGCTGCTGGGGATGGGGAGAGAGATGTGATAACTCTGCCAGGCCAGATCCCCTGGCTGGAGTCAGAGGCCAAGGCAGAGGCATCTGGGCTGCTCCGAGCTGTGCGGGCTGGGAGGAGCCTGCGAGAAGGCAGGGCCTGCCTGGATTGGCAGCTGCAGGCCTGCTGGCAGATGGTCTCCTAAGCGGGCCACCCCGAGGTCAGCTTTATGGATTTGCACATTAACCCTTCCCTCCCCAGCAGCCCTCAGATGCTGGTTCTTTATGACTTTGACCTGACCCACTGATGTTGTTGGGTCTCTAACTGAGCTGTAGACAAGACCCTGACCTACATCTTATCACTCCCCTCCCCATCTTGTCACACCCCAGGAGACAAACCATCCCTCGGATGTGTGGGTACTTTACAGTGTGCAGAGCCAGACTCTGGTCCTCACAATACTCAGGACTGGGCAAGACTGATGACAGAACAAACTTTTAATATTATCACTTGTATTCATACTCATTTTTGTAAACACTTACATACAAAAAAGAAAAGATCACTGCACAGAGAATAACCACTACAAACATTTTGGAGTTTATCCTTCTGGACTCACTAACTCACTCTTGTTCTCTCTTTCTCTCTCGTTTTCTCATCTCACTCTTTCTCTCTATATGTTTTAATCAACTTGGGATAATATTGGGCATTTTTTTAATTTCAGATTTTTTTTTCTAATTTAACAATACAGTCCAAGTATCTTACTATGTCAGTAAATACCCATCCACCTCGTCATTTTTAAAAGCCTGCATAATATTCCATTATAGGCATTAATCAGAAGTAATTTTCCTATCCACCGTTGTTGGATAACCTCACAGAGCAGAGGAGGAAACAAATTCAGAGAGGCTCAGTGACTTGCCCAAGGTCACACAGCTTGTCAGTAAGAGCTTGAACTTGAATTTTGGTCTTGGAACTTTAAAGTCTGTTCTGTTTTTTAGAGTAAAAGAAGTGAGGGTTTAAGAATGCTGCTCCTCAAAACCAACATGGACTGAAGCTCACTCCAAGGGCAAGTCCAGACAAGCCGTGCTTGTTGACTGTTCACTCCGCTCAGTTCTGTGTTAGAATCTCAGCCCCATCTTTATTTGCTTTGTGACTTTGGGCAGCCTCACTCCCCTCTCTGGGCCTCAATTTCTTCATCCATAAAACAGGGCTGTTAAGATCTAGCTTATCAGGCCATTGGGGGGATTAGATTAGGTAAGAAATTGTCCAGCAAGTATGTGGCACAAAGTAAGTGCTCAGCAGTGAGGCTCATATGATTTCACTGCTGCTAGGATTTTTGATATTACTACTGACAAGAATATTACTAATGTTCTTAGTATTATTATCTAATATCTATTATTATTATTATCTAATATTATCTAATGTTGTCTAATATCTAATAATATTAAAACTCTAATCGTAGTACTAGCCCCAGTGCAGGGGCTGTAAGACTTCCCGCTGAGCCTCTTCTGCTCCCGGGCCTCAGTTTACCCACCTGAAAGTGCGGTGCTGCCCTTGGTGATTTCTGAGGGTGGTTCTGTCCTCACTCCCAGCTCCTCGCGAGGATGCATGTTAACCCCTTGTGGGCTGCGGGCTGGTCTGGTCCCCTCTCCTGCATCAGTGCTCTCTCTCTCTCTGTCTCCTTCCCCCACCAGCCAGAGCCAACTGGCTGCCCCTCCTCCACCAAGTCCCCCGGCCTTTGACACTAATTGATACGGTGTTTCCCCCTCTAATCCTGCCTCTGCCTCCGGGGCCCTTGTTCCTAGGGCATCTGCTTGATGAGAGGAAGAGGAGGCAGGGCCCACCGCCACCCGCCTGTCTGCCATCTGGTCCCCTTCCCCTCCCTCCTCTCAACGCCGCCAAGAAAAATCTGTAATGAATCCGTGGCCCCCGCCCAAGGGGCTGGGGTGAGGCCAGGCGCATGCTGGCTGTGTACATGCGTGCGTGCGCGCACACACACACACACACGCACGCACACGCAGCTTGTAGACACAATTATTGGTAAAGCTTTTGTGCGCTCTCCCAGGCCCGCTCCAGCTGAACAGCTGCTGGAAGGGCTCAGGAGCGAGATGCTAACAGGAGGGGAACTTTAATTATCTGACCGAATGGCACCTTTGGCAGCCCCAGGGGACTGGACGAGATGGGGAAGAGGGAGGCAGGCAGGGGAGAGAAAGACCATTAAATAGGAGAATCGGGGGGGCAAGAAAGGGATGGGATGCACTAGCTACTGGGGAGGGATGATGGAGGAGATTCACAGCGATCCCAGCCCCAAAGAACCAGACCTTCTCAAATCCACAAGTTGAAGAAAAGATTTGCAAAAGTTAGTTTTCTTCTTTCCTGAATCCATCTGCCCTGCATGACTTTCACTCACTAAGCCATCAGGGCTGCCTTCTAAAGCCTGGTGTCAAGAGCAGAACTTTGGGTTCTGCACCTCTGGATTCTAATTGGCCCTCTGCTCCTTGCTGGCTGTGTGACCTTAGGCCAAGTACTTCACCTCTCTGAGCCTTGAGGTTCCTCTCTGTAAAATGGAGATAATAGCAATACCTACTCACAGGGTTTTTGAATGAGATAATATCATTCATTCAAAGGGCACATATTTAGGGAGTGCTTGCTGTATACCAGGTACTATGCTAGGAGTCAGAGATATAAGAGAACCTGTGACAGATTGGGGTGCAGGGAGGTGCTAACAATAAACAAGGAAACCAACTGATAAAAAAATAAGGTGTGAATAGGGCCCAAAGAGCAGTTGCTACAAGCAACTTTTCCAGATGCTTCTCCTTCCGCTCTTGTCAGTCAGACCATTTTCCCCCTTTGTTTCTTAGCTCCTGAGTTGGTGTGTGTCACGGCCAAAGCTGTTCGCTCTAATGTTTCATGACTGTGCCGTGGGAGATACTCTCTCTGCATCAGAACAGCTTCAGGCTCAGCGCCTGGTACATAGTAGGTGCTCAGAAAATATTTCCTGGGATGAGTCGCCCAGAGAGCCTGGGCGATGAAGTTAATATTAAGCGATTGAGGGTGAAGAGTACCAGCCTCAGAGGGAGGCCAAAGAGGGGTCTGTCCACTTCAAAAAGAATAATATATTCTTCACTGTGAGGAATTTCCTTTGCACTGTAGGATGTACACAAACTGATGACAGTGTCACTGCTGATGAAGGGGGGTGGGGAGTGGCTGGATGTTTAGCTTTGTCTCTGTGGCTTATGTATTTAATGAGAAGGTTTTCGTAAATTACAAGATTTCCCCCTGTATTAGTTATGTGTATAAACATTAAAAAAAAAAAAAAAAAAGACTAGGTGGAGGTACATGAGCAGCACTGTAGGATGTTTAGCAGCTTCCCTGGGCGCTCTACTCACTAGATGCCAGTAGAGTCTCCACACTGCTCCCCCCACACCCCCGCCAAAAACACGCCGTTAGTTGTGACAACAAAAAACGTCTCCAGAGATTGCCAAATGTCTCCTGCAGAGCAAAATCGCTACTGGTTGAGACCCACTGATCCAGTCAGAAATATCTGACATGGCTGGAAAATCAGGACTGTTCAACTTTGGAAGGCTTTGGAAATTAAAAAAAAAGCCACATTGAGTCACGTCTCCTGCCTTCCCATGGGATTAGAGAGGACCAGAGTTGCACAGAGGAAGGAGCACACGATTGGAGTCTGACAATCTGGACTTCCGTTGCCCGGGTCTCAGTCTTCTCATCTGTAAAATAGGGAGACTAAGGCCTCCCCCACATGTGCCATTGTCAGTCTCTGGTATCTTGTTGCAAAGCTCTTGGGCTTTGGAATTGACAGATCTGGTTTCAAATCCCACCTGGGCACCCCCAGGCAGGCCACTTCACCTTTCTAAGCTCTTTCCTCATCTGTAAAAGGGGGGTGAGGATAACACCCACCTCCTAGGTTGGATTCAAGGATTACCTACGAGAATGTCCGCAAGCACTTCACAGTGTCCTGATGTGGCAAAGTGCTCAGTCACTGTGGCTACGACACTTAGGGTGGCAACATTTGTAAGCTGTACTTTAGCCAAGGTCCTAATATAAGCCAATAGTAGTCACATGGGGAAGAAGGTTAGAGTCTCTCTTTTCACCTCCTTGGAAGGACATTTATTCGTGCAGCCAGCATTCACCACGTGCTCACGATGGGCCACTTCCTTTGGATAGAGATGAATCAAACACAGACAGCCGCCCATGGGGAGTGCCAACACGCCAACGTAACAGGGTGTCTGAGCTGGGACTCACCCAGTGTCTTTCTAGCCAAGGTTCCCATGACATAATTCCCAGGTGGACATCCCCTGACTTAGCAACACTCCTCGGAGACAAAGCTTTCCGGGAACTCTTCTCAGCTTACCGTCCTCCCGGCCTCTGGAGTCAGCCTTTTCTACCCGTCCTCCTTGTCCCACTTTGGGATTGTAGGGCAAGTTGCTTATAATCCTTAAGAACAGTTTTCTTCTCCGTGTCCTTCAGCCTGTCTGTCCCCCCTTCCCTTTTTTTAATCAACCAATGAACGCCTCCAAGATGCTCTTTGTCTGCTACTGAGGCCCTCCCTTTTCAACTGCACTCCTGCCGACTCAACCAGCTTCTTCCTTCTGCCCCACCATGGCCTCCATCTTCGTTCCTTAACCCACAATTCTTTGCAATTTCTCTGCAAAGACCCTGCAGAGTTCTTTTATTGTTTTTTTTCAGTTACCTCTCACCTAAGCGTTTCTAGTTTTCCTGTCCCTGTTAATAATATCTCCCCTGCTTAGTGATTTCCTCTGTTGACGTTTACTGTGTCTTTATTTCCTCCTACCCCAGATGGAGAATGACCCAATTTTACCTTCTCAACTGGGGGGAAGGCAAGCATGAGCAAAATCTCGCCAGGTGTTTTACATCAACCCGGGAGGCGATGCTATTTAATCCCAGCATGCACTAGGCTACAGGCGGAATTAGCAGAAGGATGGGTGAAATTGGATGGCCCTCTAACATCTCCAATACGCCTTCATGGCCGGGAAGCATCACTATTATTTCTTTAACTAAGTAAGTGACACGATCTCCAAGAATATCCGATTGATGTTTGCACGTGAGTAACAA
This sequence comes from Grampus griseus, assembly GCF_964374135.1. NCBI lineage: Eukaryota > Metazoa > Chordata > Mammalia > Artiodactyla > Delphinidae > Grampus > Grampus griseus. Next base: position 10,309,380 of record NC_139006.1, on the reverse strand, counting down.
ACAAAACAAATTTTGGAGCCAAACAATCAAGCTGCTTGCTTTTCTGCACCAGTTTGTCACTGCAGCGGCATAAAGAACATCAACAGTGACACCAGCACCAAGAAACCCATGACATCTCCAGTTAATGATGAGAAAGTCAGGTCCAGAGATTTGCCTGTGTTACCTGATGTAACACAGGTGAAAACAGAACATAAACTGGAGTTAGGATTCAGATGTTCCAAGTTCCAGATTTTAAGTCCGCTATTGAATCATCTGCTTTCTGCTAAATATTTTTTAAACAAGTTTTAATCATAAAGGTAACATTTGATCATAATTTATAAAAAGCACTGTAGAAGTATACAAAAGTGAAAGTCTCTTCATCTTCTACTCCTGTCTACTAGAGGCAATCGCTCTTGTGCTTTTTTTATCCATTTTTCCATAAATGTTTTATACGAAAATACAATGCATTATGCCAGGAAAGTTGCCTTTTCTTCTGAACTTTGTACCTTGGGTTTTAAAATATATTAGTACATTTAGAGCTGCCCTGTTCTTTTTTTAATCGCTGCATTGTATTCTGTTGTATAGATGTATCATTCTTTATTTAGTCAATGTCCTATTGATTCACAGTCACTCTGTTTTCAGAATTTTCCCTTAAAAAACATTACTATAATAAGAATTTTGGTATATCTTTGCCCACTTCGGAGTTCATTATCTCTATATCTATCTATCTATAATAAATTCCTAGAAATGGAATTGTTAATATCCCTAGCATAAGATACTGTCCTAAAAATTTTTTTTAATTTAAAAAAGAGGAAAAGGGGGTGGGGGCAAAGAAAATGATACTGTCCTATTGCCCTCCCCAAAGTTTGCGCCCTCCCTTCCCGAGGGTATTGACATTTACAAGCTAGGGAATGGTCAAGCTCTTTCATCTATGTCACTCTGAGAGTTAGCAAGTGTGTGCCCGTTCTGATTCCCCTTTCTTTAATAATGAGCGAGGCTGCACATCTTTGCAGACTTGTTTGCTGTTTTGTATTTTTCTGTGATTGCTTTACTTCGTGTCCTTCATCCATTTAATAGAATTAGGTCATTCTCTTTCTTTCTTTTTTTAATTTGTAAGGGCTCTTTGCATATTAAGCAAATTATTCTTCTATCTGTCATGTGTGTTACCCCTTACAGTTTTTCTGTTTTTTTCTGATGAGGATAGAGATTCAGAGCAGACAAAAAAATTGTAGGTAGCATTTGGAAAAAGGATAGAAATGAAGCTAGATTTTATCTCCCTCCCCAATCCTCTCCCTCTCCCAAGAATGCTTTGCTGTAACAGATGGAGACCTATGAGTCAGAACAGGTATAAGGATCTAATCTCCTCTTCTCCTGCTGGACCTGCGTTCAAGTGAGGGCATGTATTAGAGAAAAGAAAAGCCGTCTGCAGGGAGAGTCTGGCCACTTCCCAGATCCAAGCTACACTTGGCAGCCTGGTCCCATTCCCCAAATGCCACTCCATGTTTTAAAGACCAGACACAAGGTAGCATATGGCCTACAGGAACCCTGAAAATTTTAAATTTAGGGAAGCACAGGAAGTGAGGAGGTGGCGTGCGATGGGGGCCTCCTGCAGGACTGTTCAGCCTCAGAAGGTGGGGAAGGGATGGGCTTTCTCTGCTCAGTTAGGAACCAGCACATCTCTGGTCACTGAACCCATGGGAGTATACTTTGACAAAAACCTATAATCCCGTTAGAGTGGGAGTACCCTAGAACCCAGCTACACCCCTTCTAGCATGGAGAAAGCCTCAGGCACACTCCCAAATTCTGTTCCAGAAATCTGTTGAAGGCATGAGCAATTGGATGCACGTTTATTGTAGCACTGATGTAACTGTGAGAAATCAGAAACAACCTAAGTGCCCAAGAATGGGGGAATTGAGAAATAATAAGTTGTGATCAACCCCAAATATGGAAGGCAGTGAAGCCAGTAAAAGGGATGAGGCTGAACTCCAAGTCTAGGCATGGAAAGAGGGTATGTGTTTGAGTGAAAATGCCAGCTGCAGGTGGATATATGTAGAGTAGAATTCTTAGGACAGCAGGATCATCTTTCCTTCCCCAACATATAATCGATCCGTCAGGGAGGCTATCAGCTCTAAGTATAGCCGAAATCTCTTCTTCTCCATCCCTACAGCCCCTGAACTAGTCAGAGCTGTCATCCTCTCTCACCTGGACTCCCAGGGACAGTCTCCCAAATCCCCCACTGCCACTTACAGTTGTTTATTCTTCTCTGGGCTGTGCTTTAATGCAGCCACCAGGCCGATCATTTAAAAACCAAACCTTTTCATTGTCACGCCTCTGCTCAAGACCTGCCCTGCTGCACTATGAATAAAATCCAAGCTCCTGGCAATGGTCCCAGCTTCCTCCTAGCTCCTCTTGTGTCTCCGTGTTCCCCCTCTCTTCCCCTCCCCATGCTGCTGCAGCCACAGGGGTCTTGCTAGCCCTCCCACATACCATGTTCATCCCAGACTTAGGGCCTTCACACTTCACCCTGGACTGTTCCTCCCCCAGATGTGTGCCTGGCCGGGTCCTCCTCATTCTTCAGATGTCAGCAAAAAGGTCACCTCAGAAACGTTCTCTCTTACCACCTGTAACGGGCTGAATAGTGTCTCCCCTAAAATTCAAGTCCACCCAGGACCTCTGAACGTGACATTATTTGGAAATAGGGACAATGCAGATGTAATTTAAGATGAGGTCGTACTGGAGTAGGGTGTGCCCTTCATCCAGTATGACTGGTGCCTTATGAGACGAGAAGAGACACAGACACAGAGGGAAGGCCGTGTGAAGATGGAGGCGGGGCTGGAGTGACGCTGTCACAAGCCAAGGAAAGCCAGAGCCAGCAGAAGCTGGAGGAGGCGAGGAAGGGTCCTCCCCTAGAGCTTTTGGAGAGGGCCTGGCCCTAACAACACCTTGATTTTGGACTCCTGGTCTCCAGAACTGTGACAGAATAAATGTCTGTTGTTTTAAGGCACCTGGTTTGTCTACCTTGTTATGGCAGCTCTAGGAAACAGGTACACACACCCCACCCACCCACCCAATACAATAACACCTTTCACATTATTCTCTGTCAGAGGACCCTTCATAGAGATGAGCAGGACGTGGTCTTTGCCCTCAGAGTTCAGGGTTCAGTTCATATATATGTGTATATATATAGTTTTTTTTTTTTTTTTTTTTTTTTGTACGCGGGCCTCTCACTGTTGTGGCCTCTTCCGTTGCAGAGCACAGGCTCCGGATGCGCAGGCTTAGTGGCCATGGCTCATGGGCCCAGCCGCTCCGTGGCATGTGGGATCTTCCTGGACCGGGGCACAAACCCGTGTCCCCTGCATCGGCAGGCGGACTCTCAACCACTGCGCCACCAGGGAAACCCGATATTTTTTTTTTAAAGAAAAAATAAACAGATTGTTTTATTTCCCTATAAGAAATTAAATTTTCTAATCAGAAATTATGAAAATAATATAACAGACTTTTAAATTTATGTTTTGTCTGCTAGGAGACATATCCAAATTTGCGGTTCATCACTAGTAATCCTGGGAAAGAATACACGTACCTTACAAATCCCTGTTTTGTTTTCCCCTCCATCACCCTTGACTACTGTGTCATTTATTTTTCTTAATACTGATTTCGTATTCTCTTGTATTTTTACCTATTTTATGGCATTTTAAGCAGCATATGGGCAGTTTTTTTTTTTCCTTATATAATAACATGCTATGGGAGTGCTTGAGAATGGCAAAGTGGCAGCAGGCAGCCAGGCAGCCCATGTCTGAATCCCAGCTCTGCCACTTAGCAGCTGTGTAACCTTCGTCATTTCAGATCTCTGTACCTCAGTTTTCTCATCTGCAAAATGGGGATAAAATAGTACCTACCTCATTGGGTTGTTGTGAGGGTTGAATGAGATAATAATTGTAAATACTCTGGGGTCTAGAACATGGTAAGTACTATTATGCTTATTAAATATGTAGCCAACTTTAATATCCTCACGAATTAGAAAATTCCTTAACGTGAGAGCCATACCATCTACAGCCTAGACTGCAAGCCCCTTGAGACTGTTTTATTCCACTTTGTATCTCCAGCTCCTGTGACTGGCACACAATAGCTGCTTGATAAATCTTGGGTGAGCAAATGAATGAGTAAATGAATGAAACCCAGGTTTTCCACCCATTAAGTGCATGATGGTAGAAAAGTCATTCCTTCTTTCTGCACTTCACTCTCCCCCATCTTGAAACCGACATACCTCTAAGGTTTCCTCCAGTTCTAAAGTTACCTGAGTCTGTGCCTGAAATGGCGCACCAGCACGCTGTTTCCTTGCTGAGACATTGCCCTGTCTCTGGATACTTTTCTCTGGAGCTTTTCCCTCACGACTGTGGACTTCAGCATCTGGGCTGCGGATTCAGCATGCGCTCAGGGGCAGGCAGCTGCTGCATTCCCTGCACTGGGGAAGATGGGAGGGGAACAGGAGGGTGGGTGGCAGGAGTAGGGGGCTTCTGGGAAGCAGGGGCGGAGATATGCGTGGATGAGTGTTGCTCTGCCAGCCAAACTGGGGACAAGAACCTAGGGACTTGGAGATTCTTAAAAGCAACAATGAGTGGAGTCCATTGAAGGGAGAGTCGAGAGTAAAGGTTTCTGGCATCCTTCACTGTAGGATGGGGTGTGTGTGTCCATCTCCTCTTCACTTTAGCAGAGGCTCTCCTTCAACACTCCCCTTTCCCACCGTCTCCAGGCTCAGCCAGTTTACTAGTGAACTCATTCTGCCCCCCTCCCCTCAGCCCTTCTGCTCCCACCTCTCAGCAGAGGAGCAGCTCTGCTCTGCCCCATCCTCTGGACTCAGACTGACCTTGACTCAAATCCTGACTCTGCTACGTACCTGCTGTGTGACCTCCAGCAAGTTATTGACCCATTAAACCCCAATTTCCTCATCATTAACATGGGGAAGAATAACTTAGCAGGTTGTTGTGAATATTAAAACAATGTCAATAGAAAGCTTAGCACAGCATTAGGACGTAGTATGAGCTCCAAGCATGACAGCCATTGTACTTATGAGAAAAGAGAAGCAGAGAGAGACAGGGAGGGAGAGAGAAATGCATGTGTTCTGGATGAGAGCTAGAATGAATGGGTTTAATTGGAAATACTGGGGGGCCACCAGGATGGAAGAGGAATCCTCTAGAGTAATGGAAAGAATTACTCTGATTTGCTTTGTTGTAAATTGGGATTTTATACCCTAGACTGATTTAAAGTGGGGCATACTTACTCTCAAGCCACCTAGGAATCATGAGGGCCTCACTGAAGATTCTAGAGCATCTATCCTGCCATCACTCCCCCCCGCACACACACCCAGTGGTGGCTGAAGTTTGTGTCTCCTTAAGGATGGTTTGGTTGCAAGAAGCCAAAACTGACTCAGTGAAGCCCAAGTAGAGAAGGGTTCATCACAGGGAAACGCCCCAGAACCCAGCTGCTCCAAATGGCCAGATGAAACCCTCAATTCTCCATAATCTTCCAGATCTGCACCCCACCAATGATGCCCTGAATCTCCTTGCCCCAATTCCGCATTCCCAGAAGAGAGGACCTGACTGGCAAAGGTGATAAGTAAACCAATTTGATGTAAACCAAATCCTAATTTAAATGCTCTGGGGGCCAGCCCCTTAAATTTAATAGAAGCTTAAAGAAAAAGGTGAGCACAAAATCCTTTGTGCCATGTGGACGGTTAAGCCCTAATCACAGACACACTTGCCATCCCTAGGTGGAAATAATGGATTTGCTGCCTGCAGAAAAGGGGCCGCCTGCAGATCCAGTCCTGTTATCTTCCTTCTTCCGATCAGCATGGGTAAAAGAGGGACTCAAGAAATCCCTGAAGTTTCCCAGGATTTGAATTCCCACAAGCATGTTCCCATCATCCACCCACCTCAGCTGAGTTTGTTTTAAATTTTCACTCTCAGCCCCGAACCCCAAACAGCAACTGCTTTTCGCCTTTTCTGGCAGCGGCTGCCTTTGTACCCTGTTACCTCCTCCCCAAATAAGACATTTAGTTAATTTTTTACCCCACTATTCCTAACAGCTCCTTCCTCTGCCCTTGAGCATTCTCCCTCAGCCTCCCTTGGGTCAAACTCCTTCACTGAGAAATGAAACAGTCGTCCCAGACAAGACCTCCCTTCTCCAGCAGTTTTATTCGAGGAGCAGGGCTCTGTGCTTACGGATCATTTCAGAGCTAGAAGTGAGGGTATTTGAAGGGGAAAGGAAGTACCAGCAAACTCACTGGAGGCAGGGAAGCAAGAGGCTGGAGAGACCATGCAAATGAATGGTTTTGAATCCTTCAGGGGGACTGGGATGCCTTGAGAAGCTGGAAAGCTGTGGATGCTTTTCCCAGAAAAATCATGCGCATACAACAGCACCAGGGCCGCTGCTTAGTGGCAAGGCACCTTGAACTAGGGAAGGGAACCCCTTTCTCCGGGTGGACTTCCGCCCTCAACTTAGCCCCTTAACAGGGTATCCCTGTACAGGCAGCAACTTGCACAATTGAGAGTGGTGGCCCTGCGTGGACTCCCTGCTGGATCGATCACCCCCTCTCCAATTTAACACTCAACCCCTTCATTTTACTGATGGGACCCTGAGACTCAGAGTGGGGAATTGACTTTCTCAAGGTCAGATGGTGAGTCAGGTACCTGGGATGAGAGTCTCGACGCTCAGCCTTTCTAACTTTATCCCCTGCACCCCACATACGCAGACCCTTTCACCTACCTCCTGATTAAAGCCAAAGGATTATCCCCACTCTACTCAGAGGCAAAGCAACTGGTGTGGTAGATAAGAATCTGTTGTCTAAATATCTAAATTAAATCCTTGTAGAAGATGCTTGCATTGAGGTGTTGGTTAAACCCAGTGGCCCCAAGCAGGGAAGAGCTATCCATCTTATCAGCACAGTCTGGGTTGAATGATCCATTTCCAACAGTGCAAGGAATGAAATCATGGAAAGGATAAGAGTCGGGATGGAAAGGGCGTGAGTCAGGGCTGTTGGCATTGAAAAAGTGCAGCTCAAAGTTGTTCTGAAGAGTACCATGGAGGTGTGTTAAAGACAGGCCCGGTGTGAGAGCGCAAATGAATTGCCCAAAATAGATGAGATTTCTCTCGGTGGTAATTGCAGGCAGAGCTGGAGAAAGGTTTTCTATCGAGAGCACAGGAAGGAAAGAGCTGGGGAAATAAAGAGGATTTTATCTTGTAGCCAAGAATGAGGAAAGGCTTTTGAAAAAAGGGGGTGATTAAGCTCATCTTTTTCAAAGAGAAATAGTCCTATTGGGTGGACAGGAAAAGGTGATACTGATCCCCCCACAGAGAGGAGCTATCATGGCACCAAGAAAGTGATTCACAGAGACAGGGGAGAGGAGCTATGGGTTCCATTGGTTGTCTGGGGACCTTCCTTGTGATTCCTCTTTCTCAGCCTCAGTTTTCTCATCTGTACAATGGGTATGAGCAAACTTCTATAGGCAAAAAGAGTGATGGATCTTACAAACTTAGCGTTGAGCCAAAGAAACCAGGCACAAAAGGGCATCTACAGTATGATTCCATTTATATTGTTGGGGCTCAGAGCAGGCTGCCCCAAAATATGCCACAAAGGCATATTGATTATTTTGAATTAAAGTTATTTTAAGAAATGGCCAATGCAAGAGGGACACTTTGGCCCTCCTTTCTGTCTCCCCAAAAGCAGGAAATAAATCTCTCATGCGCAAGATGCACTCCCTGCCTCTGGAGGTAGAAGGGTGCCCTTATCACCGGAGATATAGGGATGAGGAGCCTGTACAAACAAACCTTGTTACTTTTAAAATGTACTAACTCAAGGGCTTCCCTGGTGGCGCAGTGGTTGAGAGTCCGCCTGCCGATGCAGGGGACGCGGGTTTGTGCCCCAGTCCGGGAAGATCCCACATGCCGCGGAGTGGCTGGGGACGTGAGCCATGGCCGCTGAGCCTGTGCGTCCAGAGCCTGTGCCCCGCAATGGGAGAGGCCACAACAGTGAGAGGGCCGCGTACCACAAAAAAAAAAAAAAAGTACTAATTCAAGCCCAAACTCTGTTTAGGTTTCTTACTAATTAAGCACCCAAAACCCAAGTTTCTTTGTCCTGTCAATTCCTCACAAATTTATTGTTTCTTTGTCTAAAAAGTATAAAAGCTGCCTGCTTTGGCCACTTCTTAGGTCCCATTTCTATGAGACCTTCATGCGCATGAATTAAAATTTGTGTCTTTTTCTCTTGTTAACCTGCCTTGTGTCAATTTTATCATCAGTCCAGCCACAAGAACTCAAGAGGGTTACAGGGAGAAATTTCCCCTCCCCAACAATATTCAGCCCCAAGACAGGCAAAACTCATCTAGAAGTCAGAAAAGTCAGGAGAGGAAGATGAGAGCGTGACCAGGAGTGAGCATGGCGGTGGAGGGGGGGTCTGGGTATTGGAAAAATTCTGTTTCTTTAATCTGGTGGAAGTGCGTTGAGCTGTATCTTGATGATTTGGGAACTCTTCTGTAGGGCTGTTATATTTCACTTAGAAGTTTACTTAAAAAAAGAAAAAGAACTAACCTGTGCTCGTAGAGGAGGTGGAATCTGTAGGCAAATGACTACCTATAAATTCAAGGCAGACAATACAGGAGTTTTGGAATTGAGGCGGAACAGTCAGCAGAGAGCAGCTGATTTGTAGGTAGGGGAGGGGTGTACGTTCATCACCGTGTGGCTTCAGAGAATGAAGACTTTAGGGACACCTTGGATCAGCCTGAGTAGACTAGAGCCTCCCAAGGATCAGACAGGTGAGGGAGTGTGGGCACCACTGCCCCCCAGTGGCCACTGGTGCTGGAATCCCTCTCATAAAGGGCTGAGAATTCTGGCTTTTGTCCTGCCGCACTAGGGGCACCATGCCTGAACTGAGGTTAATAGAAAGGGACGTGGTTGTGACTCAATCAAAAGAGGAGAACGCTTGTTTTTTTCTCTTATAGTGAAGCCTCTGCTCGACCCTCTGGTGAAGACCTCATGTTTATTTGCTCATTTAAAAAACCCTTTTTCAAGACCCACTCTGTGCTGGGCACTGGTCCAGATGCTAGGGATCCAACCACAGCTAAGGTTATCATCCCATGGGGGGGCCAAGGTTCTAGGTGGTTGTTTAAGGCAAAGAGATGATCTCCATGGGACTTGCTTCACAGGGAGAGTCCCTAAAGCAGCAGTAGAAATGTAAGCCAGATGCCCGGCAGAACTTCCTGGCATCCTGACTGCATAATTAGTTGAACGTCTACCTGATATGAAGGAGGGAAGCTTTACTGGACATAGATTTCATATATCGTGGAGCTGAGTTCTAGCCATCACCTACGTAATATTGGCAGAGGGATTTTGAAATTTATAAGGCATTTTATATATATATATATATATAGTCTCAAATGTGGGCCCAGAGAACCTGTGCGAGTTAAGGTGTATTCAGCTGCAGGTCCCAGGAAACACAATGGAAAATGGCTTTAATGATGAGGGAAATGTATTCTCCCACTTAACAGAAGTCCTGAGGGAGGGTAGGTTAATTGAGCAACTCAACCAGACCTCAGGTTTGGCTCTGCCATTCTCAGCGTGTTAATGATATTTCCCCTCCACACTGCAAGAAGGATGCAGCACCTCCGGCCACCGCATGCAGACACAGTGAGACAGAGCATCCTCTCTCATGTCCTATTTTAGGAATAGTACAATATGAATTCCCTCGAGGCCTCTCGGAATTCTATCACATGCTTATACCTAAGCCGTCACCGGCAAGGAGAATGGACTTTCCGTGATTGGCTTTGATTAATCAACATTCGTTCTGTGGTGCTGCCCAGCCTTCCGTAATGAGGCACACCCTCTTCCTCCAGCCCAAATGCCTGAACAGAATCAGGATTCTGGTTAACAGGGACACCTGGATCACAGCATGGAGAACAACTGGGTGCCTTTGCAAAAGGATGAGACTGCCAACAGCTTAGTATTTGCTGGTGCGGTTGTGTTTATTCCTCTCTCACTCCTTCTAGACCAACAGCTCCCCTAGCTGGGGGGGACTGGGACAGCCAAGATCCCATAAGGCATAGCAACTCCTCTGGTCCCCACTGAGAGCCAGATGATAAAGGGAAAGGTCACAGGTCTCAGGTCACATGGCCAAGGGCTGCTTGTTGTGTCTCGGGGGAGCAGAGCTAGAGGCCTCAGCGTCATCCCAACAGCAGCCCACAGGCACTGAGCCCCTGGTACGCGCTAGGCTCTGGTCTCCCAACTGGGCTGGCTTCTGGCCTCAAATTCTTTCCTGGAGTCTGGCCCCACCTCACTCCGGGTTGCTGCTGGCTCATGGTGTATCTCTGTGCAGTCACCAAAGGTGCCCTCTCTAGGTGGTTGGATTCTGCTGATGCAACCTGACAGCTGGGCACACAGGCTGGTGGAAGGAATTCGGGCTGGGTTCAGCCCCTATAAGCCCCCTAGGCTGAGCGCCTTTGGGTAATTCGTCAACTGCACACACACACAGAAGCGCTGCTCTTCACAAGCCCCGGTTTGGTGTGTATTCTACACCCAACCTCTCCTTGTATGTCCTGGCTGGCCCCTGCCTCGAGCAGGCAGCCTGTCAGCTTTGATCTTTTAATCCAGGATTTGCCAGAGCGTGATTGACGTGCGTTTAAACTCAGCCTCCCTGGGGCAAAGACTTGTTCCTGTGGAAACAGAGGGCGAGGCAGGCTGGCCAGGTCTCTGAGCTGGATCTTGGGGCCGTTGGATCTTTTCTGATCCCTCTACATCCAAACCAGGCTGATGCTGGGGATGTCACTTGCATGTGTTTCAGGGCCCTATCAGGGACTCTGTGTCTTCCCAGCCATGTATTGGGGCCATAGGAGGAGAAGGGGACCATTAGCTGTTAAACACTTACAGTGTGGCAGGTCCTGTCCTGGGTACTGGACAAATAGGAGACATGAGAAGACATGGTCCTGCGCTCTGCAGGCTTGATCCTCTGTGGAGAGGCACCTGAGTCAAAAGTTACAACATAGGGCTTCCCTGGTGGCGCAGTGGGTGAGAGTCTGCCTGCCGATGCAGGGGACGTGGGTTCGTGCCCCAGTCTGGGAGGATCCCACATGCCGCGGAGTGGCTGGGCCAGTGAGCCATGGGCGCTGAGCCTGCACGTCCGGAGCCTGTGCTCTGCAACGGGAGAGGCCACAACAGTGAGAGGCCCGCATACCGCAAAAAAGAAAAAAAAAGTTATACACTGAGGAGTGATGGGGATCTGGGAAGAGTGTGGGTGTCCGTGGCACAGGCATGTAATCATGTGTGTGTGTGTGTGTGTGTGTGTAGGGGGAGACAGAGGGTAAAGATTTCCAGAAGAAATGAGACTTCAGTCAAACAGGGAGTGTAGACTAAAGGGGGTGGCACTGGGGCAGAGGAGCAGCGTGTGCAAAACCAGGGGGTAAAGGGGAGCCGTCTGTGTTTCAGGGTGGCCGGCACATCTAGTGCGGGTGGTAAGCAGTGAGAGGCGAGGCTGGATCAGATAATGGAGATTCTCACTCTTGTGAGTCCAGGTCCTCCGAGAGGCAGATGCCGAGACAGGATTACATAAGGATTTTACTAGGGGACCTGCCCAGGAGCCAAATGGGGTGGTTGGGAGCAGGGAAGGCTGGGAGAGCATCAGACCTTAAACAGAGGAGAACGGGGAGGAAGAAAGGTCGAGTGGAAGCACTTAGCCTGCTGTGCAGTCTGAGGAAGTTTCAGCAAGGTTCTTGGGGAGCCCTCCAGCTAAAGTCGGCGGCCGTCAAAGGAGTTTCTTGCGTCCCTGCCTTGGTATCCCAGCCATTGATTCCGCAGAGGTCAGGGCTCGGTATTGGAGGCCTTCGGCCAGTTATGCTCCCTCTGGTTGGAGATCTGGGGAATACATTCTCATGACCCCCACATCTGGATTTGATTTCATCCTAGGGAGAATTGGGAGCCCTAGAAGGTTTTAAGCAATTTATGTTTTTTAAGAAAATCACTCTAGTGGCTGTGCAGAGGATGGGTAAGAAGAGGTCAATAATATTTTTTTTTTAAAGTGTGGAGTGGAGCAATTGCAGAGGTTCAAGACAAGCATGATGTGGACTGGACTTGGGGGTGATGGGATCTATGGAGAAATGGACAAATTGGAATTAAATTAAAGAGGCAGAATGCTTAGAACTTGGTTGATGTATGGGGGAGGTGAAAGAAGGGACGGAAAGAGGACCCTATCACGTGTCATTTGTGTGCTGGATATAGTGTGTGGTACAATGGTCTCATTTAATTGCCACAACAACCCTGTAAATTTGGTTCTATGTAGTGGCATTGGTGCACCCCCAAGCCAGCCACACAACCCAGGTGATAGGTCTAAACCAATCCCGTTCTCTCACCTGCAATTGTTTTAAAATGTTTTATATGTAACCCAGTCTAAGCTAATAAGACATAATGAGAAGTTTGCTGGGGAAATTTCAGGAAAGATTTCTCCTTTCTTAAGAAGGAGTCACATTTAAAGACAGTCTTTTTCTTTCTCTGGACATTCTGGTGTCTGGGTAGAATGTCTGGGACAGGTAGCCAATCTGAAATCAAGACAGTGCAGCCTGAGAGCACAGCCCTCACACCAAGGACGGGAGAGCAAAAATATGGAAAGAACCTGGGCTCTGAATGACATCATCAAGTCACTGAGTAAACCAGCCCTGGAGCCCACCTGACCACTGGACTTCTTAGAATTCAGATCATATATTTCTTTATGATTTGCACCAATCTGAGTCAGGATTTTCTGTTTCTAAACTCAAGCAAAGCATAATCCCTGGTTTACTGATAAAGAAATGGAATCTTAAAGTCACATAGCTGATAGATGGCAGAGTAAGGACACAATCCCAGGTTTTCCTACAAGATCACTTTCCTTTGTCAACGACAGTTTTCCTCTTTGATGTCAACTGAATCACCTGATAACGCTAAAGCTCAAGCTCTTACCCTGTATGATATTAGTATCTGGGGCAATGAGAGATCTACGAGCAGTAGTTGTGCCCTTGCTCTATACTCTGCACGATGCAAATCATTGTGGAGGGCATAAATGACCTAGATGTTAGCCCCGCTCTTAAAGAGTCTATGGTATAACTGAGGATAAAGGAACATAGTTGGAGACTAGAATAATCGATCTTTTTTTTTTTGTTTTTTTTATGCGGGCCTCTCACTGTTGTGGCCTCTCCCGTTGCGGAGCACAGGCTCCGGACGCGCAGGCTCAGTGGCCATGGCTCACGGGCCCAGCCGCTCTGCAGCATGTGGGATCTTCCCGGACCAGGGCACGAACTCGTGTCCCCTGCATTGGCAGGCAGACTCTCAACCACTGCGCCACCAGGGAAGCCCATCGATCACTTTTAAGGGTCACTTATTACATGGTAGACAATGGGATAAGTATTCAACACGTCTTATCACAGATATTCCTCACAACAAACAACAGACTATTTTCTTTTACTGTCATTGTCATCATATTACAGATATGGAGGCACAGAGATTACTAACTCACCGAAGACCACAAAGCTGGTATAGATGGAATTTAAGGCTTTCTGACTCCAGAGCCTGTACTCTTAACCACTGTGCTACACTGCCTGCTGTAATAGACATTCATTAGTGCAAGGCAGCATCGAGCTGAGTGACGGATGTACAGATTGATAGTAGTGAAGATTCTTAAACACATATGTGCAGGTGCTTTGCACATGTTACTGCTAATCTTTAGTGGTTCTCAAACTTGAGCAATGAAATCACCTGGAGGGCTTGTTAAAAGCACAGATTGCTGGGACCCACCCCCAGTTTCTGATTCAGCAGATATGGGCTGGGGAGGTATCTCAGGATTTGCATTTCTAACAAGTTCCCAGGTGATACGGAATGTCTGGGGACCGCACTGTGAGGGCCACTGCCTTAGAATGAGTCCCTCTGTAGTTGAGGGATTAGTATCCCTCATTACTATCCCCATTTTGCAAATGGAGAAAGTGGACCATACTGGGAAAACTCATCTGCCCACACCTTACCGTGGGTAAGTGCTAGTCCCAGGATTTGAACCTGGTTCAGGCTGGGTCCAAAGTCCATGTTCTGTCTGTTGCACCATGCTACCTCAAGATAGAAATGCATCTCAAACTCAGGAGGAAAGAACACTGTGGGCTGGAATGCTCAGGGAAGGCTTCCTGGAGGGGGAGGAGGAGACCTTGAAAAAAACTGAGTTTAAGTTGGCCATCCTAGGCTACAGCCATGACCAAAGGAACGCTTGACTTGCTGCGTTATAGCTGTGCAAACACTCTTGGCTTGAATTTCTGCATAGCGGGAGGATTGCGGTGAGGACACATAGTGAGGGCTGCTCCATAAAAGGAGGTCTGGGCAGAATAGTAGGAAAATTGCAGGGATCTGAGGGGCAGGAAGGAGCTGATTAAGGAGACCAACACCGAAAAAGGTAAACACAGGTGGGAAAACACTATGCCCCATACCCAAAGGGGAGGAACAACTTACAATATCTTTTTCATGTGAGGGGATGGGTAGGCATTACACCATCCCCATTCATTCATGAGCAACATGGCCTGGATCTACTCCCACCAGCACCTGCTCCCTTATTACCATTCTAATTTCCTTAATCAAAGCAAAGGACAAGGACAGAGATTTTTCCTTTGTCATTGATTGAAAAATGATAATGTTCTGTGATTGAAGCCACCGGGGTTGTTGAGCTTCAAGGAAACAGTCAACACAGACATGAAGACACAAGCGTTGTGAGCAAACATTTCAAGAATGGTATGCAAAAGAGAGGTTTACTCTGTGTGGTTGCCAAGATTAGAAGTTGGACCAACCGGTGGGAATTCCAAACTACGAAAGAGCATGCTAGCAATTCTTGATGTCATCCATTAATCCAGTCACTGAGTCATTCGACAGCCATCCACTAGGAGCCCACTGTGTGCCAGGGACGGTCCTAGGTGCTTGGTGAACCGAACAGAAATGGTTCTTGTCTTCACGGTTGGCCTGAATCCATCTTGTTAAAACTTAGGCTGTTTTGAAGTTGAAGTACTTTAAGTCCCTCGTCAGCGAGAGAAAATGTGGATAGTCACCAACTAACCCTTCTCCTAACACCCCCATTTCTTCCTGCAGTGATAACATATGCCTTTGATGGTAATGAAATTTGCCAAAACCACATCACTCAAATCCTGTCTCCTCCACGGAGTGGGAGCCTTGGATTCAATGCAGACACGACATGGTCAGGGACACAGTAAGCAGGCTGTACCAAGTAGAGGGGGTAGGAACGCATTCTGATGTAAGGGGATAATTCCCAGCTAATGGCCCATCCCTCAGGGGCCCACACAGCTGTCCCAAGGCGCTTCTGGGATCTGGGAGAGAAAATCCAGCAGCCATTCACCACGAAGCCGGGGAGCGTCTGGCTTTCTAACAGGGTCATTAGCTGGGTAACAGATGAAACTGAATAGTGGACAGAAGGGCAGAGGTAACTGAAACAGGAGAGAAAAATACATGGTGAGTTTCCACATTCTTTTAGAACACATGTTTTCCTCAAAATTCCCTGGACTGCTGGGCACCACGAAATGTCAGAAGCCAAGGGATTTGTAAAGAGCAACTCAGAGAACCTAGGGTATGCCACAAGATGAGGAAGAGTCTGTCCACAAGGGAGGGTTGACAAATTTCCGGAAACCAGCAAGCTAATCTGGCAGAGCTGTTGATGATATCACAGAGCACTTAACAGATACACTCCCAGGGATTCTGTAAAGCCTGGAAATCAGGCAGAATGATTTGTGAGAAACAAGCGTCCGCCTTCTAAGCAGGAAGTTTAGTTCTGGTTTAGGAATTTATTCCGTTGTTGACTGATGTGTATTAATTAACTTTGCTTTCTGATCATTAAAAATAATATATGTCCGTTGCAGAAAGTATAGAAAGAAAGAAAATAAAAATCACTCCAAATCCCATAATTTAAGGATAAATACGGTTAGCTTTTTATTGATATCCCTGCAGTCTTTTTCACATGCATATGTGTACATCTCTCTCTATTGCAAAATTAAAATCATACTTCCATAGTTTTATAAACTTGTTCTCACTTAACAATATGTCATGAAATTTTCACGAGGTTTTCCCACCATATTGAAAACTGTTTTTTGCGATTACTATTTTTTAATGTCTATACTGTATGAGTACCTTAGGTTGAGACATAACATTAGTGATATTTGACCTTTTTTAACCTATAAAAATGGCAATTTCATACGGTTCACCTGTATTATAATTGATTTTTCCAGCCTGATACTCATTGACATTTAGACTGTTCCCAAATGTTCTCAATTATAAAAATTTTGCAGTGAACTTCTTTGTGTCCAGATCATTGCACACATCCACGATAGTTTTCTGATGGTAAATCCTTATGCACTAGTTATGTATTGCTATGTAACAAATGAACATAACGCAAATCTAGCAGCTTAAACAACACACACTTTTTTAGCTCACGGTTTCCACGGATCAGGTTTAGCTGGCTCTTCTGCTTCAGGATCTCTCACAAGGCTGCAATCTTGGTGTAAGCCAGAGCTGAGGTCTCATTCAAAGCCTCGACTGGGCCAGCTAAGATCTGCTTCCAAGTTCATTTAGGTGGTGGTGGGCAGGATTCAGCTCCTCGTTAGCTGTAGACCTGAGACCTCCCTCAGTTTCTTGCCGCGTGTGCTCCTCCATAGAATGGCTCACAGCATCGCAGCCATCTTCATTAGAGCCAGCAAGGAGGAGAGTCGGCTTGCCAGATGGAAGTTACAGTCTTATGTAACTTAATCACAGACATTATAGCCCATCACTCTTGCCATATTCTGTCTGTTAGAAGCAAGTCACAGGTCTGTTTTGCAGGTGGGGTTCCCTGGGAAGCAGGATCTGAGATGGAGATTAGATGCAGGGAATTTACGAGAAATGACTTTGGGGTCAAGTGACACTTGTGGGAAGGAAGGGAAGGGAAGGAAGCAGGATGCACAGAGGGAAAAGTTAGTCTGCAAAGAAGTCTCAGTGGAGACCGCAGCTGACCCCACAGAGAGCTCTGAAGCAGAGAGGACCCTTCAGAGTTGTCTGGAGTTGGGGGAAGAGGATGAACCTTTATCTCCCACATCAATCATTGGATGCAGGCTGCCTTAGGAAGAGGCAGAGCTTTGCACTCTGCAGTGGGGGCAGTCCCTGATAGGGCTGGCAGCTGAGTGTTGTCTGCTGGCAGGACTTCCAGGGTCTGGGAGAATACACCCTTCACTCTTAAAGGTGAATCTGGAAAGGGCATCCCAACCTCTACCAGTCTGGGGATTTATTTCTTCATAAATTATCCACCTATGT
Organism: Grampus griseus; assembly: GCF_964374135.1. Taxonomy (NCBI): domain Eukaryota; kingdom Metazoa; phylum Chordata; class Mammalia; order Artiodactyla; family Delphinidae; genus Grampus; species Grampus griseus. The sequence continues at coordinate 10,292,070 of NC_139006.1, read as the reverse complement.
TCAAGAATCTTGTTCATGCCTCAGAAGGAAAAACATCTAATACATATAATTACTCAGACTTACTAATTTTTACCTACTTAGTTTTTTGAAGTACGTTAAAATATTCTAATAAAATTATGATTTGGGCATTAGATATCTATGGTTTATTTTACTACTCATTATAAGTTTGTATCCTTAAACACCATCAATCATATCCCCCCACACCCCATCCCCTGCTAACCACCATTTTACTCTTTTTAAAAATAGGTTTGACTTTTTCAGATTCCACATATAACTGATATCCTACAGTACTTGTCTTTGTCTGTCTTATCTCACTTAGCATAATATGCTCAAGGTTCACCTATGTCATTACAAATGGCATGATATCCTCCTTTCTAATGGCTGAATAATAATCTGTTGTGTATATACATTATTTACTCATCCATAGATGGGATTTCAGGTTGTTTCAATATCTTGGCTATTGGGAATAATGCTGCAATACACATGGGTGTGCATATATCTTACTGAAACCCTGTTCTCATTTCCTTTGGGTGTGTACCCAGAAGTGGAATTGCTGGATTGTATGGTAGATCTATTTAAAACAAATTTTAGGAACCTCTGTATTGTTTTCCATAGTGGTTGGACTAATTCAGAGTCCTATTAACAACGTATAGAGGTTCCCTTTTCACCACATCCTTGCCAGCACTTGTGATCGCTTGTCTTCCTGATGATGGCCATTCTAACTGATGTGAGGTGGTGTCTCATTGTGGGGATTTTTAAAAATAAATTTATTTATTTATTTGTTTGTTTATTTATTTTTGGCTGTGTTGGGTCTTCGTTGCTGCACGCAGGCTTTCTCTAGTTGCGGCGAGCGGGGGCTACTCTTTGTTGCGGTGCGCGGGCTTCTCACTGCGGTGGCTTCTCTTGTTGTGGAGCACGGGCTCGAGGCGTGCAGGCTTCAGTGGTTGTGGCACGCGGGCTCAGTAGTTGTGGCTCGTGGGCTCTAGAGCTCAGGCTCAGTAGTTGTGGCACACTGGCTCAGTTGCTCCACGGCATGTGGGATCTTCCCGGATTCTTAACCACTGCACCACCAGGGAAGTCCCTCATTGTGGTTTTAATTTGCATCTCTCTGGTGATTAGTGATGAGCATCTTTTCATGGGCTTGTTGGCCATTTTGATGTCCTCTTTGTTTTTTGTTTTTTTTAATTTATTTTGTTGACATATAATTGATTTACAATGTTGTGTTAATTTCTGCTGTTCAGCAAAGTGATTCAGTTACATATATATATACATATATATATATATATTCCTTTACATATTCTTTTTTATTATGGTTTATCATAGGATACTGAATATAGTTCCCTGTGCTATACAGTAGGACCTTGTTGTTTATCCATTCTCTATATAATAGTTTGCATCTGCTAATCCCAAACCCCTAATCCCTCCCTCCCCCACCCACCATCCCCCTTGGCAACCACACATCTGTTCTCTATGTCTGAGTCTGTTTCTGTTTCGCAGATAAGTTCATTTGTGTCATATTTTGGATTCCACATATAAGTTATATCATACGGTATTTGTCTTTCTCCTTCTGACTTACTTCACTTAGTATGATCATCTCTAGGTCCATCCATGTTGCTGCAAATGGCATTATTTCATTCTTTTCATGGCTGAGTAATATTCCAGTGTATATATGTAGCACATCTTCTTTTCGCTGTCCTCTTTGGATCAGCGAAGTTTTCTTCACTGTATCTTGGTTCTCTTGCCCCTCCTTCTCGTTCTACAGTATTGGATGTTGTGGATCCATCCTTTGTGTCTCTTCATTTTCCTTTTTCATTTACATGTTTCTGAATTAGGGGAGATTTTCTTGAGCTTGTCTTTACATTTCAAAAAATCTGATCCTTCGTAATAAGCAGTCTACTGTTTTAATGCTTCTGTTGCGACCTTATTTGTAACTGAGCCCGTATGTTTTTCATTTCCATGGCATTTTCCAGATTTCTTAGGTACCCCTCTCAGATTATCTCTTCTAGCTACATAGATGCAACACCCTCTTTCATCTTAGCAAGAAAATTTCTGAATTTTTCTCCTTGTAGTATCTCTATATTGTTGTCTTCTTTATCATCTTTTTCTAAACTTTGAGTCTTTCCATGTAGCCAAACATTATTCTCTGTTTGTTCATGCTTATAGAGTGAGGTACATGCTTATCATAAATCGGGAGCTTGTACAGGTTCTAAGAGGTATTTAGTAGATCTTTGACTGGATATATCAGGCCAGATGAAGAGAAAAGGGAAACGTTTAGATTTATTGCAATTTGCCTTTTCCTTTTTATAGATTCAGCTGCTTGGAGAGATAAGAGAGGTAGCTAGGGCCAAAGATATCTTTGGTGAGGAGTTTTGACTGTGTGAAAGATTTTCTTGTTTGTGGGGAAGCCAGCAAGATACCAGCAGTGCCCTACCTTTTCTCACACTCCAAGTATGAATCAGTGCTATTTCGTGTGGCCACTGGCTCCACTTCAATTTCCAGAGGTACCAGTGGGTTCCAAAATTATCCCCTGATGATTTTGTGGCCCACCCTGGCTCCAGCAGGTGTTTGTAAGGTCCAGCCAGAGTCTCTTCCTTTGCTTCCAGACCCGTTGTTCTGAGCACACAGTGGCCTGTATCTGAGCCTGGGCCTTCTTTTTTTTTTTTTTTTTTTTTTTTGCGGTACGCGGGCCTCTCACTGTTGTGGCCTCTCCCGCTGCGGAGCACAGGCTCTGGACGCGCAGGCTCAGCGGCCATGGCTCACGGGCCCAGCCGCTCCGCGGCATGTGGGATCCTCCTGGACCGGGGCACGAACCCGTGTCCCCTGCCTCGGCAGGCGGACGCTCAACCACGGCGCCACCAGGGAAGCCCAGCCTGCATGCGTTCCCTGTGAACCCTCCGCCTTGCTGATGTTCTTCAGTTTTCCTCTGGCTTGTGAGGGTTGCCCTTCCTCAGCTTCTAGCATAACCAGAAGGTCCTGTGGTTGAATAAAGGAAGAGGACAGTTTTCTCTCTGTGTTTGTAGTCTCTTGGTCATCTCAGTGGCAGAGTAGGGACCACAAGTGGAAGGACATGGATAACACCTTTGGGGAGTTCCTGATTGCCAGTTTGGTTGCGGATACTGCTCAAGCAAGTAATTGTCCAAGTTTAAAGGAGAAGGAAAGAGGGAAAGAAGCAGTTGAATGCAGAAAGGCAAGGAAGAGAGGGGGAAGGACACAAGACAGAAAGGAGGACGAAGCTACAGAACGGTCTGTGCTGCCCACTTGTGCCTCATGATAGCTCACATTGCTGTGGCCACCTGTGTCCAGGGTTGCTAGAGTGGCCCCAGATTCTCCAGTGGTATTTGAGGAACGTGTTGATGCTATGCATGCTGTTCTGGGTGAGCTCTTTTCACTTCTGCCACCCACTCTTCTGGGGAAAGAGGGCACCCCAAAATTTTTTTTGGTCTCATTCTCCAAAGGTCTTAGAAATTATTTGTGGTGGCATCAACAGGGGATATTGAAGGCAAGGGGGATATCCTCACCCCCTGCTGGTGAAAACAAGAAGTGCTGGTGAAAACAAGAAGTGACTCCGCCTCTCCTTCTCGGGTAGCTCACCATTTTGGTGTTTCTTGGTCCAATGGGAATGCGAGGCAGAAGGGAAAAGGGAGGGAGGGAAGGAGAGGGGTAGGGACACACACACACACACACACACACACACACACACACACACACACGCGCACACACACACACACACACACACACACACACACACACACACACACACACACACACACACACACACACACGAAGACAGAGATCCCAGAATATATGCCACCCAGATTGCAAAAGGCCATACCGTATGAGGGGAAGTATACCCTGGGAGATAAGGACCATTATCAGAAAATAGATTTTTCTATCCCGAATGCAAAACAGAAAGTAGGGGTCTTGTGGGTGAGGCAGGAGGGGAGACTAGGAGATAAGGAGAGAGAGAGAGGGCACCACTAACCCTTCCGAATGAAAACTGGATTTCTGTTGAATGTTTTATAGATGTCTGTTTGCCTCCCCATCACATTACAGTCTGGGTGAAAAATTATCCCAGGCCCACCAAGGAAAATAGAGCTGCATGAATCAAGATTCTGTTGCCAAGGGCCACGTTTTCACATGGAATTTCTCCATGGGTCAACATGGTTGATTTATTTATATGTGTACCCTGCGGGTGTCTATTAGGCCTTCCACACTGTGTTCACCACAGGGACAGCTGGCTTGTATATGTGTTGCCCAGGCACATGGTAAAACCCCTGCAGTACATTTGCTAAAGAGAAGGAGAGAGAAGACATGAAAGTGTATCTGGGCTGTCTCTGAGCCCTCAAGACCTGAGTCCAGGGCTGGTGATTGAGACACCTGGGTTCCCATTCCAGCTCCATCCATTGCTGGACACATAAACTTGGGCAACAGCATCATCTGGCTGAATCTCATTTTCCTCAACTGTAGAATGAGGGTAGTTGTATCCTCTGCTAGTCCAGCAGGTCAGTGAAGTATGATTGTGGCTGAAATACTGTAGGAGTGACTAACTTGGGCAAGCGTTAATAATACTCTTACCTGCTTTTACTTAATTCATTCAACAAACACTTATTCAGCAGCTATTGGGTTGGCCAGAAAGTTCCTTTGGGTTTTTCTGTAACATCTTACAGGAAAACCCAAGTGAACTTTTTGTCCAACACAATACTATGAGCCATGTGCTTTGACAGGTGCTGGGGACACAGCTGTGACCAAGGTGAGCCCCACCACTGTCTCTGCTCTACTAGTAATCCAGTGGCTAAGCAGATAATTAACCTTTCTCCCCTGCCTCCTTGCATCCTTGCTTCTCTGTTCTCGAAATTCAAATCATTTACCAAGATTTCTAGGTGTTTGCTTTTTCTCATTCTTTGTTCCCGGAATTTGCTCCGTCTGTTTGATTTGCCAACAGAAGTTGTTCCTCAACTCAGCAAAGTTTTCTTCATTATTTCATCATGCTCTGTTATCTCCTGTGTCCTGAATTCTTGCTCTGCATTTCTTCTTTTATCCTCTTCATTTGCACGTCTTCCTGGAATGCCACAAGAGGGTGGTGTCCCTGGGAATTTGCTAATAGGAACTCCTGCTGCCCACCTAGACCCAGTTTATTATCAGCTCCCCCTGGAAAGCCATTACGATTCTCCCTCACCTTCTCTGAAGACAGGAGCCCAGGGGGTGAAAAAGGAGGAGCTGAATTGGCCTCTCAATATCCAGCTGTTTTCTTGATAACGAGCCCTAGTGATTGAGAGAGAGTAGGTCTCATCCACCTCCGTCCTCTGTCCCAGCACTCCAAGTCCAAGAGCACAGAGCAGGAAGCTGAGGCAGTTAAGGAGGTCAGGGGCGGGACTTGGCTCAAACACAGCAGGATAACAATTCTCATCACCAACCAGCACCACACACACTCCTCGTTCTGCTGTTCGCTCCCCTCGGAACACAGGAGAAAAGGCCACAAAACAAGATTGGTGACGCTGTGGTCAGCGCTGACACACTGCCCAGCACCAAGAAGGCCCCAGTTGTGTTATGGCCAAGGTAAAGTGTGTGCCCTTGAGAGCACCCGGGAGTGTCTCCTGGTGGGCCTGGCTGGAGGAGTCCCTGAGTGGTGAGATTAGGGGTGACTTCAAATTGTTTTACATGTTTCAAATGTTCTGTATTCTTCATGTTTTATGACTGCTATGACTGTAATTATTATTACTTGTTTAAGCGGCTTGGGATGTCACTCATCACTTCAAAGTTTGAACCAGTGTTCAGGGTGACCAAGTGGTCCCAGTTTGCTCAGGATTTTCCCAGTCTGCTCAGGATTTTCCCAGTCTTTGCCCTGAAAGTTCTATACCAGGGAACTCCCCTCAGTCCCAGGCAAACTGAGATGGTCGGCCATCCAACCAATGTGACGTATAAGCAGTGTGGCAGGTAAATAACCACATGAAAACCAGAGTACTGACGTGAACAGCCAGGGCTGAATTTGGGAAAGCTGCAGGAGAAAAGGTGACCTGGCCCTGAGGCTCAGTGAAGACATTCATCTTTGACACCTGAACTAAGCGCTGGACCTTGAGAGCCACCTTTTCAGATGTGGCTGGAGAGTGTGAGAGAGCTTTTCTCACCCACGCAGACACAGCGGGAAGAGACAGCCTGTAGAGCACGTGCATTGTCTATGTACACAGCGAACCCCCCATCCCAGTAAAGCATGACCCAGTTATTTCCCTACTCTGACCAATCGGACTGACAACCTTCACCCAGAAAGGAGTGAATTTGGGAGTGGAGAGGAGGCCAGAAATGCTCCTTATAATTTTATAGGACTGGAGAGAGAGTGGGGGAAGCCACCTCCCCTAAGGGGCAAGGCATAAATGTGAGGACGGGGGAAGACACCTGTCCCAACATCAGTAGCAGTAAGAACAATAGTAACAGTGGCTGCTCTTTACTGATTTGCTCACTGTGATCAAGGCATCATATTAAGCATCTTACATATATTAGCTTATTTGATCGTCATAATAACCCTCATTCTTTGAGGGGATTTCGTTTTAACCTCCATCATTCAAAGGAGAAAACTGAGACACAGAGAGGTGAAACCATTTGCCTAAGAGATAATAAGTACAGAGCTTGGGTTCAAATCCAGTTCTGTCTAGGTCTAATTAGGTGATCTGGGTTATAGTCAAAAATCTAAATCTGTGTGACTTTGTTGGAGCCCCTTAAGGTGTCTACACTTCAGTTTCCTCATCTGTCAAGTGAGGATAATGTCCCCTGACTATCTTACAGAGATATTATAAAGATGCAGTGAAATGGTAGCTGTGAAAGTACTTTCCTAGTCTTACTCATGTAAGCTGTTTTTACATAATTTCTATAATATCAACGATATTTCAATTCAAGAATAAAACAGCAAACCATACAACTTCAGAAGACAGCCCTGGGACACGGAGCCCATGAACGTTTAAGACACTGTTTTTTCTAGTGGGAAGAAGAGGAAAGCTGCTTTCTGCTTGCTCCCTGCTGAATCCAATGCGTTCGTAGGTTTAAGTGCCAGCAATCGTGTCGGACATTTCTGAGCGGCACTCAGGAAAGTAAAGGGATGGGGTGAAGTCTGTCCCCAGACCAAAATCCCTGTTTACTCCAGCTTTTGTAAGATGCCTGTGTGTACTGAGGGGGATCTGAGGTGCAATGTGTACAAATGGAGCCCAACCAACGCCTCGTTTGGTTCTTGACTGAGAATCACGTAGTGTTGAGACTTCCATCTGCAAAATGGGAATAATGGGACTGAGGTGATTGGATGCTCTGGCTTGCGGTCTGCATTCTCGGTGAGAGGAGAGAGTGAATAACGGCCGCCAGAGCGAGCTGAGAGCTCTCTGCTCAGCTTGCCTTGGTCCCACCAGGGATCTTGCTTCAAGGCAGGGAGGTGGGACCAGATGGTCTCTTCAGGATCCTCAACTCTAGGAATCATTGACATCATTCAACAGCACTGGCCACGAAACTGTAGACTTCAGAAGCTAGGAATGACCTTGGCAATAGCTTGGTCCAGGGCCTTCATTGGGCAGGTGACAAGAGCTTAGAGAGATCCCAGGACTTTCCCAGAATAGTCAGTGAGAGGCAAAACCAAAAACTAGAGCTCAAGTCTCTTGACTCCCGGTTCAGCTCTCTTTTCGTCTGACCAACTGCCTAGAATGTAGTCGGAATCCCAGGTTGGGGAAGCAGGCTGTGCGCCGGGTGGGTGGCTGGGTGAAGCAGGCAGAGCTGGCGAGAGAGGGAAGGGGAAAGTGTCTGAGGATGAAGAAAGCGAGAGAGAAGACTGAGGAGGAAGGGGAGAGGTGGGGCGGGAACGAGAGAAGGCAGCACGAGAAACGGGATTTGCAGCCGCGAATACGAGGGATGCTACGGAAATTACTTTTTGAAAGGCATTTAATTGGTTTATTAGTGTAATTCAGTTGCAGTTTGATTTGATTCAAACCTCTGATGTGAGTGATCCACTGCCCACCAATGACACTGCCAGCCTTTGCAGACAGCAACAAACAGCAGGCCCTAGAGTGGGGGGGTGGGCGATGTAGGATGAGAGAGGGAGGGAGAGGACGGCGGATCCGGAGGGAGGATGTGGGAGGAGAGGGAAAGTGGGGCGGGGGGAGAAAGGAAAAAGGAGAGGGAGGTGGAGAGAGGAGAGGGAGAAGAGAGGTAAGAGCTGAGGAAAGAGAGGAGACGGAGAGAAAATAGCTAAAGGACCAGAAAGAAGGCTGGAGGTGGAAGGGTGAGAGAGAGGTGGGACGGAAAGCAAGGAGCGGGGAGAGACTGAGGGGAGAGCAGAAACGAGGGGAAAAATAAACACAGCAGAGGGGAGATCAGGGAGACCTGGGAGACCGAGGAAGTCAGAAGGGGACGGAGGACAGATGCTCAGACAAGGAGAGGCAAAGAGAATGAATGAATAAGAGAGAGAGGACGAGGAGGGCGAAGAGAAAAGTCTAGCGGAAGAATGAGCTGCAAACACCCGCACCCACCCCTGCACTCAGAGCCCTGTCATGGGCACATCTCCTGGTACCCCTGGGGGCCCATCGGCTGGACATGTTCTGGACTCCTGACACTAGGGTGGCCCCAAGGGCCTGCCACGCTCCAGGTTATTTTCCAGTCTCCTGAAAAGGAAATGCTTCTAGGTCACTGGCGCTAGCTCCATCTGCATGACAAGGGTCGGAGCACAGCTGAACAGCTCCTTGTGGCCACCTCGGGAGATGAGGGGGAGATCGGAGATCGGGGCCGGGGAGGCATACTGGTAGTATCTCAGAGCCGCAAAGACCCAGAGCCTTTCACAGATGGGGAGATGGGGGCCCAGGGAGGAGAACAGAGTCAGAGGCAAAGTTTCCCAGGCTGCTTGTCCCTCCTCCCGGATCAGGGCTGGAGCTCCCACAACAGACCATGGGAAGAGTGTCGCGGTGGCTGTGAGCACAGGCTCTGGACCCAGACTCAGTCCTGCAGACTTGGCCAAGACCCTTCACCTCTCTGAGCCGCACTTTCTGCGAAATGTAGATCAACGTTGCCTTGTGCCATAAGGCTGCCGCGAGGCACCACAGAGATAAAAATATGTGGGGAGTATCTAGAAGAAGCCTGGCACATACTAAGTGCTTGATATGTTATGATTTTCATTATTAATAAAAAGAGGGCACTGAGATGCCCAGCAGAGCTGGGAAGATTCTCCTTAGCTAGAGTTTGAGAAACTCAATATGGAGCTGTGGTTATGATATAAACCCTGTAAATTGGAATGCCTGGGTGGAGATCCCAGTTCTGCTATTTATGAACTTGGGCCAGTTAAATACCTTGCTGTGCCTCAGTTTCTTCATCTTTGAAATGGGAATGTCACCAGTTCCTACCTCATTGGATTGTTCACAAATATCAGATGAGATGATACAGAGGAAATATATCAGGGTCTGAGCCATAGTAGGTGTTAGATAAAGGTTAGCTCTCATTATTAATGTCACTGGGCTCAGCTATATGCATGTGGGGACCGAGGACCAAAAACTAGACACACCCATAGTCACAAGCAGTTGGTGCAGAGCTGGGATCTGAACCCAGACCTGCCTGCTGGCTCAAGATGTCCCCAAACTCCAGAATCCTGGGCGAGGAATCTTCCCACATGCCACACTTTCCCAAGGAGAAGATCTCCCACCCCGCTCCATCCCCACTGCCAGCACCCTGTAGCTTGTTCCTTCTGAATTAACCCTTAGCCTCATCTTTGATGCAAATGCCTCCTTTTGAGAAGGAGAAAGAGCTGAGTGTGTTGCCATCCAGACTTTGGAGCTCCCAGGCCTTTGTCACTGCAGCCCAACCCCATTCACGCAGAGATAGACACACTCAAGCACACACACAGACGCACCCTCCGTCTCCATCTGTGATTACAGAAGCCGAGTCAACGTGGTTGATGGTAATCGGCGGGGAGCACGGGCTGGGTTTACTCTAATGCTGATTCCAGGGACCTGTAATTTTCATCAGTGCCGCAAGACTTTTCTTAGAACTGAAAAATGCACACACAGCTAATGAGTTGTAATTCTGAAGAGCTCCTGTCTTGATTGAGGCTAATTATTTTTATAAAGAAAAGGATTAACAATCCCAGTGACCCACCGAGGGGGAAAAGAGGCCTGATTTGGGCACTATTAGTTATCCCAGGGCTGGTTTCCAGGACCCCTTTATCTCCTCCCAGCCCAGCCTGGACGGAGGGAGGGGGAAGCAGAGTTCCTGTCTTTATTCCCATTATACCCCTGGGGGAGAAGGAGGAAAGTACAAGTGTGACCCCTTAGCCAGGGAAAGGAGATCTCTTGGCTTCTATCCACATTGAAGCTCATCCAGGGAACCTTGGATCTGGAAGGGACCCTGGAGCCCTGGGGTAGGTCTGGAGGTCTGGCTCTGAATTCCAGCTGTGTGACCTTTAGCAAGTTACTTAACTTGTCTTTGTCTCTGGTTGTCATCAGTACCTGGAAAGATCACTGGACAGATTAAATGAGACAACCTGTGAAACATCCTAGAGCTAATGACGTAAGTTATTTTCATAAATGATTCCAAATCCAGTCTCATCTTTGTTCAGTGAAGGCCCAGAGAAGGGAGAGAACTTGACCAAGAACGCACAGTTTGTGGAAAAACTGGGATCAGAACCCAGGTCTCTTTGGGGTCTGTTGTTACTGGGTTTTTTGTTTGTTTTTAATTTCAGCATGGTGCCTAAACTCTGTTATCCAATCTCTCTTGAAATATCCAGACAATGAGAATATGGCATTTCTTTAGCCTAAATAATCTGGATACAATTTGGTTTCTATTTCACAGGTGGAAGGAAATAGCATAGCCTGGAGTATAAAGTGAGAGGATTCTGCACTCACACAGTTCCATGGTTTTTGGCTTAGTTATGCCATTTTCTTGCTAGACCATGATCAAACCTCTGAAGCCATCTGTTCTCAGTTTTCTTATCTTTAAAGTGGGGATAATTATTGAACCTATCACATATTTCATGGGGTAATATCCTAATGTGACATTTAGCAAGTAGGTATGTCAGTCACCTATTGCCACAACAGTGCTGTGTAACAAATCACCCCAGGACTCAATGCCTTAAAACGTTAATCATTTATTCTCACTCATGCATCTGCAGGTTGACTGGGAGTCAGCTTGTTTAGGTTGAGTCTAGCCAGGCTTGGGTTTAGATCTGCTTCATATGCCTTCATTTCCTTGGACCGCTTCCCAGGACAAATTCTCATATGATGGTCGAAGTGCAAGAGAGACAACCAGAAACACACAATGCCCCTGAAGGCCTAAGCTTGGAACACAGTCACTTCCTCCCACCCTCCACTGGCCAAAGCAAGTTACATGGCCAATCCCAACACCAATGGGGTGGAGAAGTAAGCCTACCCCTAGTAGGAGGAACTACAAAGTCACATGACAAAGGGAGTGGACACCAGGAAGCAAGAAGAACAGAGAACAGCAATACAATCTGCCCCAATATACAACAAATGCCCGCAATTCGTAGACAAATGTTTGAACTCAGCAGCTTGAATACTGCCTCGTGTGCATAGCACTTGGCAGTGTTCAAAGTTTCCCTTTCTCCAATGTTCTGGTATGTTACCCTCACCACAGTACTGTGAAGCAAGAGTTAGAACCCCCATTTTACAGTTGGGGAAGCTGGAGATTAGAGAAATAACAGAAATAACAGACGGAGCTTGCCCCAGATCCAGATCCCCACCTGGAGAGGGTGGCAAAGCCAGACCCGAGTCTGGGGCCCCCAGCTCAGTCCCAGATCAAGGCTGGATCCATGACGTCATATGGAAGGAGATGATTCCCACTGGCCATTACCTTTCTGCTTCTTCTCTCTAGAGTCAAATTACCAAGACCTATTCAGCTAGCCCATGTGATGGAGCTAAAGGAGCTAGATAGAGCGGCAAGAAAAGGCATGGATTGTGAGCTGATGTGGTTATTCTCACTCTGTGCCCACAGTAGAGTTCTCCAAAGGCCTCCTGGTGTTTAAGAGCATGGGAACTGCAGGCAAAGAAAACTGGGCTCAAATCCCACCTGCAGCTTCCTTGTTATTTGACCTTGAATGGGGGAATTGACTTCTCTGAGCCTCAATTCCTTACCTGTAAAATGGGCATCATAATAATATCTGTTGCATAAAGAGGTTGTGAGGACCCATTCATTCATTCAAGAAATATTTACTGAGTACCTACTATTTGCCCGGCACTGTTCTAGATGTTAGAGATGTAGCAGTAAACATAAGAAAGTCTTTCCCCTCGTGGTGCCTAAGTTTTAGTGGAAGGAAAGAGGCCATAGATTGATATGCAAGTCAGTATACTTGGTGGGGAGAAAAATGAGTCAGGGAAAGGGGGTTAGGGAAAGGCTGGCATTGGGCAGGGGTCCCTGGTTACCTTGTATGGATACATCTGGTGTTTAAGGCAAGCCTCACTGATGAAGTTACACTTGAGCAAAGATTTGAAGGAAGTGTGGGAACAATCCAGGTGACATCTGGGGGGAAGGCAGACATGCAAATGCAAAAGCTTTGAGGCAGGAATACACTTGGCCAGCCATGGGTACAGCAAGTTTGAAAGAAGAAGAGAATAATGAGATTAGAGAGTCAACAGGGGGCCAATTTGTATGATGAGTTTTGGTGATTATAAGGACCTTGATTTTTACCTTGAGTGAGGTGAGAAGCCCAGGTTTGAAAAAAGGAATGACACGGCTGATTCCCATTGAAAGGAGTCAGATCAGGCTGCAGGGGACCTGCAGACTTACAGGGACCAGTGCAAGGATTTAAGGAGATAATGCATGTGGAACAGTTAGTACAGAGGCTGATGTGTTTTAAATGATCGGTAATGTATTAGTCAGCTCCAGCTGCTATAACAAAAGACCACAGACCAGGCAGCTTAAATAACACAAATTTATTTCCTCCCAGTTCTGAGCCTAGAAGTCCAAGATCAAGGTGTTGGCAAGTTTGGTTTCTTCTGAGGCCTCTCTCCTTGGCTTGCAGACAGCCACCTTCTTGCTGTGTCCTCCAATGGCCGTCCCTCAGTCTGTATGTTGTCCGTGTCCTAAACTCTTCTTATAAGAAAAACAGTCATATTGGATGAGGACCCACCCATATGACCTCATTTTACCTGAATCACCTCTTTAAAGGCCTTGTCTCCAAATACAGTCACATTCTGAGGTACCATGAGTTAGGATGTTAGCATATGAATTGGGTGTGGGGGACACAGTTCAGCCCATAACAAGCAGTAACAGTAGAAGTAATAATAAATTCTTCTTCTTCTTATACCCCAGGTGGGGTCTCTCTTTTGTATACCAGTCACACACTCTTCATATCTGAACCTCCCCTCTCCGGGTCCGACACAGGCTTTGAGCTTTTCTCAACATGCCTTTCCCCCCAACTCTTTGGTCAACAAATATTTATTAAGCACATACTTGGTGCCAGGTACTGGGATACTGTCCTGATCAAGTTCAGTCAGGTGGTTCAGTCAGACATGGCGTGGTTTTCAGAACCGTCACTGTCTTTAACAGGCTGCTGTGGATCTGTTCTGGGGATCCTTTGGGGAAGTATTTGCTGATCACCCACCTGTGCCAGGCACTGTGCCACTGTCATCTGGTGATGACAGTGATGAGCAAGACAGGGCTCTGCTTTCAAAGAGCTCTTAGGGATCTGTTCAGTGTAGCTAATCACACAAACAAGCCCATCATGACACATCAGTGGGTGTTAATCAGTTTTCCTCTTGAGATAACATATGTGTCTTTTGGAGACCTTGCAACTCAATGGACTGCATGTGGTAGGGTTTCAGGCAGAGGGACAGGCTTGTAGAGGAGATGTCCTTCGGCATGCAAGCCCAAAGCACACACTGTCTTTTATAGTGGCTTACTTGAAGGTATCTCCCAGTTGGGTGAGACCAGGAGTCATATTGCCATTTTTCAGTATAGATCAAGTAAGGGGCATTGTGGTTGGCACATAGTAGGTGCTCAACAAATATTTTTGGCATAATAGATGGACCTCAGATTACATTATCTAGAATTGTATTGTTCAGATGGTAGCCGCTCACCACCTGTAGCTACATATATTTAAATTAAAAAATAATATGAAATTTTATTATTAAATGTATTATTGATTTAATATTAAATTTATTATTAGAATTAAAAATCCATTTCCTCAGTCACACTAGCCACATTTCACGTGTTCAATAGCCATGTGTATTAGTGGCAACTGTATTGGACAGTACAGATACCAGCTACAGAGTGTCTCCATCACCACAGAAAGCTTGCTGATCTAGAGCAGTGGTTTTCAACCAGGATCACTTTTATCCCCCAAGGGGCATTCAGCAATGTTTGGAGATGATTTTGGTTGTTACAACTGGGGAGTTGCTGCTGGTATCTAGTGGATAGAAGCCAGGGGTGCTACTCAGCGTCCTACAGTGCACAGGATGTTTCCCCAAAACGATAGTACCGAGGGTGGGAAACCCTGTTCTGGATAATTTGTCTCCACGAGGGCTAGGCCTAAGCATTTCTGCCTGGAGCAATTTGTGATTCTGCTTTATACACGATGGCTCACATATCTACACTGCTTGACAGTCTAAAAAAGTTGAGTTATCCTGTGTAATTCTTCCAATTCTGGGATTTAATTAGGGCTAGAATCACTCCCAGTTTATAGGAAAAAAGAGCTAGGCTTAGAAATGTTAGGTGTCTCGAAAGGGAGCAGAAATGGAACTCAAGGGTGCAAGTTACAGGGAGGCAGTTTTTTCTCAATTAAGTTTTTTTTCTTGGTTCAGATGGAAGAATTTTCTAACCATCAGAATTTTTCTGAAAGGAGTGAGTTTCCCCTCATGGAAGGTGTTCTGACTGAGAACACTCCGTGGAGCTGTGTCTCCCAAAGTATTCCATGGACTGTTAGCCACTAGACCGTAAAACAAAGTTTCTCTAGGTGCAGGACAAGAATAAAGACGCAGACCAGACGTAGAGAATGGACTTGAGGACACGGGGAGAGGGAAGGGTGAGCTGGAACGAAGTGAGAGAGTGGCATGGACATATATACACTACCAAATGTAAAACAGATAGCTAATGGGACGCAGCCGCATAGCACAGGGAGATCAGCTCTGTGCTTTGTGACCACCTAGAGGGGTGGGTTAGGGAGGGTGGGAGGGAGACACAAGAGGGAGGAGATATGGGGATATATGTATACGTATAGCTGATTCACTTTGTTGTAAAGCAGAAGCTAACACACCACTGGAAAGCAATTATACTCCAATAAAGATGTTAGAAAAAAGGTTCTGTGGCCACAGATTTTTGAGAAAGGCTGCATCACACATTCCCTTCCTGGGCTTCCACATTGCACTTAACACATTAAAGCTGTGATAAGTCCTGTGGCAACAAAACCTGGTCCTTTTTGTTTAACCTGGAGTTTCTCAGTTCCGTTTGAGTAGACAGCCCCATCCCCACACCATTTTAGAGGAAAAAGCAACTATTCATGGAGCACCAGTGTTCACTGTAACACATTTTGGTAAATGCTGCTTTGTAGCACATTCAGGCACAGAACGGAATATCCTACAATCCCTTTGTCCCTTGGGTCTGTCTGTACTTCTGTCACTATCTGTGTGACCATGGGCAAGTCCTGGTGCTTGGAGTCATTTGCTGTAATTTGGATCTGGGCTAAATGACTTACCCAAGGCCACACAGCTAGAGTGTACCTTTCAGAGCTTGGTAGGCATTTATTTATCATTTTCCTCTTTCTGACTCTTGGTAGTATATTCGATTCAGTGTGAAGTCTTTCTCCCCAGGAGTCTGAATCAGAAACAGTGTGCCCCAATCATCTCTTTGATGCCACATACCCAAGGAGAATTATATCACCTGCCTTGTTTAGAATATATCACTGTGGCAACAGTGGCTGTTCTTGTTGTGTGAATGTAGATGGATCCCCGTGTAGCAGTGGGTGGATGGATGCTGGCTCATCCAAAATAGAGGGGCAGGGCAGTGAATTTCAGCTGATAAGGACCATATGTATCTGTCAGGTGGGTGTAATTGGGTGGGTGTATATGTCAGCGTGCAATATAGTGCTTCCAAGACTTACCCGAGGAAAGAATCTTGTGAATTGAAGACTTTTTGATAATTTAGGATGCTCAAGGGTTGAGAGAGAGAAAGAGAGAACGCAGTGGAGTATAGACAGAGAGGGTCCATAGAGGATAGGTAAATTGGAGTTTGAGGTGCTGTGTTTTCCAGAGTTTTGGGCCCATATTATTATTTGTCTGAGATATCTTAGGTGGCCCCATGGACACAGCGTGAAATAACATGTAATAACATAGTGAGAAAGTGATTGCCCTTTCAAGTCACTTTCTATCCTTCTGATTGTCAAAGTGTTGTCTAAGTTTGCGACTGCTATGTTTTTAACACCTCTCAACACTTGCTAATCTTCTTTTCTTAACAAAAGAGGGAGCCGGTGTCAGGCTCAGAGCTCAAAG
The DNA here is from genome assembly GCF_964374135.1 of Grampus griseus. Classification (NCBI taxonomy): domain Eukaryota; kingdom Metazoa; phylum Chordata; class Mammalia; order Artiodactyla; family Delphinidae; genus Grampus; species Grampus griseus. Next base: position 10,275,619 of record NC_139006.1, on the reverse strand, counting down.
CAGATAGCAGTAATATGGCTAGAATTTAATAATGTTCTTTGTTTTCATCCTACCTATTTTTAAGGCTATCTTCTGTTTCTGAGCAGGATACTCATTTTCCATTTACAGTTGTGAGGTTAGGTTTCTTTTTTAACTAAATGTATTGAAAAAATAAGTCAATTGCAATAATATTAAGCAAATATAAAAAGCACAGGGATAAATGGTCAACAATCATGATTGGTCTTGTGTGAACAGCTGAGGTTTAGGAAACATGTTTTGAGGGAGACATGGCTTTGGAGAAAGCAAGTCTGGGTTAAGTGACAGCTCCATTCCGTATTAGCTGTGTTGTCTTGAGTAAGGGTTTTGACTCTCCGAGTTTCAGCTTTGTAGTCGGTTAAGTGGGGATAGTAAATGACCTGTCTTATATGGTTGATGTAAAATAATCATATAAAGCCCCTAGTAGGGACTCAAAAAGTGACAGCTCTCACTGTGTTTATTTTGTGACCATCAAATCGATTTGTACACATGGTGCCTCTAAGGGTCCCAGGTTTGGGGTAAAACAATTTCTTTCTGATCCACATTCCAGTAGTAACATTTATTGAGTATTTACTGTGTGCCAGGCACTCTTCTAAGCCTTAGTCACATATTATCTCATTTAATGATTCAGCCAAGTAGGGGATATTATCTTCCCACTTTACAGTTGAGGCACAGGGAGGTAGAGTAATTTACCAAAAGTCACACAACTAGAAAATGTCAGAGGCAGTCCTCCAATCCAGGAGCCTGACTCTAGTATGCATGCTCTTAACCACTCTCATGGGTACCAGAAGCTCCTACGTTTTGTAGACCTACAGTAAAGTTTTCTGTTGATGATGACAGTGATTGCATTAGCTGGGAGTCCTCTGGTTACAGGGACGTAAGCCATACCAAGGTCACCCCAGTAATAAAGAGGATGTGTTGGTTCTCATAACTGAAAGGTAAATAGCTTCAGGTCTAGCTGCATCCAGGATCTTAAATAGTGTCGTCCCCTATTTATTTCTTAGACATCCTCTCCTCTTGGGGGTATAGTTTGGCCTACCAGGAGCTTTCATCATATCCTTTTTAGCAACTTCTAGGATGGCGGGTCCCTTCCCAGTGGTTTCAATAGAAGCCCCAGATTTGAGTCTCAGTAGCTCAGTTGGCCTGGTTTGGTTAGGTGCCCATTTATGAGCCTGTCACTGTGGTCAGGGGCATGTGATGCTGTGATTGGCCAGGACTGGATCATGAGCTCATCGTGGAGATGGGGTGAAGTTACCTTTGCCTGAATCAGATGGACTGAGAGTAGAGAAGGGGATGGTCCCTCAAGAAGAATCCACTGCTCATATTATAATAGCAGAGAATAGGTGCTCAGCAGGGAAAACTATGAAATCTTATTTACAATCTTCATTGAGAATATTCATGGGTTAGAGACCTGCACCAGAAAGGATCAGACTGGGGTTCCATCACTTCTCTCCCACTGGCTTGCTCTGTGACTTTGGACAACCCCATAAACCCTATTGTGTCTCCATGTCTTTAGCTGTTCCATGGGACAGTAACTTCTTGCCATTACACTTTGCAAGACTCTTTTAAAGACCACATTCAATAGTGCTATTTATATATGTAATTAACGTTGCAGCTTTTTATCCCTCCATGGATTCTATTAAAACACACACACACACACACACACACACTTTAGGTTTTTTTTCCCAATGGCTAGTACCCCCCTCAGAATCCCAGTTGAGCCAGTCCCTGCTGGATCTGGATTTTTAAGACCTGCCTTTGTCTCACCACAAGAATAAAGCGCCTCACGTTTGGTACGTACTTTCAAATGAGCAGTTTCAAAGAGTGCAGGCGAAATCAAGTGATATCTTACCAAGACGTCCATGTGTCAGATACTACATGGCAAAAGCTGTGCTGAGTGTTTTACAGGTACCGTCTCATTTAGTTGCCCTGACAACCCTGTTCTGTCGTGGGTAATAAGAGGCAGGGAGAATAGCATAGGGCAGACAGTTTGGGATCTGGAGAGCTGAGTGCAAATCCTGATTCTCCCTCTAATAGCACCAGGACCGTGGCAAGCCACTTAACCCCTCTGAGCTTCAGTTTCCTCATCTGTAAGATGGGAACAACCCAGAGGCTACGCCATAAGGTTGTTGGGAGGATGCGATGAGCTGAGGCATGTAGAGGACTTGGCAGCATGCCGGGCACCTAGTGGGCACCTGCCGAAGGTCCCACAGCAGGCATTGGTCCCAGCCCTGCCCTCCTCCAGGACCCCTGCCATGCTGCCTGACAAAAGAAGCACGTGTCTTCTGGGTCCGTCTAAGGACGTCCTTCAGCTTTCGGCAGTTCAGGGTCTCCGGCCCCTCCGGTCTCTCCAGGTTTGCTCTGTACACGCAGGCTGCAAACTGCCTGCTGCAGTGCCCTGAAATAACTCTGCTCTTCCGGCCGGCCCCCCTCAAGCCTCCCTCCCACCAGGCCCAGAATAGCCACATACATCATGGTTCCAAAACAGTCTGCAGGATGCTTCCTCCCCTTTGATAATAGCTCAGCCTTGTCTAAGGGCTGGCATAACCAGGGCCACGGTGCCTGGTGCAGCCACAGTAAGGCTTAGGTGCAGTACGCTGTCATGTAGAGATGTCACTTACAAGGAGATGTCATGCCCATCAGTAAACCTGGGGAGTGGGGGGCGGAGGCGTGTGGCAGGACAGATGATGTTCTCTCACTTTGCCAATGGAGAAACCAAAGTGCTAGTTACAGGTCCATAGCCAGGGTCTTATGTGACATTGCATACAGCTTTACCTTTTATTAGGAGAGCTGACATCCCTTGTCTCACTTATAATCTCCTTGCTGTGGCCTGCAAGGCTCTGGCAGACCTGGTTTCTGTGCCCACCTTTCTGACCTTATGGTACTCCTCTCCTCCCCTGTCCCATTTTCCTCATGTCCTTTCCACCTCTTTGCAGTTCTTCAACCCCCCACCCCCACCCCAAGCTCTCTCTTCTGCCTCAGGACCTTTGCACATGCTGCTCACGCTGCCTGGGATGCTCTTACTCAACTCTCCTTTGAATGGTTATTTCCTTCTTGCCATTCAGATTTCAAGCAAGTCTTTCCTAGTCTCTCCCACTCCCTCCTTTCCTTTGTTGCACATATCATAAATTATAATCATATACATATTTTTTATAACACATTTCTTTAATGTCTGTCTTCTATGCTAAATTATGAGCTCCATTATAGTAGAGATCTTGCCTGTCTTTTTCACTGAGATTTCTCCAGAGCCCAGAAGAGTGACTGATTCATAAGAGGAGCTCAATATTTTTGAAGGAAAGACATGTTGAAAACAACATTATATGGTAAACACCATCATCCCCATTCAACAAATGACAAGATAGAAGCACAAATATAATCTGCAAAAAATACTGAATCACTATACTATATACCTGAAACTAACACAATATTGTAAATCAACTATATTTCAATTTAAAAAGGTATAAAGGGATTTTCCAAGGTCACTCATAAGGCTAGAAACAGAACAGAAACGAAAAGGTCTAGGGTTCTTTCTACTCACAGCCGCTTTTAGAACAGAGATACAACCATGATTCTCCCGGCACCACTCCCCATCCCCCGGCAAGTGATGCCAGGAAGGCCTCTTCCTGGAAAATAGGCTCTCTGGGCTGAATCTTGATTAGCAGATAGGCAGTCACCGGGAAAGAAGACGAGGAAGGGTGTTCCAGGCAGAGGGAACACCAGACGCAAGGCATATATAAAATTGCCTCATAGCAAACACTGAGTACATAAAAAATATTTTGTTGATTTACTCCATTCATTTATCCATCCATTCATTTATTTGTGCCATATTTTCTTGAGATCTACTACGTGCCAGACATTTGGGGGTGGGGGCATTAGGAATACTTAGGTAAATAATAACACAAGACACGAATAATACTAGTTAATCTTTATCAAGCCCATGTTGTGTCCCAAACACTGTATTAAGTGCCTTATGTGAACGATCTCATTTTTAACCCATAACAATGAGATAGATACTCCCTGAGACTGGTACAGGAGTTGTAACAGTAACAATGAGATAGATACTCCCTGAGACTGGTACAGGAGTTGTGCCCATTTTAGAGAGGGGTAGGTGGAGACTTAAAAGATTAACTAACTTCCTCAGGTTATCAGCCCATAGGTGGAAACGCTAGAATTAGAATATAGGCAGCTTGAGTTAAAAACCCAAGTTCATTACCCGTTGGTTATCTCGCCCCTTCTATAGCTCTTCTATGGAGGAGGGTCCATCATGATATAAATTTCCAGAAATAATGACACAAGCATTCCTCAGAAATATAAGTTGCTGTCAGAAATCTCTCTTCTCTCCCTACCTCTCCTGATGCTCCCTAGAGTTGGAGACCAGCCAGCTACTCTCTCTCCTGGAGCACACCCTGCAGCCCCCTTCCTCTGACTTTCCCTTCCTCTCTCCCATCTTTTTTTTTCCAGAGACTTTGTGCCCTTAACACCCTCACATTCTGTCTAAGGTTGGCCCTGCCCATGGCAGCCACATTCAGTATAATCCACCCCACCTGCAGCTGTCTGATACTTGGCAGGCTCTCCAGTTGGGAGGCCTGTGATCACTTTTTCCCCTGAGCAGAGCCACACATGGAAAAGTTGCCTTCAAATCCTACAATTACGTCTCCCTAGGTTGCAGCTATTTAGCTGGAGACACCTCCGCCCGGCCCTCCTGCATGTCCAGCAAGCACAAGACCTGTGAACAACAGACAGCATTTCAGAGCCTGTGGGGTAGTCCTCAGCCCTGAAATCACTTCTGTGTGGGTCTTGGCTTAAGAAACATTGACTCTACCAGTTAAGTGTCCCCTTCTCTACATACTCCCCAGGGCTTCTACTTCATACTCAGTCCCTTGCCAACTCTGTTGAAGGGACTCAGAAGCATGTTTGTTTGTTTATTTGTTCATCATTCATTCATTCATTTATTCATTCATTCATTCTGACAGGCACTGAGTAAAACTCTGGGGCTACAAGGCTGAGCCAACCAGACACAGATACCAGATAAGAACGTCCCCGTTTTTCTCTCCCTGGGTGATAGAGCCACAGAGAGGAACACATATCAAGGACTTGGGGAGCCATGGAAAGCTTCCATAGGAAGTAATGATTGGGACAAAACTCTAGATACAAGCAAAAGTTGGCCAGGAAAGAGGAGAGGAGTCGTGGAAGTTGTTCCCAATATGTGGAAAGACTGAGGTGAGAACGAGCCTTGCCCGTCTTGGGAAATGCCACCCTGGCTAGAGTGTGGGTGCAAGTTGGGAGTTGAAAGAGAGGGAGCTGAGAAGGTATAGGAAGGGCTTGGACCCTCCTGCGAATCACAGGGGCATGTCTTATCTTAAAGGCAATGCGGAGCCACATCTTCCATGTGTCTCATGTCAATGCCAACCTGGTTCTTGACCTCTCCTCTGGATCTTTCTCTCAGGAACTCTTTGCCCACTACCAGGTCCGATCCTGGTAGCCCAGAGCAGGCCAGATTCTAAGACAGAAGTGTCCAGCATCTCTGGGGAAAGGAGAGAGGGTGCAGGGTCCCTTCATGCTGGCGATCAGATGGAGATTTGAGCTGACTGGCTTACAAGTCAGTTCTCTGCTTGATGCCAATCCAGTCCCCTGGTGCTGAGGAAACATGAGTAGGAGAGTGGAAGGACCCCTATGGTGGACTCGGTCCAGGCACTGACCCTGACTTCTATGTGAATTTGTATAGATTTGACTTACTTTTCTGGACCTCAGCTTCTCCACCTACAAATTGAAGTGATTGGAAGGTCTTTCAGCTTTGAGATTCCATGAGTATAGTGGTATCAAAGGAGAACAAAACAGAATCTGAGATGATTGGGACCTGAGAACATGTCACATATCAGTCCACGATGCAGAAACCCCTTTCCCCTGGAATTAACCACCTCCGTGGACAGATGGACAGAACAGCAAAAGCAAAGTAAAAAAACTGCCCAGGAGAACCATGGATCCAAAGGAGGAATTGCTGTTGAATATGACACTCCCATCCCACACTGTTGAACACTCATGGACATTTTCACATGTACCCATGCACACGTTCCCACATTCTACATGACATAGATAACTACATGTGTGTGCGTGCACATACGTGGACACTCATATACACTCTTATTCATTTATCCAAAGTCCCTGAGGATTTTTCTGTGCCTCAAATGTTCTTCACAGGGGTCAGACCTCTGTGAATGTTCTGCAGTTTTATCTGAGTTTGGGACACACACACACACAAATAGCAGAATCAGTCCTCGTATTTTTTGGAACCTACACAAGGCAGAATATCCCAGGCCCTAAGGCGTTTCAGCAGAGACTACGTTTCAGCAGAGACTAAGAAAGTGAGGTCTGAGTTAGCTGATTGGGACTTAGTCAACTTCCTCCATGCATCGTCTGTAACTTCTTTGACATGAGTCCCTCCCAAGAATGGTCCAGCCCCTTCCCTGGTGGTCCAGTGGTTAAGACTCCACGCTCCCAGTGCAGGGGCAGGGGGCCCGGGTTCGATCCCTGGTTGGGGAGCTAGACCCTGCATGCCGCAGCTAAGAGCCCACATGCTGCAACTAAAAAGATTCTGCATGCCGCAACTAAAAAAAAAAAAAAAAAGATCCCGCATGCCACAACTAAGACCTGGCGCGGCCAAATAAATAAATATTAAAAAAAAAGAGAGAGAGAGCATGTTCCAAAGGAGCATAAAAGGACTTCAGCTCCCTAACACTCAACTTTCCATCCCGTCCTAAGCCTCAGAAAATGACTCCCCTATACTGGATCCTCCACATCTGACATTCCAGGTCTTCCAGCTTCATGAAGGATATAATGACTTCCAAAGACAGGCTTCTAGGATGAGATCAGCTCACTCCTACTCTTATCAGACATTTTATCAACCTTATAAGGCCCATAGTCTAAGACGGGAGGAAGGAACATAATCCTCACCTGGCAACCAAATGCTGGTCACTGGCTAGTTTTCTCTGATAATGAAGCCCTGTATTCTATCATTCACTCCCCAACTTCATCCTTTCAGAAACCCTATTTCATCTGAGCATGCCTGTTCCCTCCCAGCACCTCTTAATGTGGAGTGTGTGTGTGTGTGTGTGTGTGTGTACGCGCACATCAGCCTCTGTGGCAGCGCTGTGTACTCAGTGGCAGAAAAGTCCTTAAAGGTTGAAGGAATGAATAATGGAAGGAAAACAATCGCCACCTTGTCAAGCCCCAGACCGAAAATTCTTCAAGATGGACTCAGAAATAGCAGTTTCCCGCATGCTAATTAATTTGTTCCAAAGGTGGGAGCAGAATGTCCTTGAAATGGGGAGGCTAGAAAAGGAAAAAGGTGTAGCCCTGTGTGAGCACTTGGGCGCGTGGGCAGATCTTCCGCTCAAACCCAGGGGCTCTGCTGATTCATGTCTGTGAGAGCCTGACAGTGGTTCAGCACCAAGGACAGCGGGCGCTGATTAAAGGACTTAACGTGTGTGGTGAATTCAACCGTGAACCACTACCTGTCTGTAATTGCAGCCATCCTTACCTATTGAACCTACTAGTTACATAACTTTCCAGGCATGTCTCACTTAATGGGAAATGTGTGCTCCTGAAAATTTGTATATAAATCTATATTTTGTAATGTGATCAAGTCAGAAACACATGTATTTATTTCCAATAAGTCTTCCAGGAAGCTGAAATGGGAATCTTGAAGCTTTGGTCTCCCTGATTTCTGAAGAGATAGAAGTAGAGACAGTGTAATTTAGTGGTTAAGAGCATCATAAGAATATATCGAGGTTTCTTGGCACTATTGGCGTTTTAGGCTGGATAATTCTTTGGGGAACCTCCCTGTGCATTGTAGGATGTTTGCAGCCTTCCTGGCTTCTGTCCACTAAATGCCTGTTGTACTTCCCCAGTTGGGACAACCAAAAGTGTCTCCAGACATTGTCACAGGCAAAGTCTCCCACCTTCATTGAGGATCTCTGGAATAGATGGATCTGGGTTTGAATCCTGGTGCTGCCACTTGTTAATGGCCCTGGTCAACTGCCTTACCTTCTTCTTGGCACTGCTTTCTCATATGCAAAATGGAGACAACATTAACGTTTAACTTAAGGGGTTACTGCAAGGACTGAATAATACGTTGCCTGTCAGCTTATTTAGCATAGAGCTAGGCACATAGGAAGCCTTCAGTAGGTGCTGGTATCATCAGTAAGGTGGTTGCCACCACTGTCATCATCATCATCATCTTAGCCTTGAAGAGAGTCCAGAGATTATGCTGCCATGTTTCTAAATCATTACTCCAGAAAACGCTGCTAGTAACCACTAATAGTTGGCACTCTGCTAGGCAATGGATGTTCAGAGATGAACAAGCCACATTCTCTTTCCCCCCAAAGAGCTAGAAGTCCCGGATTTGATCTCATGGTCATCATTGCGTGTGGCTCCCATGGTAACATATGCATTATTTATCCTGCATCTGTCAGTAAGGATGGGCTTGGTTGTGCTGAAGTAGCAACCAACCCCCAAACATCAGAGACTTAAAACAACAAAGGTTTCTTTTCGTGCTCACACTACACGTTCGTCACGGGTTGGCAGGAATCCCTGCTCCGTGGTGTCCGCTCTCAAGAGCCCAGGCTGAATGAACTTCTACCATTTGGAAAGTCTATGTTACTAGGGCAGAGGGAAAGGGAAAATAGTAAACTTCACACTTGCCTTTAAAGGTTTCTATCCAGAAGTTACACACATCAATTCCTTTCACACTTCATCAGTCAAAGCAAGTCATGGCATGTGCCTAAATTTAAGGGGGAGGGCAAGTGCAATCCTACTGTGTGCGTGAATGAAGAATTTGGAAATCAATTAACAGCCCTAGTAACTACCATATAACCATTTCCCAAGTGCTAGCCATTGGTCCATAAGGGGGATACGTGAGTAAGAGCAAAAGGGATTATGGCTAAATCCCTTTCCACGAACAGAAACAACTCAATACTTCCATCCTCCTGGTGATGAGTAAAGAGCATCTTCACTCACAAAATATGATATCATGTTCTCTTGAGCATGAAGAGGAGAGAGGAGAAAGAGAGAGAGAGAAATTAATGGAAGCCATGGGTCTGGGCTCCCGTCTCCATCCCTAAAGCCACAACATCAGATCCCCAGGATTTAACATGCAAGGATATTGGATGACGTGCTTGAAACACCATAAGAAGAGCTCATGCTTTTCAAAAGAAAATAAGCAAAGCAGTGCCCCCCACGTTGGGTTGTTCCTATTATCTTCCGAAAATAATTAACAAGGAAATTTTAATGGGAGTAGCGTGAGACCAACTCCATTGCTTTACAACTCAAATAGGGATAATTCACATCAAGGCTCCATTGGCCATTTCATTTTGGCTTCGAAAGGCTCCATTATTAATTCATTTCTAAAGTGATGTCTCTCATTCCCAAGGGGTGTATCCCAGTAACGATGTGCTTACAATACTCTATTTGATTAAAATTTAACAAGCTATGTTATTGGCAAATAAACTATTTATTTCAGTGCTGTTGCCAATGCCAAAAGGAATGTTTTGAACAAAGGAATGGAATTGACACACTGAAGAGATTGTCATTAATAATTCACAATAGCCAAAAATGCATGCATAGACTTATTTTTTCCAGTGATGGCATTAGAGTATTTTTAAAAAACCAGAGGAGTCAGCCAAAGTCCTCTGGTTTCATATTTATGAAAAGGTGTAAAACCAAGAAAGTGAACGCAGGTTGTCATGCGGTATCTTGGAAAGAACATTTCAGAAAACTAACCAGAGCCCTGCTATTAAGTTGCTGTGTGACCTTAGGTAAGCCACTTAACCTCCCTGGGCTTGTTTTCTTCTTTTCAAAATGAGGCGAAGAAGACTTTGCTTATTTAAAGCTTAGGGTTTTGTCAGGGTAAAGTGAGAAAAAAAGATATAAACATGCTTTGGAAATGCAGAAAGTGCTTTACCAATATCAGACGTATTGATAAGTGCTTTTCTTTCTTGCTCTTCAAACCAGACACTGATTTATCCGGCAGAACTTTGCGGAAAAGGGGGAAAGAAAGACTATTTTCTTGTCTCTTGCAGGGGGAGGGTATAGTCCCAGGGAAAACCCCATGCCAGGTTTGGCTTCAGCTGATAATGAAGACATTGATCTGAGCAAATTGCTCTATTGACCCTTATGTTTCCTGCTCCACTGCTAACAATACTAGTTATGATTTGTTTAGCATTTTATTTATATATACCAGGAATCATGCCAACCTCTTTATATATACATTATGTATTATCTTACAAGCACCCCCATGAGATGGGCACTATTCACACTCCCATTTTTTCTAGAGAAGAAAATTGAGGCTCACAAAGGTTACTCGTCCAAGGTCACTCAGCTGATAAATGGTAGGGCTGGCCAGCGATCAGGAATCTACCTCAGGTCTGTCTGTCTCTGGGGCCTTAACTCTTAACCACCTCTCTCCTTTGGTTTTCATCTTAGTTGAGGACATGCTGCTCTATTTTTGCCCCCTGCCCACCTCCACCATGGTGTAGACTGCTCTGGGTGAGTCAGAGTCCCTGGATAAAAGATGGAAACAGGAGCCAGCTGGAATGCCAGAAGGGCACAAATGCTAGACCCACCTGATCGAGGGTCTTGCCATTGAATTGTATGGTACCTAGGACAGTTTTTTTGCCCAAAATAAGGGTTTAGGAAAATCTATGGGTAAGTGGTTGGGTGGATGGATGGATGGTGGAGGGATAGATGGATGGATGGAAACTGGTGGATTAAGGAAGGGATTTCCCACTTAACAGGTATATAAATAGGCAAGCTGCTGAAAGCAGCCGCGAATACCTCTGTTTTCTGGCTGCCTTTGAAGGCTCGCTCGGCAAAGAGTAACCCCTTGATGTGTGTTACCCAATTTTTGCTATTTGCCGATATTAGCTAATTATAACTTCAGGGGCCCAAGGTTTTGCATGCTCATTGAAAGTACCATTTTTTAGTCCCAGTGCTAATGCGTTTTTGGCTAAGTGCTGGTTTAATCTTTTTCTCTAACAACGGCTGTTATTTATTGAGCCTCTTTTATGTGCCAAGTACTATAATAAGCCGTTTACCTGATTTACTATAAATATACAACAAATTCATAACGTTGACACCACTGGTTCCATTTTAGAGATGAAGAAAACTGAACGTTGGAGAGGTAATCCAGTTTTACCCAGGTTAAGTAGGGGCAGATACTGGACTCAACCCTGAGTGCATGTAGCTGCAAATTGGGTGCCTTTTTTACTCTACACTACTGGTTCTCAAAATGTGGTCCCACTATCAGCAGAAGCAGCATCACCTGGGAGCTTGTTAGAAATGCACCTTCTTGGGTCCCAGCCCAGACGACCAAAGCAGAAACTCCTGGAGTGGGGCCTGACACCTGAGCTGTCACGAGCCCTGTAGGTGTTTCCAAGGCGTGCTCAAGTTTGCGGACCACTCTTCCGGCGTCGAGCTGTTGCTTCCTTAGATTGCAGGGATGCATTTATACTAAATCATCCACACCCTTCACCTGAGGTTGCTTGTCACCAACAGCACTGATTGGATTTAGGGAACGTAGTCCCTCGCTCCTTCCCCAACCTACCATCCTTTCTTGTCAGAATCCCTGCAAGGGCCTCGTATCTGCCTTCCTGCCACTGGCTCTGGCCCCGGCTCCACACATTCGTATGTGGGTTCATACATACACATCCATAATATCACATGGACTGAAGCCAGAGAGGTCTTTCCAAAGAGGAAGACGTCCATGTCACTCTCCTGCCCAGTCTCCATCAAGAGCTCTCCACTGCTCTCAGAATCAAGTCCAAACAGTGCTCATAGCCTATCAGGTTCTGCAGAGTTGGCTCTTGGCTGCCCTGCCTGTCTCCCCTCACCCTCTCTCACTCACTCACTTCTGCTCCAGCCCCACTACCGCATGTCTACCCAGGACTAGCCACTTTCCTTCCTAGTTCTTCTGTTTAATTGCATACCTTTTGCATCTTCCACTTGACTGTAATCTCCATGAGGGAAGAAACTATAACTGTTTTTCTCAACATCCTATCCCCAGTGCCTAGTACTGTGCCTGGCACATAGTAGGTGCTCAGTAAACATTTGTACAAATAAGACTCGGGAGCCCAGTATTTTTTGTCATGCTGTAGCTTATTGTAACTACCCTAGTGTGGTTTGTTACCTTTTCATGAACCTTTTGGGTCAGAGCTTGGGCTTTAGAAGCCAACAGGCATGGATTTGAATCCCAGCTCCTCCTCCACACCCTGTGTGACCTGGGGTGTGTGATTTAATGTCTCTGAACTTCAGTTTCCTTACCTGTAAGATGTGGGTCACAGAGTAGTCAGGAGACTAAATGAGGTAGTGCTGTAAAATTCTTAGCACAGTGCCTGGCAGTCTAGGGCTAAGGGTCTATTTTTATTAAATCTGGCTTCCCCCGCTGTATTTCAAGTTCTTGAATGGCTGGTGGTGCACACCTTGCCTAGCAGATGTTCACAAAAATACAAGTCTACTAGGGATGTCCGAGTGGGGACAGGGCCTAGGATGACCAGAGCCAGCACAGCCTGGCGTTTAGTGTCAGGCTCCAGATTCAGATGGAGACATGCCTGGCTCTTTCACCTCCCCCGTCCCTTGGTGGGCTTGGCCAAGCTTTGGAACTTCCCCCTTGCCTCAGTTTTCTCCTCTGTAACCCAGCAGTGGTAACATAGGAGCTATGTCATAGCTGTTGTGAGGAGCAAATGCAAACAGAGCCCGTAGAGCAGTGCCTGGCTTGAGCCAGCACATGGCGAGCGCTGAATACCTGTTAGCTGTCATCAGCATAACCACCATCGTCACTATTGTGACCCAGCCTCAGAGCCAGAGGACCAAAAGGGAGAAAAAACAGGCTTTGTGCAGACTGCTTACCCCACAGCCAAATCCTCTATCCTGCTGCTTTCTCCTTTCCTCCTCTTTCTAAACCGGCCCCTGCTACAAGCAGAAAGCCTAGGTAGCCGCAGTGGGGCCAGGGCCCTCATCTGAACTCCACTTTCTTTTCCTTCTGTGTGTGTGCAAAAATCACCTTGAAGAGCTGCTGTTCCCATGGCTGTGGGGGTTTTAGATATTTATCTCCCATCCGCTTGGACCCCTGGGCACGGTAATCCACACCCGGCTTGCCACGGGGCTTCTAGCCTCTTTCTCAGGACTGACTTCTTCCAAGTACCCGCCGTGGAGGTGTCGCAGACAACTGATGGATCTCCAAAGCCGAGAGATAGAACGGCACGGGTTCCCGTTAATTGATCCTAAAAGGAAGGCAGCGAGGCTTAGAAATAGGAGGGGATGGCAGGGAGAAGGAACAAGAAATCCCCACGCGAGGCCTGTGGTTGGTAAGGGCGATGCCTGTCCCCAAAGATACTGATCTGGGGTGTCTTTTTTTCTGCCAGGGTATAATGTGGAACTGGGAACTGAGGGGAGAGGGGGTCCGAGCTAAGCCCAAAGGATATAATTCAAGGTAGCTGAGGGAGAAAATCAGGCTTAGAGAGATCTCCTTGGGGGGAAGTTCAAGGTGAGGCAAAAATTGGAAACAGGAGAGCCCCAAATCGAAAAGTCAGCATTTAGAGAGGTGGAAGGCAGAGTAAGTGGAACACAGAATGGTTTAGCCTGTTCTCTATGGCCCCACCCCTGGCTGGGCAGTAGAATCACCCTCCTGGGAGAGCTTTCCATAAATACAAATGCTGGAGTCTACCCCTCCACCACTGTGACCTCTTAGATCAAAATCCCTGAGGGTGGAGCCCAGGAATCTGTATTTACAGAAAGCACCGCCCCTGATTCTGAAGGAGCCAGATCTGCACGGGCTGCTGACACACATGTAAGAACCATGGATTTCCGTGATTGAAACATCCCAGCAGCTGGAGACCACAGTGTCGGCTTCATGGCACTCCCCAAGCCTGATTGGGGCTGAGCCTGCATTTTGGAACCTGGGAACAAAGAGTCCTGTGTGAGAAGGGAGAAAGTGGGAGGCTGGTTGTTTCTTTCCTACCAGGGAAATGAGGACGTGGGTGTGGACTCATGTGGGCAATTCCTGGAACACCCCCAGCCAATGAGATGTGAAGTCATCTTGTCTCTTCCTGGCTAGAAGAGAAAAGGGTGGGCCTTGGTTTTCTGGGCCAGCTCTATGTAGGCCAGTTAATTTCTTAGAAGCTGTCGGGGATAGAAAGCCACCACTAGATTACCAACTATCGCCCAAGTTATGGATACCTGGCAAGGCTGGACCCAGGTGTGGCTAGCTCTGTTCACTCCCAGCGCTTTTGAGGATAACAGGTGGGGACTAAGGTGAGCTAGGAGGTCGCTGCTGCCTAGATCTGCCTGATGGTTGCCTTGGGAGAGCAGTGCAGGTCCATTGTCTCCAACGCTGATCGTTCTTTTCTTTTTTTTTTTTTTTTTTGCGGTACGCGGGCCTCTCACTGTTGTGGCCTCTCCCGCTGCAGAGCACAGGCTCCGGATGCGCAGGCTCAGCGGCCATGGCTCACGGGCCTAGCCGCTCCACGGCATGTGGGATCTTCCCGGACCAGGGCACGAACCCGTGTCCCCTGCATCGGCAGGCGGACTCTCCACCACTGCGCCACCAGGGAAGCCCTGATCTTTCTTAAAATTGAAATTTGTACATGAAACACCTGTTTTTGAAATGGCCGTGAACTTGAGTGTTGGAAAGTACCATGCAGCACAAGCAAAACATGTCTGCAGGCTTCTTCCCTCCAGGAGCTTCTTTAAACCGGGGGGAAAAACCTGGCTTCTTTCTACCTGTCCACCAAGTGAATCGATTTTGAATCACCTGTCCACTCATCTATTTATTGGGCCAGGGCACAGTTCCAGGCACAGGGGATTCGGTGGTGAAGAAGACAGACCATAGCCTTTGGAGTCATAGATTCCTCGTATTTGAGAGCTGGGAAGTCTGAGCATCCACCTCTGTCTGTAGTTTCCAGACTGTATTCTGCAGAGCTATCTCTGAGCTCACCTCAGAGAACAGGCAGAAGGTTGAACGGTCAGGTATCCCGATTACCAGCCCTGCTGCAAATGGAAGAGCTCCATTTTAATCTGTTTTATGTGGGGAGATTTTAGGTGGCCACCAAGTCTACAAATGGGAAAACTAGGGACCAAAAAGATGATGTGATATGTCCTAGATCACGCACAAGTAGTCCGTCACCAAACCACCAAGAGAAGCCTCATTTCCTTGGCTTCATAAGAGCTAGAATTGACTGAGAAATCACTGCTTTTATGCCAGTTCACATTGTCCCTTCTTCTGGTCCAAAGGCCACCCTTCCACTGTCCCCTGGGGTCTGACTGGGCAACATGTCCCCCACACCTGGAATGAGACCCAGATGACGCGAGATGGGGTGCTGGGCACGTGGGCATCTTGGGACTCAACCCTCTAACCTGATTTCAGAGATGCCATCCCAGCCCCTCTCCACGCCATCTGTCTTTCAGATGCCCAGAGATTAAACAGAGGGGACAGGCACTGAAATGGGCTACGAGAAAGCAGGTTGATTGGATATCACCTCTCCCAAGGGGGCTTAGGTGTGTCCTTCCCAGGACTCAGGTCCTCCACGACAGACCATATCACACTGCGATATGACCGATCGCTTCCACATCTCCCTTCTTACAAGACTAGTAGCTCCTTTAGCTCAAATCCTGGGATGTGTTTTAACCATGTGGTTCTGAACCTAGTCCCAGTGCAGGGCGCATCAAACATCTATTGGTTGAGTGAGTGAATAAACAGATATAAATGAATCTCAGTGTGAGCACTGTGACAAAGTGGAGACAGGATAGCTTAGTGGTTGGGAGCACAGATTTATGTGTCAGAAACAGATCTGGGGGGCTTCCCTGGTGGCACAGTGATTAAGAATCCACCTGCCAGTGCAGGGGACATGGGTTCGAGCCCTGGCCCAACGCAGCCAAAAATTAATAAATAAATAAATTTGTATTAAAACAAACAAAGAAAAGAAAAAGATCTGGGCTGGAATCCTGGCTCTGGCCGTTCCTAGCTGTGTAATCTTGGGCAAGTTGCTTACCCTCTCTGTGCCTCAGTAATGCTGTTATGAGAATTAAATTTATTAATGCTTATAAAGGCTCAGCACATACTAAGCATACCACAAATGGCTGCCACCATTGTTACTTTTGTTTATTTTTTGATATTTGTTCACAGTACTTTTTAGGGAGAATTTACATACAATGAAATGCACATATCTAAGTGTACAATTCAGTGAGTTTTCACAAATGCACACACCCTTGAAACCTACACCCATCCAGAAAATTCCTTCAGGTCTCTCCTTAGTCCCCAACTCCCAAAGGTCATGACCGTCCTGATGACTTTTCATGGTAGGTTAGATTTGCCTGATCTAGAACTTCATAGAAACAGAATCACACTCTAGGCCATCTCCACCTTTTACATCTGGCTTCTTTTGCAAAGCGTGGGCTCTATGAGATTCATCCATGGTGTTGCCACCATCATTACTTCTCAGTGAAGGTCTGGGCGACATCCTCCCATCAGACTTAGGTCGCCTTGAGAGTGGGCTCCGAGTGTATACGTATATCTTTGCCTTTCTGGCACCTAGCCAGTGTCTGGCACATAGATGATGCTCATAAATTATTTGATGAGTGGATGGCAGAGCTCAGGAGGTAAATCAGGGGATGAAGGTGGCTGAGTTACATTCTCAGCGAGGGAAACGAGGAGCTAGGTGTCCTGTCACACAGACCCAGCCCTTGGGGCTGGGAACGGGAGCAGAGCCAGAAAGCTCGTGTTTCAGAGCTGGACTCGGCAGCCTTTGGTCCCTGACTGCCACTTGCCAGCTGGGAAATCTTTCACTTCTCCAAACCTTCGTTTTTTTCATCAGCATCATGGGGACTAGTAATAGCACCTTCCTCACAAGGTTATCGTGAGACAGAAGGAGATAACCTTTGCAGGCACAGTGGTTAGAATCCCGTCACAGACAACTATGAGTAGTTGTTATTACTGTTCTGTCCAGCCATCCTTTAAAAAAAACAAGTGGGGCTTCTTCTCCAGCCCCCTCCCCCAACTGCTTATTCCCTCCAAACTCAAGTAGCAACTTCCAAGGGGGGGTGGGGGGTGGGGAGTGACAGCTGTCACAGAACCCCAGAAGTAACAGACCTAAAAATAGGTCCCTTCCTCTTACCTTCTTCCCCTACCTGCTCCCCAGGCAGCTTTTTGCCTATGCATTCTTAGTCCCACTCTCACATCAGAGGGAAGGATGAGCGAAGGAGGCAGAGATGGAAGACATATTATTTTTCCCCGGGCTCTTAGGGAAGGGAGAGTGAAGCTGCCCTCTCTGCATTGATTGATGTTGCGCTTGGCGATCTGAATTCTCTGATGTAATTACACTGTGTGCTCCGTGCGATAAGGAGATTAATCAGTCCATTATGCAGGGGCTGTTTTACCCACAGATGGAGGTAATTGAACAGAGATATTGGACATCGCCAGGACCCAGGCAGCCAGCCAGTCTGCTCTGGTTACAGGCAGGTGGCCGGCCTCTGGGCAGCTAGACCATCTTCTCCAAAGAGGAACAACTATTGTTACTACCACTTACTAGTTTGCCTTGAGCCCTCGTGAGGTTCAAGGCACTTTGCATGCGTCATCTAATTCTCACAAGCGTCCTGTGAGCTGGCCACTCTTCTTAGCTCCATTGTACGGAAGGAATAACTGGAGCTCAGCTACTTTAAGACATTTGCCCCGAAGTCACAGAGTAGCCAGGGTTCTGATATGAATCTAGCTCAGATGGATTCAAAAGTATCCACAATTATTATTGCGTCCAAAGGAGAGCAAAGAAATGAGATGCACCAACAGCCAACTTGTCCATTGTCTGGCGATCTGAGCAAACACGTGAGACAAGAGGCATGTGTCATCTCAGCTGGGCACACAAAGAAGGAAAGAATGTGACATTCCAGGAGTCAGGAGCTAGTTTGCAAAATGAATTGCCTGTCTTTGAAAAATCGGGAAGTGTAGTGACGAGTATGAGGGAGGTGGTTAAAACATTGGGTTTGGCGTTGGCATTACTACTTAGTTGTGTGACCTTGGACAAGTCACATAACCTTTTGGAGCCTCCATTTTGGAGCCTCCATTTTCTCATCTAAAACCAGCATGGTAATACCTACCTTATAGTGTTACTGACCAGGGTTCTTGGCCTCCTTAGTCAATAGAAATTGATCAGAGGCCAGACAAGAAATTCAGGCAAGGCTTTATGGGGGCCCTTGCTGCAGCAGGGGGGAGCGAGAACAAACTACAGGTTCCCTTGCTCACTTGCTCGCTGAGGTGGGGTGAGCTGGGTCCTTATAAGAGGTGAGGGTAGGGGTGTGTCCACGGGTCGGGCCAGAGGGTTGGCTTAGGTGTTTTGCCCACCGTTTTGGTGGTGGTGTGTGCAGGGGGCATGCACAGTACCCTGCTTTTGCTCCCGGCTCATCAGAAGTGGCAGTTGGGCTTTTTGGTCTCTTTTATATGTAGTTGTCCAGAATTTGCCCCAACTGTGCATGCACGCAGTTATTTTTTAGTCCCTTATAGTTTCTCTGTATTTTGTCGCTTGAGGAGACTTCTGTCCAGGTGCAGGCACTGCCGCAAAGGGTCCCAGTCCCAGGTCCCAGGCCTGTCTCAGTAGGGTCATCATTGGCTTAAAGGAAGTAATATATGTACAGTGCTTGGAAAAAAAAGAGTCTGCCCAGAGTTTGGGCTCATTATTAATCATGCTGTTGCTGGTGGTGATGGTATTGATGGCAGGGGTGTGGCAGTGTTAGATATTGTGTACATTTCCTGTTTGGATTAAGCACAGCCGATTCCCTTCCTTTCCTCTGACTGCTTGCCAGGGGGACTAGTAAAGGGAAAAGAAAAAAAAATCACATTTTGTGGGCATTTCTGATGTTCCTGGCTGCATCTAGGCACTTCACCCACATGATCTCATTCAACGCTCACCATAAATAGCTCCAGGAAATATATCTTATTTTCACCCCCAATCAAGTGACGGGGAAACTGAGACTCAGAGATTAAATAGATCAGAAGCACCATCTTTATGAGCCAGTAAGGGTCTTGGTGATTAGTATAAAAGGTTATTGCCACTAATTCAATAAACATTTATTAAGTGCTTGTTAATCCCTATGTTAAGGCTGCAGATGAAAAGACGAATAAGACCTACGACGAATAAGACCTACTCCCAATGGGCTCCCAGCCAGGTGGGCTAGAAAATCATATATATATATATATATATATATATATATATAAAATGGTCTAAAGCAGTAGTTGTCATCTCTGGCTCTATAAGACAATAAATTCCTGGGAGGAGGGAGGTGCTTTTAAAAAATATGAATGCCCAAGCCCTTGCCCTAGAGATTCTGTTTAATTGATCTGAGATGGGCCTAAACATTGGCAATTTTAAAAAGCTCCCTGGGGATTCTTCAGTGAAGATGCTACTCTAGAGATCTAGCACTGGTCTAGAAGGGAGAAGTCCTAGAAGGGCTAGGAGCTGACTGCAAATAAGCCAACTAATTCACCGCATCAAGTGTTTAGGACACACCAGGTACAGAGCGAGTTGCCGTCTTTCCCCTCATGCTGTTTAGACACAGGCAGCGTGAGGGTAATGAGCACCCATATGGGATGGAAGAGAAAGTTTTCTCTAAGGCCAAGCCCTGTGGGAGAAGCTCAGAGAAGGTGGGACCAAGGAAGACTCCAGGGGCAGGGAGCATTTGAGTCTTGAAGGAGAAACGGTGATCAAGGCCAGTGTCCCCCCTGTAGGGGCTGATGGGTTGTGTGAAGGTTAACCAATAGTCAGCACCCCTAATCTCCAATCGAAATAAATGTTAAGTTGGTCAAAATCTCAAGGTTAGTAATTTTGAATCTTTCTTATTCGTTCATAAAACATCTGCCAACATTTTTCGAACACTTGACTGTTTTTTGCAAGGCATTGTTTCTTCTTTAAAAAAGTGAGCAGGATAAAAAATGATCAGAATTTTTAATATTAGTGATCACTCACTGATCAACATGTGTTGTGGACTGCATGATGATGATGATGATGATAGCTGCCTTTTATTGAGGGTTTACTATGTACCAGCCACCGTGCTTAGTACTTTGCATAGATTAAGTCATTTAATCCTCACAAAAGCCCTTTGAGGTGAGTATTATTACTATTCCCATTTTACAGATGAGAAAACTGAGGCTCAGAGAGGTTTAGTAACCTGCGTTGAAGGTCAAAAGCTAGTAAGTGGTGGAGAGCAGAATTCCAGGAGAAGCAGCCTGGTGTAATGGGAAGAACCCTGGACTCAGAGGCAGGATGCATGGGCTCTGGACCAGCCCCGTCATTTCATGCTTTGCCACTTCCAGTGAATTATTCCCCGTCTCTCTGTGCCTCAGTTTCCTCCTCTGTGAGTTGAGTCTTTGAACCTCTCAGGGCTTACCAATATATGATTCAAAGATGTAAAGTACAAAATCATAATAAGAGAGGTTGGGGGAAAGGAAGCGGGGACTGATCCCTATGGATGGAAGATTTATTTGGGGAAGTCGTCGAGGTCTGGTATTCAACCACCCGAAGGAAGTCAAAGAGTACAGCTGGCGCTTTGCTGATTCAGAGGAATGGCTGGCAGGGAGATGGGAGCCAAACACACTGAGAATCTGTGTAATCAGAGAAAATGTCTTCGTGATTTGCCATTATAATTCTCGATAACAAACTCCGGGACTCCAGCGTCAGTACTAATAACTAGTTGAAGGAGGTTGGGGTTAGGAATGAATTAAAATTTTTAAAAAACTGCTTTTTGATAAAGCACTGGGAAATGTTCTAGGCTCCTAAATTTAAATGGGATATTTTTAGCACCTGTAATCAAACCGACTTACGTAAACACATCTGCTGGAGTATTGGCATCAAAATGTCTTTGCCGTCTTCATTTTACATCTCTTGCAGCCCTCCTGGGACCTAGGGAGAGTTTCACTGATTTTCTTCCTTTGGTTATGTTTTTCCAAATCAACTGAGTGAGAAAGTCAAATGGAATATTTTAGTTGAAAGCTGCTTGGTCCCTACCTGAGCATTGGCAACAAACTCTGCAAACCTTAGTGAGTGTGAGAACCACTTAGAAACTTTGTATCAAATGCCAATTCCTGGGCCGCGCCCTCAGATTCTGGAGGGCTGTGTGGGCCTGGGATTCTGCATTTTACATACATGTTTCAGCTGATTCTGATGTAGGTGACTCAGGGACCACGTTGATTAATACTGGACTAGGGACTCAAGCGGACTTAGCGTAAGATTCTGGCTCCGTCGTGCACCAGCTATTGGCTCTGGGCAAGTTCCTCGAGCCTTTTAAATATCAGTCCCCTCATCTGTAGAATGGGACATTAAGGGCACCCACCCCAGAACCTTGTTGTGAGGATTAAAACTGATACATTAACTTAGCACCATGTCAGGTATGCAATAAATGACCCACAAATGTCACCTGTTATCATTATTATTAATTTTGACTACGTGGGCAAGTTATTTTCCTTTCTGACTCCAGGTTCCACATATGCAAAGGGGGAGAAATTAGAATAATACCTTGAAATCAGCTTTAATTCAAGGGTTGTGTATTAAATGAGAAAATGTCTGCAAAGGACTTGGCATACTACCTGGCTCATTTAAATATCTGGTAAGTATTTGTTCAGTGAATGAATGAATTCAAAGAATGGTTCAACACTTGCCTTCCACAAACTACAGGCAATAAGAGGGCTTTTAAGAGAACTTCTCTCCAACACCATCCGGTGGACCTGGAGCAGAGACCCAATGGGCAGGGTTCTTGGTCTCTAGACCTTCACTTCTTGGAGTCACTGCATCTTTCACTAACTCTCATTCTGCTGTTACTCTAAACCTCACCTTCTCCCAAATGCGCTCAGGCTTATCCATCTGAGGAACGACCTCACTGGATCTGGCTTATTTGGTGGCTTGGGAGATTCTCCCCCACCTTGGGCACCTTGAGGGGAGGCAGGTGGGGTGTATGTTTTTCCTATTTGTGACTTCGGAAAAGCCATAGCACATCTCTGCACCTCAGTCCCCCTCCCTTAGGTAAAAGGAGCTGTTGTGGGAATCTATCCTTCCTGTGTCCTGCTGTTGTAAGCATCCATTTACACACCTGTTGTGCACTGAGCTGTGAGCTACTGTAGCACAGATACCTCACCTTTGTTAGCGTTCTAAAGCTCAGGTGTCCAGCTCAATGCTGGGCAATCACAGATATACAATAAATAGGGGCTAGTTGACTGAATAACTGAGTCGGTGATGTCCCCAAGAGCTCTGGTCACTGCTCCCACATCCTAAAAGAACCAGAAGAACAAGCGAACACTGAGCCTCGGCACACTCAGTCATAGTCAAAAAAGGCAAGAAAGCATCCCAGACGAGAGATGGTGCTGCGAATGCATTACCTTGTAGGAAGGAGGCTGCACGTCGCCCAAATTATCACGACCATTTCTGGCGAGTCCACACCCACTCATTCAACAAAATCCTTAAGGAGGGCTGGACACTGTGCTGGGTTCTGGGGACAAAACAATTCAACAGACCTAAGACCCTGCCCTCGTTGAGCTCACAGACAATTGTTATTTCACGTAACATTTGCCATGTTAGGAGAAAGCTCTTCTGAAAAGGAAACCTAGCCAGGTGAGAGAGTGGTTCAGGAGCATGTGATGCAGGAGTTAGTCAGGTGGGGAAAGGAGAGAAGGGTGTTCCAGGTAGAGGGAACTGCACGTGCAAAGACATGCAATCATGAGAGCATGAAAGGTTTTGAAAAACTCTGTTGGATCGGTATGTTTGGAATAAAGGATGCAGGAGTGGGGAGTGAGGGCTGGAGAAATGATGGGCTGGAATCAGATCATGTCTGGTCTCCTGAGCCAGGGTAGGGAGCCTGGACTGCCCTAATCGCAACAAGAATCCAATGAAGGGTTTTAATCAAGGAAGTGACTCAGTGAGTTGTGCTTTATAAAGATGCCCCTAGCTGCAGTGGATGAGAAAGATTGGAAGGGGAGAGACAGGAGATAGGGAGACCAATTAGAAGGCTATAATCCAGTATTTGAATGGCAGGGATACTTGTCAGGGTAATTTCTTTGAGGTGTTTGGTCGCTGATTGCTGGCGATCTTCCCCAGCCCTGTGTGTTTGCAATGACTCCGAACTGTGCAGAGAAAAGCCATTTAATCACGCTCGCCTGCTGCATTGCACACTTGGCCCTGCCCAGTGGCCACATTCATTGTCGGGAGCATTGTGAGTTGTACCGCAAGGATAGGGGACCTTAGGGTCAACTACCCCTCAGTAAACCCCCAAAGCATCCTGTGTTGTCACATCCTTAAAAAGCTCTGGCTATTATGCCTGATCATTTCCACCCATGATGCTGCCGGAATCGCCTAGTCAATTACTAATCAAGTGGGGAAATGTGCATTTCATTAGGAGCCTCTCGCTTCAGATACACAAGGCCGTATATGAAATGAAATGTTCTGTAGTTATTTTTTTTTCAGCCAGTGATTAGGTGCTGTAATTAAGAAGGCATTGTGCCTGATTTCCAATCTTTTTTCTTTATTTAGATTTAATTGATTTTCTCCTTGATTTAATCAACCCGAATTCAGCTACCTGGAGCACCTCTCCACTCAGATGCTCAGGAGAACTCTGGTGCTTAAAGATGTAGGGCCATACCTAGAGAATGCGGGGTGTCGGCTGGTCCTAAGCCCCAACTTCTGTTAACGGGCACGAGAGGATGTTAAGGACCCAGGTGGTTCTATTTAGGGCTAGAGAGGGAGCAGGGAGGAAGGGCTGGTTTTTAGACCTTTGAAACTTGGCTCTGCTGTGTGACCTTGGGTGAATTACTTAACCACTCTGTGACTCAATTTCCTTGTATTTAAAATAGAAGGAATAATAATGTTTTCCTCATAGCATTGTGATGAAGATTAAATGTTATCTATCTATAAAAACTTAGAAGGAAGACTGGAAAATAAGTACTAAAACGATCACTTATTATTATTACCGTATCACTGTCTATTCAGTAACTCATTTAATCTTCACAACATTCCTGTGGGATTGGGTTATTCCCATTTAAGGTAAAGAAATGAAGCTCATGGCTAGGGAGTGGCTGAGCCAGGATTCAAGTCCGGGTCTCAGTTCCACAGCTCACCCTCATAGATACTGTCCCTCTCACCTGGTAGCTTCTTTCTCGCCATGATGGACACATGGAAACAGAGGTTTCTGAAATCAAGTTCTTTGGTTAGGGTCACTCAGCTTGTGGTGGCAGAATCAGGACCTGAGCCAAAGTGCTCCGGGTGCGATGACGGTCCCATTGCTCCTCCACTGTCTCTCAGAAAGGGCAGGCAACTTGCTCAAAGCCAGGAAGCAATTAAGAGCCATGCAATATTGTAAACCCACTCATAAGTCCTGTTGTTTTCCACCTTTTTTTCCCAGCAGTCCAGACATACGACAGATGATGTTCACATACCGAGCACATCCCCCCGCATGAACCCAACATCACATAATGTTAACATTCAGTGCACAAACTTCATTTCACACCTTTCTTTCCTGCTCAAGGAAATATACAGAGTGCAACTCAGGGTAAAGGACTCTGTTAGAGAAAGAATCGTGAATCTATCCACTTAACTCGTTTCACAAATATTAATTGGGCCCTTACTTTGTGCCAGGCCCTATTCAAGAGTCTGGGGAAACAGCTGTGAACAAAAGAGACAAAAAAATCCCTGCCCTCACGAAACTTCGATCCTAATGGGGGAGTGGGACGCTCATACAATAAGCAAAATAAACACGTAAATGGTTATCTCAGATCACAAAATATATAGTACAGTAGAGGGAAATAAAGCAAGAAGAGACCATTGTACAATGGAGAGGGGTTGCGATTTTAAATAGGGTTTATGTAGGGTTGTCAGGGAGAAAATGTCACTGAGAAGGTGACATTTGAGCAAAGACTTGAAGATGAGGGAGGACGTCATATGGATATATGGAGGAAGCATGTACCAGGCAGTGGAAATGGCACGTGCAGAGGTCCTGAGGCAGAATTATAATTGGCATGTCAGAAGAACAGCATGGAGGCCAGTGGGGCAGGAGTAGAGAAAGCAGGAAAAGAGAGTGGGAAGTGAGGTCAGGGTGGTAACAGGGGCCAGGTTGCATGGGCCTCTAATTAGTTTGGCTTTAGGGAAGCCTTTGGAAGGCTTTGAAAAGAGGAGAGCCATGACCTGGCTTGAGATTTAGCAGGATCCGTCTGGCTGCCTCTGGGAGAACAGGTTGCAGGATGGCAAGGGTGGAAGCAGGGAGACCTATTAGGAGGCTCTTGCAATAAGGCAGGTGAGAGATGATGTGGGCTTGGGCCAGGGTGGTGGTCATAGGAGGAGAGAACTATTTGGATTCTGGATATATTTTGAAGGTAGCATCTAGATTTGCTGATAAGTCAGACCTCGGGTTTGCGAGAGAGAAGTCAAGGAGAACTCCAAGGTTACCACTTGAAAGGAGCTGCCGTTAGCTGGGGGGATGAAGATACATGTATTTATATATTTACTTCAATTGGAAACCATTCCCAAGTTTTCATCTTTAGCAATCATTAGTAACGAACCCATGACAGTGCTTACAGTTGATCATGATGGATCAGAGCGTCACACGGTGGCTGACAACCACTGAGCTGTACTGCAGGGAGACGCTTCTCCCCTGAGCTGGTAGCATCCCTCGGCTCTGGCTTGCCGGTCTCATTATCAGCCTCATTATTCCACAGGAGTTACTGAGAGTGGGCTGAACTCCCAGTGGGTGTCTTTGCAGGGCTCTGCAGCATCTCTGAACACAAGCCAAGACCTCCACCAAGAGAAGGAGCCCCACACCCTGTCCAGCCTCTTCCCCCCACCCCACTAAAGACACAGTGGAGCCCCCTCCCCCTCCGCTGTGGATAATCCCTTCACCAGCCTAGCCTCATCAGCCCTTTCTCCGTCTCTCCCATCTTCCTTTCGACCCATGTAATTTGGGAAAATGTGGACCTGTTTGGGCTTTGGCTGGAAACATTTGACTGATCGTCTCAAATGGGCCGCCTTCTGGTGAGACAGAGAATGTGTTTGTGATTTCCCCCCTTCTTTTAAATGGCAACAACAGGCAAAATCCTATTTTCTCCCTGAGACTGCACCCGTGCATAAGGATGGGTTTGAAACGCTGAGGCAAACTGGCCCGGCTGGTGATTCAGCCCGGGGCAGCTGTGGACAGAGGTGTCGCTCGCTGCCAGCCCCGCACCCAGCAGCCCAGCTTGACCTCCGCATCCTTGCGCCAGCCCCACCCTGGGCCTCCAGCCAGAGGAAGCGGCTCTGACTCTGGCAGAATGGGCAGGGATGGAGTTTCCAGGAAGAGCCCTTGTCAGTCAGAGTAGCCTGAGGCTTAAGATGTTAGGGGACCGGGGTTCTGCTTATTTCTCTGCCACTTCATGTGAAGCAGGTCACATCCCCTCTCTGAGCTTTATAGGAAAAAGGCTTTAGATTGGTGGACCGTAGTGTCCTAATCAACTTTACACCCTAAGGATGCTTAGCAGAGCCAGAGCTCAAGAAATGTCTGGGGAATGAGGGAAAGAAAGTAGGAAGGAAGTTTTTTTGATAGCTTGAGTGGGAAGAACAAGAGATAAATGTTAGCTGAAATGAAAAGAGGAATTTTTGAAGTGCAGCTTGCAGGATCTTAGTGCCCCAACCAAGGATCGAACCCTGGCCCCTGGCAGTGAGAACGCTGAGTCCTAAGCACTGGTCCGCCCTGGAATTCCCAAGTGTGTCATGAACACAAGACATAAAGTGTATTCATCAGAAGCTTCAAGAGGAGAAGCAAGAAGAACTACAGTCCTGCAGCCTGTGGAACAAAAACCACATTCACAGAAAGAGAGACAAGATGAAAAGGAAGAGGTCTATGTATCAGATGAAGGAACAAGATAAAACCCCAGAAAAACAACTAAATAAAGTGGAGATAGGCAACCTTCCAGAAAAAGAATTCAGAATAATGATATTGAAGAAGATCCAGGACCTTGGAAAAAGAATGGAGGCAAAGATCAAGAAGATGCAAGAAATGTTTAACAAAGACCTAGAAGAATTAAAGAACAAACAAACAGAGATGAACAATACAGTAACTGAAATGAAAAATACACTGGAAGGAATCAACAGCAGAATAACTGAGGCAGAAGAACGGATAAGTGACCTGGAAGACAGAATGGTGGAATTCACTGCTGCGGAAGAGAAAAAGAAAAAAAGAATGAAAAGAAATGAAGACAGCCCAAGAGACCTCTGGGGCAACATTAAAGGCAACAACATTCGCATTATAGGGGTCCCAGAAGGAGAAGAGAGAGAGAAAGGACCCGAGAAAATATTTGAAGAGATTATAATTGAAAACTTCCCCAAAATGGGAAAGGAAATAGCCACCCAAGTCCAGGAAGTGCAGCAAGTCCCATACAGGATAAACCCAAGGAGAAACATGACGAAACACATAGTAATCAAATTGACAAAAATTAAAGGCAAAGAAAAATTATTGAAAGCAGCAAGGGAAAAATGACAAATAACATACAAGGGAACTCCCATAAGGTTAACAGCTGATTTCTCAGCAGAAACTCTACATGCCAGAAGGGAGTGGCATGATATACTTAAAGTGATGAAAGGAAAGAATCAACAACCAATATTACTCTACCCGGCAAGCATCTCATTCAGATTCGATGGAGAAATCAAAAGCTTTACAGACAAGCAAAAGCTAAGAGAATTCAGCACCACCAAACCAGCTCTACAACAAATTCTAAAGGAACTTCTCTAAGTGGGAAACACAAGAGAAGAAAAGGACCTACAAAAACAAACCCAAAACAATTCAGAAAATGGTAATAGGAACATACATATCGATAATTACCTTAAACGTGAATGGATTAAATGCTCCAACCAAAAGACACAGGCTCGCTGAATGAATACAAAAACAAGACCCATATATATGCTGTCTACAAGAGACCCACTTCAGACCTAGGGACACATACAGACTGAAAGTAAGGGGATGGAAAAAGATATTCCATGCAAATGGAAATCAAAAGAAAGCTGGAGTACCAATACTCATATCAGATAAAATAGACTTTAAAATAATGAATGTTACAAGAGACAAGGACAGACACTACATAATGATCAAGGGATCAATCCAAGAAGAAGATATAACAATTATAAATATATATGCACCCAACATAGGAGCACATCAATATGTAAGGCAACTGCTAACAGCTATAAAAGAGGAAATCGACAGTAACACAGTAATAGTGGGGAACTTTAACACCTCACTTACACCAATGGACAGAATGAAAATAACTAAGGAAACAGAAGCTTTAAATGACACAATAGGCCAGATAGATTTAATTGATATTTATAGGACATTCCATCCAAAAACAGCAGATTACACTTTCTTCTCAAGTGCACACGAAACATTCTCCAGGATAGATCACATCTTGGGTCACAAATCAATCCTCAGTAAATTTAAGAAAATTGAAATCATATCAAGCATCTTTTCCGACTACAGCGCTATGAGATTAGAAATGAGGTACAGGGAAAAAAAACGTAAAAAACACAAACATATGGAGACTAAACAATACGTTACTAAATAACCAAGAGATCACTGAAGAAATCAAAGAGGAAATCAGAATATACCTAGAGACAAATGACAATGAAAACACGACGATCCAAAACCTATGGGATGCAGCAAAAGCAGTTCTAAGAGGGAAGTTTATAGCTATACAAGCCTACCTCAAGAAACAAGAAAAATCTCAAACAAACAATCTAATCTTACACCTAAAGGAACTAGAGAAAGAAGAACAAACAAAACCCAAAGTTAGCAGAAGGAAAGAAATCATAAAGGTCAGAGCAGAAATGAATGAAATAGAAACAAAGAAAACAATAGCAAAGATCAATAAAACTAAAAGCTGGTTCTTTGAGAAGATAAACAAGATTGATAAACCATTAGCCAGAGTCATCAAGAAAAAGCGGGAGAGGACTCAAATCAATAAAATTAGAAATGAAAAAGGAGAAGTTACAACAGACACCGCAGAAATACAAAGCATCCTAAAAGACTACTACAAGCAACTCTATGCAAACAAAATGGACAACCTGGAAGAAATGGACAAATTCTTAGAAAGGTATAACCTTACAAGATTGAACCAGGAAGAAATAGAAAATACGAACAGACCAATCACAAGTAATGAAATTGAAACTGTGATTAAAAATTTTCCAACAAACAAAGGTCCAGGACCAGATGGCTTCACAGGTGAATTCTATCAAACATTTAGAGAAGAGCTAACACCCATCCTTCTCAAACTCTTCCAAAAAATTGCAGAGGAAGGAACACTCCCAAACTCATTCTATGAGGCCACCTGATACCAAAACCAGACAAATATATTACAAAAAAAAGAAAATTACAGGCCAATATCACTGATGAATATAGATGCAAAAATCCTCAGCAAAATACTAGCAAACAGAATCCAACAACACATTAAAAGGATCATACACCATGATCAAGTGGGATTTATCACAGGGAGGCAAGGATTCTTTAATATATGCAAGTCAATCAATGTGATAAACCATATTAACAAATTGAAGAATAAAAACCATATGATCATCTCAATAGATGCAGAAATAGCTTTTGACAAAATTCAACACCCATTTATGATAAAGACTCTCCAGAAAGTGGGCATAGAGGGAAACTACCTCAACATAATAAAGGCCATATACGACAAACCCAAAGCAAACATCATTCTCAATGGTGAAAAACTGAAAGCATTTCCTCTAAGATCAGGAACAAGACAAGGATGTCCACTCTCACCACTGTTATTCAACATAGTTTTGGGAGTCCTAGCCACGGCAATCAGAGAAGAAACAGAAATGAATACAAATTGGAAAAGAAGAAGTAAAACTGTCACTGTTTGCAGATGACATGATACTATACATAGAGAATCCTAAGGATGCCACCAGAAAACTACTAGAGCTAATCAATGAATTTGGTAAAATTGCAGTATACAAAATTAATGCACAGAAATCTCTTGCATTCCTATACACTAACGAAAAATCTGAAAGAGAAATTAAGGAAACACTCCTTAATGGTGGTAACACTGCAACAAAAAGAATAAAATACCTAGGAATAAACCTACCTAGGAAAACAAAAGACCTGTATGCAGAAAACTATAAGACACTGATGAAAGAAATTAAAGATGATACCAACAGATGGAGAAATATACTATGTTCTTGGATTGGAAGAATCAATATTGTGAAAATGACTATACTACCCAGAGCAATCTGCAGGTTCAATGCAATCCCTATCAAATTACCAATGGCATTTTTTACAGAACTAGAACAACAAATCTTAAAATTTGTATGGAGACACAAAAGTCCCCGAATAGCCACAGCAGTCTTGAGGGAAAAAAACGGAGCTGGAGGAATCAGACTCCCGGACTTCAGACTATACTACAAAGCTACAGTAATCAAGACAATATGGTACTGGCCCCAAAACAGAAACATAGATCAATGGAACAAGATAGAAAGCACAGAGGTAAACCCACACACCTATGGTCAACTAATCTATGACAAAGGAGGCAAGGATATACAATGGAGAAAAGACAGCCTCTTCAATAAGTGGTGCTGGGAAAACTGGACAGCTACATGTAAAACAATGAAATTAGAACACTCCCTAACACCATACACAAAAATAAACTCAAAATGGATTTGAAACCTAAATGTAAGACCGGACACTAGAAAATTCTTAGAGGAAAACATAGGCAGAACACTCTTTGACATAAATCACAGCAAGATCTTTTTTGACCCACCTCCTAGAGTAATGGAAATAAAAACAAAAATAAACATATGGGACCTAATGAATCTTTAAAGCTTTTGCACAGCAAAGGAAAATATAAACAAGATGAAAAGACAACTCTCAGAATGGGAGAAAATATTTGCAAACGGCTCAGTGGACAAAGGATTAATCTCCAAAATATATAAACAGCTCATGCAGCTCAATATTAAGGAAACAAACAACCCAATCCAAAAATGGGCAGAAGACCTAAATAGATATTTTTCCAAAGAAGACATACAGATGGCCAAGAAGCACATGAAAAGCCGCTCAGCATCACTAATTATTAGAGAAATGCAAATCAAAACTACAATGAGGTATCACCTCACACCAGTTAGAATGGGCATCATCAGAAAATCTACAAACAACAAATGCTGGAGAGGGTGTGGAGAAAAGGGAACCCTCTTGCATTGTTGGTGGGAATGTAAATTGATACAGCCACTATGGAGAACAGTATGGAGGTTCCTTAAAAGACTAAAAATAGAATTACCATATGATCCAGCAATCCCACTACTGGGCATACACCCAGAGGAAACCATAATTCAAAAAGACACATGCACCCCAATGTTCGTTGCAGCACTATTTACAATAGCCAGGTCATGGAAGCAACCTAAATGCCCATTGACAGATGAATGGATAAAGAAGATGCGGTACATATGTACAATGGAATATTACCCAGCCATGAAAAGGAACGAAATTGAGTCATTTGTTGAGACATGGATGGATTTATGGATTGCCATACAGAGTGAAGTACGTCAGAAAGAGAAAAACAAATATCGTATATTAATGCATGTATGTGGAACCTAGAAAAATGGTACAGATGAACCGGTTTGCAGGGCAGAAATTGAGACACAGAGGTAGAGAACAAACATATGTACACCAAGGGGGGAAAGCAGTGGGGGGTTAAGGGTGGTGGTCTGATGAATTGGGCGATTGGGATTGACATGTACACACTGATGTGTATAAAATTGATGACTAATAGCCTGCTGTCTAAAAAATAAATAAAATATAATTTTAAAAAAGCTTCAAGAGGATTGACATATACACATTACTATATATAATATAGATAACTAATAAGAATCTACTGTATAGCACAGGGAACTCTACTCAGTACTCTGTAATGACCTATATGGGAATAGAATCTAAAAAAGAGTGGAGATAAGTATAAATGATTCACTTTGCTGTAGAGCAGAAACTAACACAACTTTGTAAATCAACTATACTCCAATAAAAATTAATTTAAAAAGAAAGAAAGAAAGTAGGAAGGAAGGGAGGCAAGAAGGGTGAATTTGACAAAGGAATGGAGTCTGGTATTTCCTGGAATTCAGGACCCCACCTTGTGAAAGTTCCAGGGAAATTGGGCTTTGCCTGGTGGTTGGCCTTTTTCTGGGGTGTGGCCGTGACTGCAGCCCTCCAGGCGCCACTCAGTGCCTAGGCCTGGCGGAATTAGTGATGTTGCTATTTCTCTGCCCGTGTCCCCTCAGTGCCCACCATTTCTGAGGATGCCAACCTGACTTCCAACTAACAGGACCTGAGACTACCTGAGGGCTCTCTCCAGCCACCAAGCCCACTCCACCCAGACACAGGGCAGGAGTTAATGCCCCTGGGGAGTAGCCTTCAGTCAGGACTGATGGGAGTTGAAGGATAAATTCTCCAGGTGCCTCAGGTGAAAGAACTCGGAGTTGTGTGTCTACACTGGTTCCCAGGGCTCCCCAGCAGGATTAGGCTCCAGGTCCACATGTTAGTGGCTCCTTCATTCCCGGTCTCCCTCTCCACTTCCCTACCAAGGATGCTGGGATCACATCTCTAGGGCTGCATATAAGCGAATGGTCCTCCTCCCACGATAGCCAGGGGCATTTGCTGGTCAGCTGATTCTTCAGAAAAGGGCTCAGACTTACTGGGCCCAGAGCCAAGCTGACAGTGCAGCTGCCCAGAACATTCCGGGTGTCCACCATGGCTGTGGGTCTGCACCAGAGGACAGAAGAGCAGCTGGGGTGTCTAGATGCACAGCAGAGACCCACCCAGGAGGCTTGGCCATGCAGGGACACAGGGGGAAGGCATCTCAAGTGGGGAGAAGAGTGCAAACAAGACATGGAATTTAGAGTCATCTTTTAAAAGTCTGGAAAAGCAGTACTGCCACGTACCGTGCACATCACCAGATGCATGACCTCACTGAATCCCCATCACAGCCCTGTGATGTAGGCACTATTATGCTTACCACTTTATGGGTGGGGAAACTGAGGCACAGAGAGGTGAATTCATTTGTCCAAGGCCACATAACTAGTATGTGGCAAAGCTGGGACTGGAACCCAGGTCTCTGGGTTCAGAGAGTCTAACTGGTTGTGGGGGGGGGATACCTGGAGGAGAGGTCAGTGGGAGGAGGGACTCGGTTTGTCCTCTGACCCCTGGAGCTGAGGAACAAGTGGCCTGGAAGGTGGGAAGGGGAACAGCGGGGCATCTACAGCAGGAAACCCGGGGAGACCCATGCTCCTTTTCTGTGTGCAGCATCCTCAGGGCACACCGGCTGCCCTTCAGTACCTGCCCATCTTGGAGAAATTTCTGTTACAAATGCCGGTGTCCTGGGACTTGGGAGCTGTCCCAAGCAGCTATCTGTAGCCACACTGAGAGTGAGATACACTGCCATCCACTGCCTGTCCCCTCAGTTAACCTCTTCCTTGCTGGCTTGATTGGGCTATTTATCCAGTCAGTTCTCCCATTCAACCAGTATTTACTGAACACACTATGGGCCTGGCACCTTCCAGGTGCCAAGGACACAGTGCTGCAAAATGTTCAGGTTCTGTCTCAAAGGCTTCACAGTCCAGGGGAGGGGAACAGAGATTTAAACTGACAATTTCAGTAAAGGATATTGTGAGCATAGAGAAGGTATATAAACGGTCTAAGTAGTCAGGGAAGTCTTCCTGGACGAGGTGGCATTGTAAGTTGAAATCGGAAGAATGGACAGGAGGAAAACTGGACAGTTTGAAGGAGGCAAGGTGAGTGATGCCATTTCTTAATTAGTAAGAAATAAGCACTGTTCTAAGAGCTTTACATGTATTCGCTGTTAATCCCTGAAATAACCCTATGAGGCAGGTACTCTTATTATCCACATCTTATAGATGAAGCTCTGAGGCCCAGAGGGGTGAAGTCGATTGCTCAAGGTCCCAGAGTGGCAGGACAAGGGTTTGAACCCAGCAATCTGGCACAGGCCGCGCCCTTAAGTTTCACGCTCTGCTGCATCTGGATGCAGGGGCTGTTCAGGGCTGTGCAGGGATGTCAGATGGTTTGCACACAGTGAGTGAGAGAGCAGCGGAGCATGACACACCAGGAGAGGTCAGCTGGGGCGGTGGACCTTGAAGGCCCATGAGAGCCACATCAAGGAGTTTGGACTTGCTTCTTGGGGCTCTGAAGACAGAAGTGATGTGATTGAATCTGCGTTTTGGAAGAGAACCCTGCCTGCTGCATGGAGAGTGGGCGGGGCGGGGCCAGGGTGAACAAGGAAGCCGTTGCAGTTGTCTGGGTGAGAGATGATGAGGGCTTGGACCAGGGAGGTGGCAGTGGAGGTGGAGAGGAGATGGGTGCTGAGATGTTTTGAAATTGAAATGGTGAAGATCTGCTGATGGGCTGGATATGAGAGTGAGAGAAAGAGGGGGTCCGGGGGGATGGCCGGTTGCTGCTTGCCTAAGAAGGTAGAAGGTGGAGCTGGAGAACAGGTGGTGGGGGTGGCGATGTGTTGAGATTTGGACAGGTGAGTCTCAGGAGCCGATAGGACTTCTGGGAGGAGAGAGAGAAGAGACAGCTGGACACTCGAGTCTCAAGGTCAGAAAAGGGAGATAGCCAGGGTGACCACAGATCCTGGGTATCTACTGTCTGTGCCCCTTTTGATCCTCCAAGTGTTCCAGTTTGCACAACGAATTCTCTGGCCACCCTGGACATTTCTGAGCTGCCACACGACGCATCTTGACATTGAGAACACCGGGGTCCAGGCTCTACCCGCCTTATACACACACCTCTGGGCACATCATATATATTCATTCATGTGCAGAGTCTTAGCTGGATGCAAGTAAAAACGCGACCATGAATACAGTGGCCAGGGAGACAGCTTCATCACGGTCGAGGAGTGTTGGACTAGTTTAAAGGGCTTTGCCTCAGTCCTGCCAGACCCCCCGCACTTGTTTTAAGCCTCAGGTCCTACCACAGGGGCTGAGAGATTTGTACCAGGAACCAAGGCTCTGTCTAAATGCTACCAAATGGGTAATTGGCGGAGTCAAGTCATTTCAGTGAATTTTTTTTAACGGCATGGTCTTTCTTTTCCATTTAAACCGTATTCCAAGGCAACCAGAGTGGGCAGCGTTTCCCCCCATAAAAAAGAGGATGCCCTACTGCAGATCCACAAAGGCACGTCCACTCTGGGCCTATGCAAAAGGATGCCACAGGGCCTTTGCACAGGAAAGGGGCAAGTGGGACAGCACATAGCTTTCCAGGTGCACTTTGCAGCTCTATCAGCATAGAGCAAAATATCTGTAGAAAGAAACCAGGGCTTTGGTTAGATGGTTGACCCCTAAGGGCAATCAACACTCTAAAACAGGATTCTGAACCTAGGAAAGATCCTTCTCAAACCCCTTGCCACCGGTTTCTTTTGAAGGCTCTGTGTCTCTCACTCGGTAGAGTCCTTGGGGACACAAGTCGGGAGGCAGCTTTTCCACAGACGTCCAATCTCTGTCTCAACACACCCATCACACATCTATAGAAGGACACGACATTTTCTTGTCCCATTGCATGGTGCTTTCAGAGGCCCAAAGCAGGAAGCACTGTTGGGGTCCAAGGGGTCCACAAGAGGCCCCCACAGTGCTCAGCCCTAGAGGCACAGTGGGGGAAGGGGTTAAGACCATGGGTTCTGGAAACAGACTGCCTGGGTTCAAATTCCACCTCCACCCCCAGTTATCGGGATCTCCTCTTGCCTCAGTTTTTTCATTGGTAAGATGCGGTTGATCATTGTACCAGCCTCAAATAATTGTGGTGACAAATATCAGAGCAAACAAATGCCAGGCGCTTAGAACAGTGCTGGCACACAGCTGCTGCTTCAGGAACATCTGCTCTTATTGCTAGTAGTATTAGCATTTATAGTAGTGCCATCAGTTATAATCCAACCTAGAAGTGGGTGCAGGTGGAAGAAACCAGGAGCAGGAACAAAGGGAAGAGGGGTGGAAACAGGGCCTCTTGGCTGCCAGGGCCTT
The DNA here is from genome assembly GCF_964374135.1 of Grampus griseus. Classification (NCBI taxonomy): domain Eukaryota; kingdom Metazoa; phylum Chordata; class Mammalia; order Artiodactyla; family Delphinidae; genus Grampus; species Grampus griseus. Next base: position 10,239,545 of record NC_139006.1, on the reverse strand, counting down.
GCTCAGAAGTCCACAGGGGTCCATGGGATATTATTTCATTCAGACTTCTTTTTTTTTTTTACCAGAATGAGAAATGCAGGTTCTGTGTCAGAAATCATTGCAAATTCCAAATTAGTGAGGTTGCATGGTCCGCGGAAAGGCGCTGGAGGGAAAATTGGTCGATGGGATGTTTTTTAGCTGTCTGAGCAAGCTGGCTGATTGATTGTCTCCATCAATAGACTGTGCAGACAGCAGCCGGGGGAGTGGGTGCAGGAGAGCAAATAGGAAGGAGACAGAACACCAGTCAGCATGTTGGAGGTGGAGACATGGTCACAGTGCAAAGAGACATAGGGACACCAAAAGCTGAACTGTGTGGCCATCCTCAGTCTGGAGACCAGGGACACCCAGCTACAGTTCCTTGAGAGCTCTGGGCTCCCTCACTTGCTGTGTGTCCTTAGGCAAGTCACTACAGCTTTCTGAGCCTCTGTTTTTCTCATCTAAAAACAACCCTTACAATTCCCACCTCAAGGGCTTGTTATGGGACTTAAATGAAACAGTGTGTTTTAAATATCTGATGAGGTGTTGGCACAATGTAGGTGCTCAGTAAACATGAGGTCCCTTTACTGTAACACAGTGAGTTGAAGAAGTTGGTATACCCATGCTCCCACCTAGGAACTCAGAAACTGTTTAGAGGTGACAACTCTCATCCTTAAACTGGGGGTGAATGGGCCATGTGGGTCCCTACTGTGCCACCCCAATGTGTTCAGAAAGAGGCAAAGAGATGGGGACGACTTAGACCCAGAGGAGAATCTGACTCACAGAAGCCTTTGAATTGGACAGGCTTTTCGGAGGTCACTGGGGCCAGTCCCCTGTCTTCAGGGTCCCAAGGTCCCAGGCAGGTTGGAAGCCATGCACTCCTCAAAGATGACTGAAAGAATGATCCGTAAGCCTCCTCCCCAAGCAGAAATTCTTTCTCTGAGGGGAGCTACCAAGTCTCTTTCAGTGCTAATTGCAATTATAATAGTAAGACATTGTGCTTAGCTTAATAACTATATATTTCCCACAACTACACCAATATATAAGGTATTATCCCCATTTTAAAAATGAGAAAACTGAGGCTTAAATAGATGAGAGACCTTGCTCAAGGGTATGCTGCAAAATCTTGGAGCAAAGAGAGTGCAGAATTTATTTCTTTGGGGAAATGGGCAGTGGGGTCGGGGGTGGGCTGAGGGAGTCAGAAACAGCTGAGCTGAGCCTTGACGGCTGAGTGAGGCTTTTCCCGGCAGAGAAGGGAAGAGAGGGCACTGCGGGGCAGAGGGATCCGCTTGAGCAGACAGCGAAGTTGAGAGACCCTGCCCCGAAGGCTATTTACAATGAATAATTCCAGTTACAATGACAGCTAACATTGATGAAGTGCTTACTCTGCACGAGGAATGGTGTTAAGCACTTCACGTACATCACCTCTGCGAGCTGGACACTACCAGTTACCCCGTTCTGCAGAAGAGAGATGAAGTGACTCGTCCAGGATCACAGCTTGAAAACAGCAAAAGCAGCTTTCAAGCTGCAGTCGGCCTGATTTCAGGGCTCCTTGTGGCTCCCGGTTGCTCAGGTGCTGTCTGTGGCCAGCAGAGAAACCGCAGAGCTGAAAAAGCCCTCTGCGCACGTGCTGGGGGCCCCTAGCCGTCCCTGCCACAGCCCTTCCCCACCACCCCAAGCCCTCCTGGAGCCCGGGGACCCATCACGGTTGGTGGGAGATAGTCTTGAAGCTGACTGCCTACTAAAGATAAAGGTTTGACTTTTAAAAGGCAGGTAAAAATCCCAGCAGAGGGACAGACCTTTCCCATCAACTCCTTCCTCACAATTACTGGGGAGGAGCCGGTTTCCACAGGTGGTACAGCTGGATGCCTGGGCTGGCCTTCAGAAATGGGCACTTCCGGGTAAAGACAGAGGACTGGTCTCTCCAGAGATCCCTCTCTCCCACAGGAAGTCCTTTGTCAGGGAAGAATGACAATGGCAAAGGAGGGGCCTCTGGGCCAAGCCTACAGGAGGGTGAATGGGAAGGGTGTAATTTGAGAACTCACTGATGATTGGTGCGGGAACTTCGGAGGTGGAGCCTTTTGAGAGCTTTCTGCTGATTGGTGGAGTTGTGACCGGACCGGCCTGTCCGCTCATTCTGCCGCCATCGTCTTCTTCATCACCATCATCGTCAAAGACGTCAAATAGCTTCATCCGATAACATATATTGGGCATTTGTTATGTCCCCATAAAATGTGCTAAACATTTTACAACCGTCTTATGAGACAGGTAATATTAACATACCCACGAACATTTGCCGTCCTCAGCTGGGAAAACATTGAAGGTTTAATGATACTAAGTAACTTCCGCTGGGTAAACATAGCCTGGAAGTAGCAAAGCAGAGCTTCAAACCCATGTCTGTTTGAACAAATACAGTACTTAACTATTGTTTTGCATTTAGTGGTTTGGTAGAGGAAAACTTGGTCTGGGTCTGTCTTTGATGGAATTCACAAGAAATTAAGCCTGAGACAGCGATTTGGATGCACAGACTTATTGAGGGTGTGCTCTCAGGAGAAAGGGAAAGACGAAGCAAGCTAGGGCAGTACAGAAAGCTAAGAAAAGATGTACTTCCAGCTAGACTCTAGCCTCAGCTTGATCCCACAGGGAGCTCTAGAGTGTGAATTGTATTACCTTGCCGCAAGGGGAAGGTCGTTTGTACTCCCAAGTCAGTCGTTGGCTATGGGATGCCTCGCCACCCTCCAGGGGTGGATATAACCTTCTTGGAAGGGGTGCCTGTGCGGTATTTGTAGGCAACACTCACACTGACTAAGATCTGAGTAATAGCTTTCGCTACAGCTGCAGAAGAACTGATTGGTGGTCCCTGCTCAGCCCCTAACTCGCCGAGTGTCCTGGAATGTAGCACTGGCCCCTCTCTGGACCTCAGCTTCTCCTGGGTAGAGTTGCAAGGGCTGGCTTAGCTCTGACAAGTTCTGGCTCTGTGATCAGGTAACACAGCCACTGCCCCAGCCTGCAATCTCTGTTTCTGAAACCCAGGAGGAGAGATGGGGCCCCTCGGGTGGTTCCAACAACGTAAGGCGAGGTATCTGACAGCTTCCCCCGCTGAAGCCCTTTATCTCACTTCTCTGCTGTGTTATTTTAAAACTAACGAGCCCATGGGCTTCCCTGGTGGCGCAGTGGTTGAGAGTCCGCCTGCTGATGCAGGGGACACGGGTTCGTGCCCCGGTCCGGGAGGATCCCACATGCCGCGGAGCGGCTGGGCCCGTGAGCCATGGCCGCTGAGCCTGCGCGTACAGAGCCTGTGCTCCGCAACGGGAGAGGCCGCAGCGGTGAGAGGCCTGCGTACCGCAAAAAAAAAAAAAACTAACGAGCCCAGACCCCAGGAGCTTGCCGCCTGCTCGCCGCCTGCTCACCGCCTGCCGTCGAGATTTGTGGCTTGTCCGCTCTGTCCTCTCTGCAGATTTTAGCGGTAGCTTACTCTCTGCTTGTTAGGAATTTTCTGCCAAACCTCAGCCCCAGAAAGGGGGGACGTGTGTGTTGTGTGTGTCTACAGGAACACAAAGTCCCAACTGCACCACGCTCCCCGATGCCCTCCCTCATCACCACCCCCACCTCTGTAGTTCCAGCTGATGAAAGGGTCCAGTTGGTTGTCCCGGGAAGACAGGAAGAGATAAATTCATCCCTGGGCTATTGAGAGAGAAAAGCCAGGACCCAGCAGCGAATGGGTAGCCACTCAGCTTGGTGGGGGGAGCAAGGCCCCAGTGTAGGGAGGATCTCCGGGGACACTCAAGGGCACCCTGACCTCCCTGCCCTTTCCCTTCCCAGAATCCCTTGTCTTGAGCTGTTTGGTGAAAGGGAATCGGAATGAGCAGTGAGGCTGGTGAACACTGTGATCTCTCCCTGATATTTAAAGTGCCGCCGTGTGCCAGAAACTAAGTGCTGGGCATGCATCGTGCCGTTTCATCCTCACAAGCGTCCTGTGAGGTGCAGACAACTGGTGCTTTCACCAGAGAGGTGAAGGGACTCGCCCAGGGTCGTGCCTTTGAGCACGGTGAGTGCCCAGGCAGGGCCAGTGTGAGAAATCTAACCACTGTGCTCTGGCAGCCCTCCCCGGACAAGCAGCCCAGCCCCCTCTGTGCTACCTGTCTTGTTTCCTGCAGGCAGTGGTGGCCTGTCTCTACTCAGGACTTCTCTCTTGGATCACTTCACCCCACATGAGAGTTTCTTATGTACCTACCCCTTGTCTTCCTCTGAACTGTGAGCTTCTTGAGGGAAAGACGTCTGGATCATCTTGAAATGACCCTCCACCAGAAGTAAAGTGATGCTTAGCAGATGAGTGAATGAGTGATTAATGAATCAGTGAATAAATGAATAGCTAATGAAGAAATAGATGAATGAATGCATAAACAATAAATGAATCACTGCATCTAAAGGAATGAATTGGAAGAATCAGACATTTTATTAGTATATTTTAAGAGCCAGTCCGCCCGGCTGGGACACTTCTATCGAGCCATTTTGTTATTCTGAAACTCCGCCGATACAACTCCCTCAGAGCTTACCTTTGTCCTCAGTTTCCCACTTCACTCTAGCCACGTGCTCCTGGTTACTCCCCAGAAGATCCAATCTTCTGGCTTTCAACACCATCTAAATGCTAACATCACTCAAGGGCTTTTCCCCAGCGCTAATGTCTTCTCTGAACTCCAGTCTCCTGTATCCAACTGCCCACCTGCCATCTCCACGAGGGGGTGTCTAATTAGCATCTCAAAACTAACATGTCCAGAACTGAGCTCTGGGGAACCCTTACAAAACACCCCTCACCTGCAGCTGTCCCCGCCCAGTCAACGGCAGCTTATCGTCCCCGTTGCTCAGACCAGAACCCTTGGCGTCACCCGTGAGCAAACTTGGTTGATTCCAACCTCAGTATCTGTCCGGAAACCGACCGCTTCTCACCACTGCACCAGCGATAACACCGATCCCGGCCCTCGTCTCCTGTGGGGTGCTGCAATCATCTCCTCACGGGCCTTCCTGCATTAATCCCAGCTCCCTGGCTATCCACGCTCAGCAAACTGCCAAAGAGATCCTTTAAAACCTAAGTCAGATTACATCGCTCCTCTGCTTAGAACCCTCCCACGGCATCTCACCTCACTCAGAAAGAGCCAAGGCCCTGCAGCAGCCCACCAGAACATGATCTGAGCCCCCTTACCCTTCTGACATCACCCCCTCCTCTCGTCCCCTTTGCTGACTCACTTCCAACCTCAGTGTATCTCGTACGTTCCAACTTCAGGGCCTTCGCGTTGGCTGTGCCCTCTGCCTATTTGGCTCGTTTCCAGGCTCACTCCCTCATCATCTTCAAGTCTCACTCAAATGTTCCCTTCTCAGTGAAACCTTCTCTGATCACACCGTCTAAAACCACATTCCCCTCCTGGTAGCATTTTCAGTTCCCCTTATCCGTCTCCCTTTCCTTCTTTCTTTCTTTCTTTTTTTTTTTAATAGCCTTCTTTGCCTTCGATTAAATCCATAGTTCATGCAGTTCCGCTTATTTTCTGCTCTCCTCTCCCCTCTGCCCATCCCAGGAGAATGCAAGCTCCGCCAGGTAGAGAGTTTTTTCTGTCTTATTCTCTGCTGTGTCTCCAGTGCCTAGAACATGCCCCACAGATAGTAGGTGCTTAATAAATATGTGTTGTGTCAGTGGCTGAAGGAAGGATACGTGAACGACCCCTGACAGCACCTCCTGGGACCAGTTGTTACTCTCTCAGCTCTTGAACCAAGGCTTCTGCTACTCCGGGCTGAAGGTTTCCTATGAGGCTGAGGGCTTCTTCCCTCTTCCCAGCAGATCTTGCTTGCTTGGCGCCTCCTCTAGCAGTAGCCTTCATGATGTCCAAAAGGGACTCATCTAGCACAGTCCCTCCCGGGGCAAGAAAGTCTAATCAGCAATTTTCCCTCCATGGAGAAATCCAAGGCCTATGTCTGCAATTCCAGCTGATAGAAAGGTCTTGCAGTTGCCCCTGGGCTGGAGCGAGAGGTGTTCCTTTTTCCTGTGGTGACACAGCTGGGTAGAATCAGGGCATGAAGCCAGGTCAGTAGAACTGCAGGACCTCTGCACTTTCCCAGCATCACCTGATTACCCCTCACGACGTGGTCAAGTGGGAAACCACAACATTTTGGAATTCAGCCAGCTCCCAAGCTGGGGGCAGCCCTCATGTCAGACAACACCAAGAATCTGATTCAGTCCCCTTCTTGGCACTTTGAACCCTCACTAGGCAAATAGGCAATCGACAGGCCAGCCTGTGAAGGGCAAAATGACTGGGTGGACTGGGGGTGGATTGCAGGGCAGTAGGCTTGTGTTCTGTGCTGAGAGTTCAAAACCCAGGCAGGCTGGGGGCCTGACCTGCCTGGCTGAGCTGGGTAAGAAGTGCTGAGCTGATTTGTCTCCATATGGTTCTTTTGTCTTTTGACCTGAACTTGGGAACTGGATGGGGTTTTTTTTTAATTTATTTTATTTATTTATTTTTGACTGCGTTGGGTCTTCCTTGCTGTGCGCGGGCTTTCTCTAGTTGCGGCGAGCGGGGGCTACTCTTCGTTGCGGTGCGCATGCTTCTCACTGCGGCGGCTTCTCTTGTTGCGGAGCACAGGCTCTAGGCACGCAGGCTTCAGTAGTTGTGGCTCGCGGGCTCTAGAGCGCAGGCTCAGTAGTCGTGGTACATGGGCTTAGTTGCTCCGCGGCATGTGGGATCTTCCCGTGTCCCCTGCATTGGCAGGCGGATTCCTAACTGCTGCGCCACCAGGGAAGCCGCAGGAACTGGACAGTTTTTGATATACAAGAGTGTTTACCACGCACAAATACACATGTTCACACACTCACATGCTCTCAGCCCTGGGAACTGAACTAAACCGTTCTCACCAGTTGCCTGAGGACAGAGGGTGCTAGAAAGCTGGATCAGTCCAAATCATTTGTAAAATCTACAACCTGGCTACTCAAAGTATGGTCCGTGGAGCAATAACATCACCTGGGAATTGGTTAGAAATGCAGAAGCTCAGGCCCTAGCCCAGACCTACTTAATCGGCATCTGCACTCTATCAAGATCCCCAGGTGGTTCACATACACGTGAAGGTGTGAGAAGCACCTGTCCACTTGGCCCTGAAGAATCTAGCCCTGACTACCTCCTTAGTCTCAGCTCCTGTTTTTTTCTGCTCTCCCACATTCATTGCAGCATTATTTACAATAGCCAAGACATGGAAACAAGCTAAGTGTCCATGGATAAAGACAATGTGATATATATCATATATGTATCTGATAGATAGATAGATAGGTGAAATGGAATTCAGCCATAAAAAGAAGGAAACCCTGCCATTTGTAACAACATGGATGGACCTTGAGGGCATTATGCTAAGTGAAATAAGCCAGTCTCAACTCTTACCTTCCATCCTCCACCCCAACTATCTCTTCCAACTTACTACTTCCTCTGCAGTTCCTTGAAGTCCATTGCTGTGTCTCGGTGCCTGGCCTTTGCACATGACCAATTTCCGTATATCTTTTAGGAGACTTTTCACAGCCACCTGCCCATGTTCCCCAGGCTGGATTAGATGCTCTTTCTGTGGTTCCATGGTTCTCTGAGCTTCTCTCCATCAGAGAACTGACTATACCATATTGTAATCCCCAGGTGAGGAATCAGTGTTCCTCTTCCAGGCTGGAAATTCCTTGAGGACACAGATAAGTTTTAGTTACTTTTGGGTCCTTGAAATCTGATACCAAGTAGGCGTTCAGTAAACAGCTGTTGAATAAATGAATGAAATAATGAGGGAAATGCCAGCCTCATAAAACTTGTTTTCTTTCTCATTCAGTTCTTACTAAGCTGAGCATCGTGGCTCCCACATCCAGATGATGCCTCCCACGGTGGCTGTCTGGAATCCCTGATCTTCCCCCAAGCTCCTACACTTCTTCCAATCGTGATAGCAAAGCTCAAAGAATCACAGCTCCCTCAGAGGATCCCCAACCAGGCTTAATTAACCTTGAAAAGGCCTTGGTACTGAGTCGTCAGGCCGGGATATTAACAGGACCCAGACTGAAGCCCCGGTAGCCAAGGCACAAATTAGCCAAATCCATCTTCCCCAAGGGCTGGCTCAGCCCAGCGATAAACCTTGGGTTCTCTGCTGGACTCGTGAGCTGAGGGTCTGCGCCTTCATTGTCTACTGAAATGGGGAGACAGTAGGTGTCTGGCTAAGTGCAGGGACAAGGGCGGATCAGTCACAGCCCTGGATGAAAGTGTAGAACAAGAATCTTGGACGGGAAGCAGGTTCCTTTGCCTCCCCAGGCCTCAGTGTCTTTGTGTGAGTAATGGGGATAAGTTCACCGAACTGAGTACCTCACCGAGAGCCGTGTCAGCCTCTGTTGAGACGCTGGATTTGCAAGTGCTCTACCCCGGGAGAAGCTATTAGTGGGACGGGGAAAGTAAGTGTCAGGGATGTCCCGAATCTAACGGCCAAGTGCCACTTCTATTTGTGGAACGTAAGGTTCAGGCCAGAGGCAAACGCATGAGGCAAAAATCCCTGTCGTACAGGGAAATTACTAACATTCACCCTATGCCCCCACTTATTAGTTCCTTATATTTTCAAAGTGGTTTCCAGATTGCTCTCCTTTTTTCTCAGCTGATTCTCATAAACAAGCAGGGCCTCTGGTGCTCTTGCCATTTACTACCCCTGGGTCTCAGTTTCTCCATCTGTACAGCGGGGGTGGCCATGCCTGCTCCTGGGTTTCTTTGGAAGCTTACATGAGACGACGCAGAGAAGAGCTTAGCCCAGTGTCTGGCACGGAGTAGGTGCTTGATAAATAAATGCCAGCTGTTGTTTTGATCAAAGGACGTGGGAAGAGTACTGGCCTGGGGGTCAGAAGGCCACAGTTCAAGCTGAAGCTCTGACGTGAGTCGCCCTGGGGCTTTGGGCAAGACTCCTCTCTTCTTGGGACCTCAGTTTCCTCATTCTGCACAGAGGTGGGCAGGGGCCGGCGTCCTCACTCCCCTCCACCGCTGTTTGTCTCTGATTCCCCAAACGGTGTTTAACTCACACTAGTGCTCGAGGCACCCAACCGGCTGAGTGAACACTTTGTTGGAGTCAGGAGCTTTGATGGGGGAAGCAGGGAAGCAGCTAGGGAGCCAGTCATCTTGGAGAGTTTTGCAGAAAGTTCAGCCCTCTTATCACAGGCTGTGAATCTGCTGGTTGCCATGACTACGGAGAGCAGCATCTAAGCTCCAGGTCGCTGATTAGCAGGAACTGAGCGGGAGGCCTTGAGGAATGCAGCACTTGTGCCTCCCTCCCTCCTTCTGTGAAGTGGAGTGCACTGGCCCTTGACTTCACTGTTTTAGCCGTCCCCTGAAGAGCTCGCCTTCTTTTAAGTATTTTTTTTTAATGCAACATCAAAGAGCTGCGTGGAAAAAACGAGGCAGCTGCCTGTACTCCTCAGCAAGGATGGGACACAGAATTTTTCTTAAAGCCCTGCAAAGATGCAAAGCTGGAGGCAAAGAAGGAAGATGGGTGGGGCTACGGGGGTGGAGGTACCACGGCTGAGGTCTGAGTCCACTGAAGTGCTGTGTGGCCTCAGACTGGTCCTTCTTCCTGGACCTCTGCTTCTTTATATGTGAGGAGAGGTTGCATCTGACCTGTGGTTCTCACATGAGATTGGTCATCAGAATTGATTTGTAAATTCATTCATTCAACAAATGCTTCCTGAGTAAGGAGGCATTGTCTATGCCAGGCACTAGATCCTTGGGGATTCGGTGGTGAGAGAAGAGACTAGTTCCCACACTCAGGAAGCTTACATTCTAGTCCAGAAGACAAACGGTTAGCAAATAAACATGTAAAATGGTCATTTCAAATAGTAACAAGTACTGTGAAGGAGGGAAGGCACAGCAGGCCACTGTGACGGTGGCCGGTGATGAGAGGAGCACGATTACATAAGGGGATAAGGGAGGGCTTCTCCGAGGAGGTGACATTTGAGTGAAAAGAAGGAGCCGGCCATGCAGATAGCTGGGGGAGGAACAGCATACCAGGTGGAGGGAACAGAAAGAGCAAAGGCTCTGAGTAAGGGCCCTGTTCCATCTGAGGAGCAGCAAGAAGGCCATGTGGCCAAAGCAGAGTAAGGGACGGGGAGGAGGTAGGAGATGGGGTCTAGAGGGACAGAGGCCAGGTCATTCAGAGCCCTTTAATCCCAATAATCAGTTTGGATTTATTCTTGACCTAATAGAAGTGAACTACCTGGGATGTTTCTTTGAGTTGCAGGTTCCCACGTTTCATCCTTGGAGACTGATTTATTATGGCTATGATGGGACCTAGGAATCTGTATTTTTTAAAGTTCCTTAAGGGGCCTCTGATACTGTGCCATGTTTAGCAGAGCCTGGACTACATGATCCCTGAGTCTCTTTCAGTTTTAAAAAAGCTAAGAAGCAAAGTATTAGAACACATTTAAACAATCTTAAATGTTACATTAGGAAGGATTCCTTTCATCTTTCCCTCACCACTCCCTGTCAGCCTGGTAGAATCAATTCTGTTTTTGTTTGTGTTATAATCCCAGGTGAGGTACCCAACACCAGCAAGGGGAAGCCAGTGCTATTGGGAAAAAAAAGAACTACCACATCAGGGAGTGTCAAGCTAAGCTATAAGCTGCAGCAGCTCCATTATACCGCTCTCCTCATCAAACCATTGTCAGGGTTTCCATCCCTGATTCTCCACCCTGCTGCGGGCAGCGATGGGTGAGGCACTGTCCCTGCCTTAAGCTTTGTCCGCCAGTGCCTGGCAGTAGTATCCCCCAGCTTTCCCTGCACTGGGGATAACCCACGCCTCTATTAGCACAAGTCACTGAGACCTTCCATCCAATGGCAGCACTATTTGTCATGTATTTATTCACTGCCAAACTCCTCACATCGACTCAGTTTCTGCCTAGTGCAAGGTTGCCTCAGGCACATATTTGTGTCTTGGTTTCCTGTAATGCTCCAGAAAGTCCAAAATTCCATTCTTGTGTGTGTGTCCAACTCAAGACTCTGCTGGACAATACGCATCCATTGATAAACTCGCTGATCACTAAGTCATTGCAGTAGTCTCCCGATCTCTTTCTTCCCTTCCTTTGAGTGTCCGAAGCCCGTGGAGAGAACCTTCTGAAATGTAAGCCAGACCACATCAGCCATCTCAGCCGCATGGGACCCAAAGGTCTTCCATGACCTATGTAGCCCAGGCTTTGCTAAACCTGGCACAGTATCAGAGGCCCCCAAGGAACTTTTTAAGAATACAGATTCCTAGGTCCCATCAAAGACCTCATCTCTGATCTGTCCTCTTATCACTCTAACCCCTGCTTGCTATTCCTTGTATATGCCAAGTGTCTTTGAACTTGCTATTCCTTCTGCCTAGAACATACTTCCACTGATTGCGGACACCTGTATAGAAGTTGTATATTACTGAGCAACAAAATACTCCAAATCTTTGTGGCTTAAAACAACAATAAACAGTTATGTTTTGCAGTTTCTGTGAGTCAAGAGTTTGGCTGGGTGACTGACTCACTCACCACTCTCATGAGATGGTGGTCAGATGTCAGCCACGGCTGCTGTCTTATCTGAAGGCTTGACTGCAGCTGGAGGACCCACTTCCAGGGTGGCTCAGTCACATGGCTGATAGTGCTGGCTGTTGGCAGGAGGCCTCAGTTCTGTCACATGGGCGTCTCCACAGGGCTGCTTGAGTGTCCTCACAACATGGCGACCAGCTTCCCTCAAAGTGATCAATCCAAGAGGAAGAGGTAGAAGTTGCCTTCATGACCTCGTCTTGGAAGTCACATCTCATCACTTTTAATTCAGTCTGTTCATTAAAAGTGAGTCACTAGCCCATCCAGTATTCACAGGGAGGGAAGTTAGGCTCCAGCTTTTTTTTTTTTTTCTCTTTTTAAAATTTATTTATTTTTTTTTGAAGTATAATTGACTTACAATATTGTGTTAGTTTCAGGTGTACAGCAAAGTGATTCCATCATATGTGTGTGTGTGTGTGTACACACACACACACACACACACACACACATATATAGATATTCTTTTTCAGATTATTTTCCCAAATAGGTTATTACAAAATATTGAGTATAGTTCCCCGTGCTATACAGTAGGTCCTTGCTGTTTATCTCTTTTCTATATAGTAGTGTGTATCTGTTACTCCCAAACTCCTAATTTTTCCCTCCCCCCGCTTTCCCCTTTGGTAACCGTAAGTTTGTTTTCTATGTCTGTGAGTCTATTTCTGTTTTGTAACTAAGTTTATTTGTATCGGGTGTTTTAGATTCCACATATAAGTGGTATCATATGATATTTCTCTTTCTCTGTCTGACTTACTTCACTTAGTATGGTAATCTCTAGGTCCATCCACGTTGCTGCAGAAGGCACTATTTCATTCTTCTTTATGGCTGAGTAGTATTCCATCGTATATATACCACATCTTCTAGGATTCAGCTTTTGATGGTATGAGTGTCAAAGAATTTGTGAACACATTTTAAAACCAACACAAACTGCAAGGTTAGTCTCTGATCCTTCAAGTCTCCACTCTCTTGTTACTTCCTAAAAAAGGCCTTCCCTGATTACTGTATATGAAATAACAGTCACCTGCTCCCATTTCCTAGCCCCATTCCACTGATTTATTCTCTCCATAAGTTATTACCAACAAATAAGCCATATTTCTACTTTCTCGTGTGTTTATTACCTGCTTTTCCATCTGTAATCTAAACTCCATGATCTCAGGGAACACCTGTGTCTTGTTCACTGCATCGCCGGTCTTAGAACTGGCCTGGACATACCGCACGAACTCAGGGAATAGGCGTTAGTGAATGTTGGGTTAGCCTTGGCTAGGACAAGTGTGGCAAGAGGCAAACCTTGCTGGAGGCTGGGCAGAAACTGCAAGCTTTGAGTTATCTGAAAAGAGCCAGGACAGCATTCCACACAGATAGACTGGAGGGAACGCAGGCATGGAAATGGAACCCTCATCGTGGGAGAAGGGCTGCAGGGAGGTGTAGGGAAAACTGGAGTTCTGGTAGCATGGAGTTGGCAGTGAGGAGGGCTGGGCAGACCCGACTAGAATCTCCATCCTTCCTGGGCTTGAAGTGTCCCCCAGCTCTGCTTCTAAAGATGCTCCGATCAGCGGCTGACAGAGAAGGATGTGTTTTGCTGCCCTTCCTTCAATATTGACCAGGCTTGGCCTGCGCTCCTGGCAGCCCGAAGGAGCAGGGGGCTTATCAAATGTATGCATCCTGAGTCATAAAACCAATCTTGATGCACTGGCTGCAGGAGCTCGGTGCAGGAGAAATGCTAATGCCTTTGATCAATGCTTGACCTGGGATTTGCAGGCAGGGTGAGCAGGCTGGGATGCTCGCTGGATGGGACCAGATCCACCTGTGGTTCTCAGACTCCTGACTGAATGACAGGAGCCAGGAGACTTGAGTGACAGCTTCTTCAAAGACTGAGTAACTAAGCAACTTCCTTTCCCTCTCTGGGGCTCAGAGAAGGAGGTGGGACGCAGGTAATTTCCCTGTGTTATTTGGACCTCATCTCAGAGGCAGAGAAGAGAACTTCAGGCCTTCATGGGAACTGCCGTCCCAAGTAGGCGTGCTCACACCTGCTAAGGACACCAAATGGGAGCTTTGGTTCACAGAGAAGTAAAGGGAAAGGGCAGTGATATTTCTTAGGCCTTCCTGTTTGCTTGTATTATCTCATTTTATCTTCACAACAACTCAACAATATATGGACTGATATTATTCCCTATTTTATAGTTGAGGAAACTGCAGCTCAGAGAGGTTGAGGGACTGATCCCAGGACCTAGAGTTACTAAATCGTGAAGACAGTGTTTAAATGAAGCTGTCTCTGTGCCATACACAGATAAGGCAGAAAAGTGGGATCGAAATGGCAAAGGAGAGTTTGAACTAATCCTATACTGCTTTGGCCTCCAGTTAAGTCTTAAGGAAGGAAGTAAAATGCTGGTTTCCAGCCTCTCCCTGTGATTCAATCAGGTTAGGCTAGGCTATGCTGCAGTAACAAGTAAGTCCCTAAACCTCAGTGGCTTAACCTAACTAAGGCTTATTTCTGTCATGCAAAGTCTGATGTGGTCCAGGCATCTCTCCTCCATCAAGTAGCTTCACCTTTTGGAATGTGTGGCCTCCAAAGTCACTGTGACAGAGGGAGAGAGAGCTGGAGATGACACACAGATCTTACTGCCTCAAACTGGAAACAATACACATCACTCCCATTCAGAGACCATTGACCCTTGATGATGATATGGCCCCAGCTTAACTCCGAGGGAGGTTGGAAATATTCTGACATCTATGAATGTTTGATGAACAGTAAGAATCTCTGTCATATCCTAACACTTTTGCCTCCTTATTTCCTCCCCTATAGGACAGAACCCCAGAGCAGCCCCATGGTCCCAGCTCAGGATGGACCCTCGGAAAAGCTGAGCCAGCCTCTGGCCACTGAGGTCTTGGGCTCCAACAGCTGGGAGAGAGGCAAAGCCTGCCAGGAGGCCAGTCCTGCCAGAGCACACAGGTGAGACCCTGCCCCCACTCCCCTCTTCAGTCTAACAGGGAAGTTCAACTTGAGGTTGGAGAAATGAAGTTTGTCTCTCTGACCACTCTTCCTCTCTCGCTTTTGCAAGTTCTTCTTTGAGATCCTTAAATCAGATCAAAACCCATCTGAGAATTAGATGGAAGCTATGAATGCCAAGAATACTCCCCAAGTTCTGTGTCCCATTTCAGAGGACTCATAGACCCCTGAGACTTACGAACGGGAGTCTCTAGTTAAGAGCCTGAATCCTGAGGCAGTGGCTTAGGAAGCCAGAGCAGCTTTCATGGATGAAGTCTGCTTCTCCACCCAGGGTGCCCTCTACCCAGACTAGCTACAGGTTTTAGTTAGTTAGGCCGTGATTTCAATGCGGGGGAAACAGTTAATCCTATCAGCTTGAAGAAGTGAAGTTCAACATCGGTTCTGGAGGATTTTCCCCAGGAAACAGAAAAAAAAATGTTGTTTCCATAAGAGGCTGAAGGAGATGGAGAGAGAAGGGGAGGGGAAGGGAATTTCCATACTTTCAAAACATTGACTCCTAGACAGCCAAAGGGGACTTAGTGTGTTGTAGGGACTTGCGTTCAAACCTGCACACCATCACTTACTAACTGAGTGACCTTGGGCAAGTTTGTTTTCTTGTGTGAGCCTCAGTTTTCACAACTATAAAATGGGGATATTGAGATCTAATTCTCAAAGTCGAGTGAAGATTAAATCAGATCAGGTGTGCACAGATTCTGACAGTTAGCCTGGTATATAAGAGGACCTTAAGATGCTAGTTGGAGTCTCACGGAGCCGAAAGAGAAGGTTCTGGACATGATAATCTAAAAATGATGCCGTGTCGTCCATTCGATTGTAGAGTGTCCAGGCCCCTTGCTCCCTTCCCCTATCTGTGACCTGCTCTCTGACGTGAGTAAAAACCACAATATTGATGATAAACCTATTGCTAGTGATAATCAAAATCATAATAATTATAATAATAGACACTACATTTACTGTAACTTGCTCCGTGCTGGTCCAGGGCACATCGCATAAGTAAGCTCCC
Source organism: Grampus griseus (assembly GCF_964374135.1). NCBI lineage: Eukaryota > Metazoa > Chordata > Mammalia > Artiodactyla > Delphinidae > Grampus > Grampus griseus. The sequence continues at coordinate 10,223,927 of NC_139006.1, read as the reverse complement.
TCGTTCCTTGTAACGAACTTAGGACACAGGTCTCATGTTTTATACCCATCTTACACATGATGAAAGTGATACTCATAGAGGCCGCCCAGCTAGGAAGTAATAGAGCGGTAGTTCAAATCCAAGTGTGTCTGTTTCTGGAGCCAGCATTCTTCATGGCTGCATACTTCCCCTCCGCGTATCTGACCACTGTGTAGTGAACCACTGTATATGTGACCGCTGCATACTTAACTGCTGCGTGTTTAGCCGCCCCTATGTCACTGTGGTGCACTTAACCACTATTCTGGCCCTACCGCCCCACTGTGTTCAAGGGCATACCCGGGAGACTGGTGCATGGAAAAGACGTAGAGGAAAGGCATTTGGGATTTAGGGAGGGGGTTAATTACCCCCCTCACAGACATCAAATCCATCCAGATTCAAGGGCTTTTTTTTTTCCTACCAGTATTTTTTTTTGAGGTATAGTTAATTTGCAAAGTTGTTTTAGTTTCAAGTGTACAGTAAAGTGATTCAGATATATATATTCTTTTTCAGATTCTTTTCCATCGTAGGTTACTACAAGATATTGAGTCTAGTTTCCTGTGCTATACAGTAGGTCCCTGTTGTTTACCTATTTTATATATAGTGTGTATATGTTAATCCCAAACTCCTCATTTATCTCCCCCCTCCCACCCCACTCCATGATTGTTTTCTATGTTTGTGAGCCTATTTCTGTTTTGTAAATAAGTTCATTTGTATCATTTTCTTAGATTCCACAAATAAATGATATATAATATTTGTCTTTCTCTGTAGGGCTTTTGGGTTTTATCTCATCACTTAAATCTGAGTTTAGGATAGTGGTTCCCAAACCTTGCTCCCCTGAGACCCTGGGGTATGAGAATGAAGTGACAGTAATTGACAGAAACAATAAAATCTTTCTCTATTTTATAAGACACATTTTTAAAAGGTCTTTTCTTTCTCCTTAAGCATTTATGCCTTAAATGTTTTCAGTTTTTCTCAAATTCCTAGCAGCTGTTACACTGGGAAGTGTTTATATGAAACAAGATGATTTAACACGTGTCTAAATTATTTCATCCATTCATCCCTCATTTGGTCACTCAACAAATGTTTATTAGGCTCTTACTCTGTGTCAATCCCTCGTTGAAGGAAAAATTTGGAAGTGGCTTACCGTGCTTACACAAGAGGCCTGTTTGCTTCCCGGGTATGTGTGCTGTGTTTTGTGCTTTATATAACACGTAAGTGTAGTTAACGAGCTAGGTACTTAATCCCTATGATTTTTATTTTTAACCTGCTAAAGGTGACTCTCTTGAAACGTTCTAGTTATGGCTATATGATTTGTATTGGCTGACAATGCGGAGACCTTGACATATATTCTAATCACTGTATCGTTTTTTTCTACTAACTGTAAATACCAGATTCTTAGAATGTAATTAATCATGGCAGCATTTTATGATGTTTTGTAAAGAGTTGAGAAACTTCCGAAAGCTCAGCCACACAAACAAGTGTGAAAAGGCAGCTGGTTTCATGGGAAGGCTCTCAGGCTAGGAATCACACAGGCCTCGATTCAAGTTCCAGCTCGGATACTTCCTTACTGTGCAGCTGTGAGCAAGACAGTTCAACTCTCTTGAACCTGGTTTTCTTCGCCTGTAGAACGAGACAGTAAAAATCATAGCACCAAGATGGCGTGCCTGACGGAGACCCCAATCCACACGAGCGTCCTTTCGGAAGTAACAGCTAGCAGTCGCCACTATGTTAACAGGCTCTTTGACCCTGATCCCCAGAAAGTTCTACAAGGTGTCATCTGAGTACCCCTTTAGGATTTGTTAGAAAGGAGACCCGACTGCAGCTGCTGGATCGCTGCCGGGACGAGGGACGAGAACGAGGCTGGCCAGCATTCAGCAGCAGACCCTCTCGAGACCGTCCGCTTGCCCGTGCTCCCGTTGGGTTACCACAGGTAGAAGCAGGACACAGGCTCAGCAGCAGCAGGCCATGACCCAGGAGGCGCAGTGAGGGACAGAGCTGCCGCTGTGTGGCTGACAGGGCCTTGGTGCTCCGGCCAGGTGTCAGGCCCGTGCCTCTGAGGTGGGAGAGCTGAGTTCAGGACATTGGTCCACCAGAGACTCCCGGCTCCATGTAATATCAAATGATGAAAGCTCTCCCAGAGATCTCCATCTCAATGCTAAGACCCAGCTCCACTCAACAACCAGCAAACTACAGTGCTGGACACCCTATGCCAAACAACTAGCAAGACAGGAACACAACCCCACCCATTAGCAGAGAGGCTGCCTAAAATCATACTAAGGTCACAAACACCCCAAAACACACCACTGGATGCAGTCCTGCCCACCAGAAAGACAAGATCCAGCCTCATCCACCAGAGCACAGGCACCAGTCCCCTCCACCAGGAAGCCTACACAACCCACTGAACCAACCTTAGCCACTGGGGGCAGACACCAAAAACAACAGGAACTATGAACCTGCAGCCTGCAAAAAGGAGACCCCAAACACAGTAAGATAAGGAAAATGAGAAGACAGAAAAACGCACAGCAGATGAAGGAGCAAGGTAAAAACCCACCAGACCTAACAAATGAAGAGGAAATAGGCAGTCTACCTGAAAAAGAATTCAGAATAATGATAGTAAAGATAATCCAAAATCTTGGAAATAGAATGGAGAAAATACAAGAAACGTTTAACAAGGACCTAGAAGAACTAAAGAGCAAACGAACAATGATGAACAGCACAATAAATGAAATTAAAAATTCTCTAGAAGGAATCATTAGCAGAGTAACTGAAGCAGAAGAACAGAGAAGTGACCTGGAAGATAAAATAGTGGAAATAACTACCACAGAGCAGAATAAAGAAAAAAGAATGAAAAGAATTGAGGACAGTCTTAGAGACCTCAGACAATATTAAACACACCAACATTCGAATTATAGCGGTGCCAGAAGAAGACGAGAGAAAGAAACAGACTGAGAAAATATTCGAAGAAATTATACTTGAAAACTTCCCCTAATATGGGAAAGGAAATAATCAAGTCCAGGAAGCACAGAGAGTCCCGTACAGGATAAATCCAAGGAGAAACACGCCAAGGCACATATTAATCAAACTATCAAAAATTAAATACAAAGAAAAAATATTAAAAGCAGCAAGGGAAAAGCAACAAATAGCACACAGGGGAATCCCCATAAGGTTAACAGCTGATCTTTCAACGGAAACTCTGCAAGCCAGAAGGGAGTGGCAAGACATATTTAAAGTGGTGAAGGGAAAAACCTACAACCAAGATTACTCTACCCAGCAAGGATCTCATTCAGATCTGACGGAGAAATTAAAACCTTTACAGACAAGCAAAAGCTAAGAATATTCAGCACCACCAAACCAGCTTTTCAACAAATGCTAAAGGAATTTCTCTAGGCAGGAAACACAAGAGAAGGAAAAGACCTTCAATAACAAACCCAGAACAGTTAAGAAAATGGTAATAGGAACATACATATCGATAATTACCTTAAATGTAAATGGATTAAATGCTCCCACCAAAAGACATAGACTGGCTGAATGGATACAATAACAAGACCCATATATATGCTGTCTACAAGAGACCCACTTCAGACCTAGGGACACATACAGACTGAAAGTGAGGGGATGGAAAAAGGTATTCCATGCAAATGGAAATCAGAAGAAAGCTGGAGTAGCAATCGCATATCAGACAAAATAGACTTTAAAATAAAGATTATTAAAAAAGACAAAGAAGGACACTACATAATGATCAAGGGATCGATCCAAGAAGAAGATATAACAGTTGTAAATATTTATTCACCCAACAGAGGAACACCTCAATACATAAGGCAAATGTTAACAGCCATAAAATGGGAAATTGACAGTAACACAATCATAGTAGGGGACTTTAACACTTTCACCAATGGACAGATCCAAAATGAAAATAAATAAGGAAACACAAGCTTTAAATGATACATTAAACAAGATGGACTTAATTGATATTTATAGGACATTCCATCCAAAAACAACAGAATACATTTTCTTCTCCAGTGCTCATGGAACATTCTCCAGGATAGATCATATCTTGGGTCACAAATCAAGCCTTGGTAAATTTAAGAAAATTGAAATCATATCAAGTATCTTTTCCTACCACAATGCTATGAGACTAGATATCAGTTACAGGAAAAAATCTGTAAAAAATACAACCACATGGAGGCTAAACAGTACACTACTTAATAACCAAGATATCACTGAAGAAATCAAAGAAGAAATCAAAAAATACCTAGAAACAAATGACAATGGAAACATGACAACCCAAAACCTATGGGATGCAGCAAAAGCAGTAATAAAAGGGAAGTTTATAGCAATACAGTCCTACCTCAAGAAACAAGAAACATCTCAAATAAACAACCTTACCTTACACCTAAAACAATTAGAGAAAGAAGAACAAAAAAGCCCCAACGTTAGCAGAAGGAAAGAAATCATAAAGATCAGATCAGAAATAAATGAAAAAAAATTAAGGAAATGATAGCAAAGAGCAATAAAACTAAAAGCTGGTTCTTTGAGAAGATTAACAAAATTGATAAACCATTAGCCAGACTCATCAAGACAAAATTCAACACCCACTTATGATAAAACCCTCCAGAAAGTAGGCATAGAGGGAACTTACCTCAGTATAATAAAGGCCATATATGACAAACCCACAGCCAACATCATTCCCAGTGGTGAAAAACTGAAACCATTTCCTCTAAGGTCAGGAGAAAGACAAGGTTGTCCACTCTCACCACTATTATTCAACATAGCTTTGGAAGTTTTAGCCACAGCAATCAGAGAAGAAAAGGAAATAAAAGAAATCCAAATCAGAAAAGAAGAAGTAAAGCTGTCACTGTTTGCAGATGACATGATACTATACATAGAGAATCCTAAAGATGCCACCAGAAAACTGCTAGAGCTAATCAATGAATTTGGTAGAGTAGCAGGATACAAAATTAATGCACAGAAATCTCTTGCATTCCTATACACTAATGATGGAAAATCTGAAAGAGAAATTAAGGAAACACTCCCATTTACCATTGCAACAAAAAGAGTAAAATACCTAGGAATAAACCTACCTGAGGAGACAAAAGACCTACCTGTATGCAGAAAACTATAAGACACTGATGAAAGAAATTAAAGATGATACAAACAGATGGAGAGCTATACCATGTTCTTGGATTGGAAGAATCAGCATTGTGAAAATGACTCTACTACCCAAAGCAATCTACAGATTCAGTGCAATCCCTATCAAACTACCAATGGCATTTTTCACAGAACTAGAACAATTTCTATGGAAACACAAAAGACCATAAATAGCCAAAGCAATCTTGAGAAAGAAAAACAGAGCTGGAGGAATCAGGCTCCCGGACTTCAGACTATACTACAAAGCTACAGTCATCAAGACATTATGGTACTGGCACAAAAACAGAAATATAGATCAATGGAATAGGATAGAAAGCCCAGAGATAAACCCATGCACATATGGTCACCTTATTTTTGATAAAGGAGGCAAGAATATACAGTGGAGGAAAGACAGCCTCTTCACTAAGTGGTGCTGGGAAAACTGTACAGGTACATGTAAAAATATGAAATTAGAACACTCCCTAACACCATACACAAAAATAAACTCAAAATGGATTTGAGACCTAAATGTAAGACCGGACACTATAAAACTCTTAGAGGAAAACATAGGAAGAACACTCTGACATAAATCACAGCAAGATCTTTTTTGATCCACCTCCTAGAGTAATGGAAATAAAAACAAAAATAAACAAATGGGATCTAATGAATCTTTAAAGCTTTTGCACAGCAAAGGAAAATATAAACAAGATGAAAAGACAACTCTCAGAATGGGAGAAAATATTTGCAAACGACTCAACAGACAAAGGATTAATCTCCAAAATATATAAACAGCTCATGCAGCTCAATATTGATAAAACAAACAACCCAATCAAAAAATGGGCAGAAGACCTAAACAGACATTTCTCCAAAGAAGACATACAAATGGCCAAGAAGCACATGAAAAGCTGCTCAACATCACTAATCATTAGAGAAATGCAAATCAAAACTACAATGAGGTAACACCTCATACCGGTCAAAATGGGCATCATCAGAAAATCTACAAACAACAAATGCTGGAGAGGGTGTGGAGAAAAGGGAACCCTCTTGCACTGTTGGTGGGAATATAGATTGATACAGCCACTATGGGGAACAGTATAGAGGTTCCTTTAAAAACTAAAAATAGAACTACCATACAACCCAGCAATCCCACTACTGGGCATATACCCTGAGAAAACCATAATTCAAAAAGAGTCATGTACCACAATGTTCATTGCAGCTCTATTTAAAATAGCCAGGACATGGAAGCAACCTAAGTGTCCATCGACAGATGAATGGATAAAGAAGATGTGGCACATATACACAATGGAATATTACTCAGCCATAAAAAGAAACGAAATTGAGTTATTTGTAGTGAGGTGGATGGACTTAGAGTCTGTCATACAGAGTGAAGTAAGTCAGAAAGAGAAAAACAAATACCGTACGCTAACACATATATATAGAATCTAAAAAAAAAAACATGGTTCTGAAGAACCTAGGGGCAGGACAGGACTAATGACGCAGATGTAGAGAATGGACTTGAGGACACGGGGAGGGGGAAGGGTGGGCTGGGACGAAGTGAGAGAGTGGCATGGACTTATATACACTACCAAATGTAAAATAGATAGCTGGTGGGAAGCAGCCGCATGGCACAGGGAGATCAGCTTGGTGCTTTGTGACCACCTAGAGGGGTGGGATAGGGAGGGTGGAGGGAGACGCAAGAGGGTGGAGATATGGGGATATATGTATATGTATAGCTGATTCAGTTTGTTGTAGAGCAGAAACTAACACACCATTGTAAAACAATTATACTACAATAAAGATGTTAAAAAAAATCGTAACACCCTTAAAGTGCTTTTGTGAGCATCAAAGTATATAAAACATTTGGTGCATAATAAGTGAATAAACGGTAGCTGTGTTGTTACTAATAATGATAGTAACATTTTATTAATAATCTGTTTTCCCAAAGAGGTTCAGCTGGGTTGGCATGTTTCAATTCCCAAGCAGTTTTTCATCCAAAACCATATCTTTTTGCCATGGGATAGTGCTTTAAAAAAAATCCCTGGAGCCTGCCCCAATTATAAAAGGAGATAACTTGACTTCATTTAACTGCAGCCTGAGCCTTTGAATTTAATTGAACAGCAAATAATTATTCCTGAAGAGTGGAGATTTTTGAGGTTCCGTGAAGCCATATAAGAAATGTATCTTGTTACATTAGACCTTGGCAAATACAGTTTTAATAATCAGCTGCTACTTAACCTACCTTCTGCCTCCTATTTAATTTCCAGCAGGAACTACAGACACGTTGTATTGTGGAGAGAGGGTGCTGAATTGCCGATTAATTATTTAAAAACTGATTTATTTACCAAGGTGAGCCATTTGCAAATTCAATAATAAATCTATTAAGGAGCAGTTAACCTCTGTAACTCTGATTTAACTAATCAATTGATGTTTGGGTAACGTACAGCATCTGTCTCATTAGGTCAGCATTAACTCCTTATTTGAGGCATTTAATCTGAAGTGTAACCAAATCAGCCATGAGATGGTAATTAAGTATTCACTATGGGTCCTTCACCCTCCAAGGAACTGGATCCTTTCCCAGCTGCAACAGCCCTGATTGGGGGTTTGGGGAGCCCTGTGTCCTCTAATACCCAGTTCTGTTTTCCCCTCAGTGCCTCCCAAGGCAAAGACTTGACGCCACCCACTTCCTCCAGGGGGAAGAAGAAAAAGAAGAAAGCTACCCGGAAGAAGAGAAGGAGGTGAGGGCCCCAAGGGATGTGGAACACTGAAGATGGGGGAATGGACAAAAGAGGGGTAATAAGGGCTTTGGAGTCAGACAGTGACTCCCCTGGGGTTCAGATCCCCTCTATGCCTCTTAACTAGCTGTGTGACCTTAGGCAGGTCACTTCACCTCTCTGAGCCTGTTTCCACTTCTATAAAATGGTAGAAATACCTGCCTCTTGGGGTTTTATGAGAATTAGGTGAGAAAATGGATGTGGAAGCAGCTGTCTCAGTGTCTGGCACATAGTAAATGCCTAGTCTGAAGCATAGTTATGACCATGAATATTTACTTACTTATTTATTTTTGGAGACCTCACGTATGTAAGCGGCTGCACCAAGCACTGTGATCTCCATGATCTCTTTTACGCTTGACCACGACCTAGCAGGCAGGCATTATCCCCATTTTATTTATTTATTTATTTATTTATTTATTTATTCATTTTTTGCGCTACGCGGGCCTCTCACTGCCGTGGCCTCTCCCGTTGCGGAGCACAGGCTCTGGACGCGCAGGCTCAGCGGCCATGGCTCACGGGCCCAGCCGCTCCGCGGCATGTGGGATCTTCCCGGACCGGGGCACGAACCCGTGTCCCCTGCATCGGCAGGCGGACTCTCAACCACTGCGCCACCAGGGAAGCCCTCCATTTTATTTTTATTAAAAAAATTTTTCCCAGTTTTATTGAGATATAATTGACCTATAACATTGTATTAGTCCAAGGTTACAGCATCATGATTTGACATATGTTTATATTGCTAAATGATTACCACAGTAACTGTGGTTAACCTATCCATCACCTCATATAGTTACAATGGTTTTTCTTGTGATGAGATCTTTTAAGATCTAGTCTCTTAGCAGTACAGTATTGTCAACTCTAGTCACCATGACTCATTTCTCTTATAGCTGTTATCCCCATTTTAGAGATGAGAAAATAAAGTCTCAGAGAGGAGGTGACAGAACCTACAGACACTTGATTCCAGGCTCCTCAGTTGCTTCCACCACACGCAAATGCCAAGGATAATGGACTTTATATTTTTGGCCAGCTATTGACTCTTTTGTACCCTGTGAGGTTTTTCTATGTACAGTACCTTTTAATTTTTTTGTATTTAAAAATATTGTCAGAGTTTCTTCTAGGCTGTCAATCCCTAGACTAAAAGCAGGTTCAGTGTTCCACACCCCAAGGGGTGGTCAAAGAGATGTTCCTTAGAGGGGCGAGTTAAAAATCCCAGCAAACCTTGGAGGCAGTATTTGAAGAAGCCTGCAGGGGGCAGCAGAGAGCAGAGTCTGGATGACTCAGGCCCTAACTCGAGGTTTTCTGGGGCCCTATTCCCTCCACACCCCTTTCACCTAGTTCTAAGGGGCTAGGCCCAAAGAGGACCCAGAGCGGACTGTGAATGAAGACCCTGAGTTCCAGCCATTCTAGGGCGAGGGGTGGAATTGCGGTAAGTGGCCTGAGCTTCCTGATTTTAGGTATGGACAGGAGAACACGTCAAAGAAGGAAACCAGAGGGATCAGGCTCCCATCATTCATTCATTCATTCATTCAGTCAGTATGTCCAGTGAGCACTCTTTGGGGACAAGTGCTATGATTCCCTAAGTCTGATTGTTTCTCAACCCTTCATAACCCCTGCAGACATGTTTTATTTGACCTGCAAAGTGTTTTTTGTCTTTTTAATTGGTGGCCATATTTTAAAGCCAGGAGATGTCATACGAAAATATGTTTTTCTGGCAACTTCTATTCAAAAGGCAGGAGCTCTAGAAGCCCAGGCCTGCATTCCTACCTTGGACCTTCAGCTGATCTGAGAAGCAGCCATACCCCTGGGTCGGGTGCTCTCTGGTTCACCACAGGCCTCACCACTCCCTACTGTCTCCCCTGCTCCCCCCCGCCCCCCCGCAACCTGCTGCATCCATTTAAGCTATCTGAGAGGCAGGTCTGTGTTGGCATTGAGTTTGCAGCTCCTGATATGCTTCAACCTTCGTATTTTATCAGTGGGAGAACAGGAGACTTGGAGTGAGCAGTGACATGCCTGAGGTGACTTATAAATTAATGGTAGAGTCAGAATTGGAACTCAGGTTACCCGAACATCAGCCTTGAGTCATAATCATGATCCTAGGGCGTCTCTGTTTCTTGGGTTACCCCTTCATGGCACCGCCGTGCTGAGTGCATCCTGGCAAGATCTCCTGCAGGGGTTTGGTCTTACCAGGGAGACACAGGGTGGAGCAGAGGAGAGACCTTTACAGTATGTGCAGTTTTGGAAGAGGGCAGCAGACAAAAATAAATACTTATGGCCTGACCAGGAGGGCAGCTATGGGTGCTATAGTGATTGAGAGCAAAGCCCCTGGGATCAGTGAGTCTTCAATTTGAATCTCAGCTCACCCACCTTCTTAGCTGTGTGTCTTTGGGCAAGTCACTTTACCTCTCTGAACCCCGCTTTCTTTGTCTGAAAAGGGAGGGTAGCAATTGTACCTACCTAAGAAGTGTGTGGAAGGATTAAATGAGATAATACCTGTAGTAAAACACATGGTAACATTTGAAACAAATGCAAACTAACTCTACAAATTATCATCCTTGATGTGTGGTACTGAAAGACCTGAGGCATGTCTGGGGGCTGGAGAAGGGTCTCTATGAAACCAACCCTGGCCCTCAAAGCCTCCCTCTGAAGTGTGTCTCCCCTCCCCGGCAGATCCCCATCATATAGCCCATCGCCTGTCAAGAAAAAGAAGAAGAAAAGTTCCAAGAAACATAAGAGACACAGGTACTGTCCTTCCTCCTCTGCAAATAAGCAGGGATGTTCCCGCTGGGGTGAGGGTGGAGGTGACAGTGGATGGCACTGAAAGGTCATCTGGAAGCCTATCATTTCATTTATAAAAAATACTCATCTATGTGCTGTCGTGTATTTGTATCTCGTCTAACTTGGGACTCTGGTTGCAAGGACTAGAGGCCCACTAATGCTAACTCAGGCCAGAGGGGGATTTGTTCTAAGGAGACAGGAATGTCTCAGGGACCAGCCAGGCCTCAGTGAGGGGCTAGAACCGATGAATGGAAAGCTGACACAACCCAAGCCGAACCCCCTAGTGCACACAGGGGGACGTGGACCCTGCACCCTGTTCCTGTCTCTTCATGTTGCCGACCCAGCCACAGGAAGATCCTGTATCTCTCGGTCTTGTTCCTTATTCCAAATTCCCAAGGAGAGACCTTGCTGGTTGGTCCAACTATGTCCTAGAGAATGGGATCCTGAGAAACATGGCTTCTGGATCATACACCCCTGTGGACAGTGGTTAAGGGGCATTAGGAACTGGACACACAGTCCCAAAGGAGCTCACTGTACACATGTGCATGTATACACACACACACACACACACACACACACACACACACACACGTATGCTTATGGGGAAAAATAAAAGACAGGAAGGCTATATCAAATCTGTGATTAATGGGCCGAGCCAACATTTTATAATTGAAAGATTTCACAATACAAAAATCAAAGTTTTCCTGCTCCTCTGTAAAATCAGAAGCTCTCTCTTCATTGGACCAGTTTTCCCACAGGCAGCCATCAGCTGGATCTGATGAGCTGCTGTGCGTTTAGACAGAGCGGAGGTGCCGCAGTGTCCCCACCTAACCTGCTCCCCTCCATCTACACACATTTCAAAGAGCTTGTGTGGCCCCCTGGGCTCAGAGAGTTTGAAGCTATCTTGGTAAGTTCAGGTATTTGCTGTGGTTGGCTGTGGATGACAGGGAAAGAGTGGTTTATATTTTATTTTTGCTTATCTGTATCTTCCAATTTTCCTACACGGGTGGTGGATTATTTGTGCAATTAAACCATCACAGCAGAACAAAAGGTAAGAGGCCATTTGGGTTCCCCTCCCCGCCGCATCTCACCCTCTCGTTCAAAGTAGCCCCCACGTGGCTTTTCCCAACCCAGGGGTGTGGTTGCCTTTCAGCCCTTGTTGCCAGAAAGGTCTCAACTCAGTTTCGTCTCACCGATTATGTCCACCACCTGCCCAAACACGCCAACTGATGCTCTCTGAGTTTGTGCTCAAGACAAGGTGTGGGCGCAAACCAGTTGTAAAATGTTGCTAATTTGGTGTTCGAAGCTTCCCCAACACAGAGTCCTGGGTCGAGGCAGGGCCTGCCTGTGACCGCAGACTGCCGTGTCGTCACCTTCCTATGCTGAGCAGTTTGTCCCAGTTTAGGGGTTGGATGCGAAGCACAAGCATTTTTCTATAAGGATCTTGGGAGCCAGGTGGCTTCTTACTCAAGGGCTTCTTCTCACGGGAAAGAGACTAGGCCAGAGGGTTAGAAACAGGCTTTCTCTCTGGGGGCTACAGTTGGCCCAGGGGTTGTTGGAGGTTTAGAGCGAAGAAGGACCATAACATGGGGAATTAGGAGGGGGAAATACAGACGCCAGTTCTTCCCAAACCCTCATCTACTGAGCATCACTCTAATTCTAGTCCATTTTCTCCAAGTTCTTGAAATGTTTGCTTAGTGATGGTTGACTTTTTGGAGCTGGGATGTAGGGGTAGAGGATGCATTGAGCGTTTTTTTCCCCCTTTCAATTAACTAAGGCTTCAGGGTTAAAAAAATATATATATATATCCCATTTTTCACATCTATTTATTGAATACCTATTGTGTGTCACGAATTAGGATTCAGGGCCCTGAGAACAGAACAGTGACCAGAACCCAGTCCCTGCCCTCAAGTTGCTCACATTCTAGTGGGGAAAGTGGTAGTCATATTACGCAGAAGTCTGTACCGTAGTGAGGCTAAGCTCAGAAGCTCACCCGGGGTTTGTGGGAACAGAGAGGAGGCACCAAACCAGCCTGAGTGGATTGGGAAACGCTACAAGGAGAAGATGACATCTGTGTGGGGCTCTGAAGAATGAATCGGCGTTACATAGGTGAAGCTGTGTGGCCCTTGGCAACTTAACTAACGTCTCTGAGCTTCAGTGTCTTTGTTAAATGGTTGTTAATAGTACTTCACAGGTTTGGGGAAGAGATTGAATGAGATTGTATGTGAGACATGCTTAGCACGGAGCCTGGCCACCAGTAAAGAGTTCCACCTGTGGAAGTCGGTTGTCCCATGAAGATGAAAATGATGATGATGATGATGATGAAGAATCCACAACTAGGGAGAGAAAAGACCAAAGTGAGACTTGGGGGAAGGGAAGAGGCAGAGGGACTCTCTTCTGGCCCCCCTCATGCAACCTTTTCCAGGACAGGCTTACTGACAAATTTGGGTGAGCATTGAAACACTGGTAGGTTTTGACCTGGAAATTCAAAATGCAAACCAATGTTTCCCATATGATCTTCAAATCTAAAAGAGGAGGAGGATTTGCCAGGTGTCCCGGTCCCCCTGTAGCCTGATCACAAATGCACTGATACATCCATCCCGGGAAAAGAAACTTCAGACTCACAGTTATTTTCTTCCCTCCCTCCCTCCGTTCCTTTCTTCCCTCTTCCTTCCTCTCTTTCACTCCCGCCCCGTCTCTCTCCTTTCCTCCCTCCCTCTCTCTCTCCCTTTTTTTTTTTTTGCCCTCAATCAGGTCATTCTCCAAGAAGAGAAGGCACAGGTAAGCATCTTGTTGCCTCTCGCTACCTGCTTAGCTTTCTGCTTTCCTAACCAGGTGTAGGCAGCATCTAGGGTCAAGCTCTCTGCCTCTACCTCTGCATTCACGCCCCCTTCATCTTCCTGGGCCTCAGTTTCCTCTGAAATGAAGGCCGTGATCTGGTTTCCCCGAAAGTTCCAAGCCAGACTTTCGGTTTCCCCCAGGCCAGGTGGCTGCTGCCGGACCAGCTCCTACCGATTCCTCTCCCTGGCAGGTCTCGCCACCCTTGCCAGAGTCTGTTTGACCGTTGGTTGAAATCTTGGGTTGGGGCATGTAGAGAAGCATCAGCCCCAGACACGCCACCAAAGCCTTCCCAGGTCCCAGCCAAGAGACAGAGGCCGAGTGCCAGAAGCACAGGGTGAGCACACGTAACGCTGCCACCTGCGGGGTACTCGCTATAAACCAGATCCTGTGCTAAGCCTTTTCCATGCGTGTGTGTATTTAATCTCCATTAATCCCCATCACAACGCTGTGCGGTGGATATCCTTATTATTTCCACTTTACAGATGAAGAAACTAAGACTCAGGAGGTGTGGCAGGCATGTCCACAGACACACGGTCAGAAGGTGGCAGGGCCAAAACTCAAACCCAAATCTGCCAGATAGAGGGTCAGGACACCCTTCCGTGGCTTCCAAAATAACAATAGCACAGTTCCAGCAGCTGGCAGAGTGCAAAGGCCTTTCATCCATTCGGTGAACAAGTAGACACTGATAACCAGTGTCATCCATCCGCTCAGCCCAACAGCTTGAGCAATGGCCCCATTTTAAGGGCAAGGAAACTGGGTCTTCAAGAGGACAGGTAACCTGCCTGATGTCACACAGCGACTCAGCAGCAGAGCCAGGATGTGAATTTGGATCGTTCAGTGAGCTCCTGGGCTCTCCACCTCCCAGGCTGAGTCCCAGACACATGTCAAGGTGCGATTTCAGTTGGGTGAAATCAAATTTTCTCGTTCTCAGGACTTAGGTCAGTGATACGTTCCTGGTGCCCCTCTGATGCCGGTCTGGCTTGAACTACCAAATAGTGTTCGCCGTCTGGGGCCTCTGTTTGATGATGCTGGGACCCTGAGTCGTAATTGTCCACTCTGCCCACACCCCAGTACTGTGACTTTAAAAGAAAACAGATACTTGAATATTCACGAGCGGAACGTTTCAGAATCTGCCAGCTTCACGAGGCCTTAGAGCAGCTCCCTGGATACTCCATTCTTTTCTCTTAGAAATTGATGGGACAGCAGTCAAGAGGACGGGCCCTGGGGACCCATGGTCTCGGGCCACTTTCCAGCTCACCTGTGTGATCCTGGTCAAGTTCCTTAGCCAGTCTAAGGCTCAGTTTCTATTTCTGGAAAATGAGTGCTTATTAAATGTGCCACTGCCCATAGGTTGTAGGGAGAATGAAATGAGATTATTGCCAAGAGGTATTAGCACAGCGCTTACCTGATAAGAAAGCCTCAAAGCATGGCAGATATGATGATCTTTGCTACTGCTGTTATTGTGAAGCTACCAGAGCTGATCTTAGCATCCTCCGTCCCCCATCCCCAGTCTGTGCGTGTGGGCTGGTGTGTCTAGCTGAACCCACTGGGTGAAAACGTTGGCAGGAACTGCTCTGATCTTAGAAACGATCGGCGTCCATTCCCAAACTGCCTGAATCTAGTGACCACCGTGTGTTAAGCATCTTGACTACTTTATCTTTCGCTAGAATTTTGCATCTTTCGGTTAACTGGCCATTTCCCATTCAGCTCCTCCAGCCCAAAAAACAAAAGAAGGGAAGAGAAGAGGCACAAAAAACAGTAAGTAGATTCCACCTGCAACAGGTGGAGGGAGGTGGGGGAGTGACCTGTGAACAGCCAGAGGGTTAGAATTGCCAAAGAAGTGGGGACCGGGAGAGGAGGGTGGGCGAACAAGAGGGGAGAAGGAAGGGGAAGCAGAACTGTGTGTAGACCTGCAGTTGTGGGTTTGTCATGCATGGGTGCATAAGGTTGTGTATGTGATGTGTGTGTATGCATGCGTGTCTGTGTCTGCATGAAAGTGAACGGTGTGCATGTGTGTGAATTCTGTGTGCCTGTGTGCGTTGTGTAACGTTTGTAGGTGTGCGTATATGTGTAGCGTGCACTGTGTAAATGGTACCTGTGCATTCTTCCATCGTGCGAACATTTGTGTGCAATGCAGGTGCATAGTGTGTGTGTGGGGGGGTATATATCTGTGTTCACACGAATGCGTATGTGTGCCCATGCTTATGTGAGCATGAATAGCATGCATGTAGGTGCCCTGTCTGCTACTGTGTGCTAGTTCGGTGCCCTCGGCGTGTGCACCGCTTAATCTGCGTGCATTACTCATAGGGAGGGTGCAGGATGGGGTTTACCTGTGCGCTGTGTGTGTACAGGTGGGTAAGGGGACATGATCACATGCGTGCACACACGTGTGTGTGCATGTGAGTCCCAGCCCCAGCCTCTGGGCTTAGAGCATGGAGATATCAGGGGAGCTCCTACCCCCGGCCTCGGGTCCTAGCTGGTTCACGGTTTATAGCTGGTAGTAGAAATTCACATCAGCCAGCGCTGCCTGAAGAGTTCAGTTCCCAGCCAAATTAAAAGTAAATTGGTTACAACCCATCTACTTTATACCCTTGCAGATGTTAGTGTGTTTTCCAATCAACTAACATTTTATCTCCCACCAAGAAGCTTCTAAAGCGAGAATCAAAGGCAATGGGATGAAAGTCAGTGGGCTGCTGGGGAGGGAAAAGAGGAAGCAGGGCGTGGCGCTCAGCTTTGCCGGCCTGAAGCGCCTCACCCAAGGTCAGTGCGAAAGAGGGCATTTCAGGCACCACCCCGGGGGCCTGGGGAACGCTCCAGAAGGAAGCAGTAGAGCTGTGAGTTAGCTCAGGGAAGAACTTCCCGATCATCAAGCTTGCTCAGTTCACGTCAAGAGGCAATCATTGGTCATCTGTATAGAGTATACGCTCATGCTAAGCACAGACAGAGCCTGTTCTCAGAGGCTTCAGCATGGCTTGTCCGTGGAGCTGTGGTCTAGACAGTCACTGAGCTGGGGGCTGCGCCCAGACCCCAAGAGTTCTGGGAAGATCATGACAGAGGCACGGACTGCCTGCCTGAGGGCAGCAAGGTGGCCACCCTGCCCAGTGCCAAGAGTTGGACGAGTCTCAGAAATCACTAGTGGGACATAAAAGAAGGTTGTGAAAGCCAAAAAACGAGAGTCAGGAGAAGGAGAAGCAAGAAACGCAAGACGCCCCTGAGATCAGGTGGTTGTTCTTGCCAAGATCCATGGTTAGTTAAAGCGGCTTGTAAACGGGACCGCTGGCGTAACTTACTTCCTCTTATTCAGCATCCCTTAGAGAGGCCCTAACAGGTGTCAGGCCCTGTGCGGGGCCCGAGGACAGAGATTAGACAGATGTGCCTCCCGGCCTCGAGGAGCTCGCAGCAGGACACCGGGGACAGATGTGGGACAGGTCACAGCACAGCAGTGGCAGATGGAAGCCCTGGGTGAGGTGGGAGCCCGGGTGCAGGAAAGAGGGCGTGGTGGTGAGGGGAGGCTTCCTGAGGGAGGGGCGGCTTAGGCTGGGGCAAAGGATGGAGGTAACCATTCTAGGCTGCAGGTTAGGCAAGTGGTTTAATCTCTCTGTGCCTTGGTTTCTGCATCTGTAAAATAGGAGTAATAAGAGAATCCACTTTGTAGGTTGTTTTGAGGAGTAGATGAGTCCATTTAAGGAAAATGCTTAGAACCCAGTGCCTGACAGGCAGTATGTATTAGAGACGGGTTACCTACCATCACAGTCACCATCACCACCATCCCCATCCCCATCATCCCCATCATCCCCATCATCCCCATCATCCCCATCACCATCATCACCATCACCATCATCCCCATCACCATCACCATCATCACCATCATCACCATCACCACCATCCCCATCCCCATCACCATCACCACCATCCCCATCCCCATCACCATCATCACCATCACCATCATCACCATCACCATCATCACCGTCACCATCACCACCATCACCATCACCACCATCCCCATCACCATCTTCACCATCACCGCCATCACCACCATCACCACCATCACCATCATCACCATCACCACAATCCCCATCACCATCATTCCCATCACCACCATCCCCATCCCCATCCCCATCATCCCCATCATTACCACCATCCCCATCACCATCATCACCATCACCATCACCACCATCACCATCATCACCATCACCATCACCATCACCACCATCACCACCATCACCATCACCACCATCACCACCATCACCATCATCACCATCACCACCATCACCATCACCATCACCATCATCACCATCACCATCACCACCATCCTCATCACCATCATCCCCATCACCCCCATCACCATCATCACCATCACCCCCATCACCACCATCACCATCATCACCATCACTACCATCCCCATCACCATCACCATCATCCCCATCCCCATCCCCATCACCATCACCATCACCACCATCCCCATCACCATCATCACCATCACCATCACCATCATCCCCATCACCATCATCACCATCCCCATCCCCATCATCCCCATCACCATCATCACCATCATCACCATCATCACCATCCCCATCCCCATCATCCCCATCACCACCATCGGGGCATCGTAAAATGTGGGAAATGTGTGAGCCAGAATACAAGCACCTCGGGGTTGCTTGAGCCTTTCAAACCAGGGCTCTGGATGCCAGGCAAGGAGGCTGGAGAGCTAGGCAGAGGCTGGCTCCTGAAGGTGCTTGGGGTTCAAGGTCAGAGCTTGGACTTGACATAAGGACAATGGGAGGGCTTTAAACAGGGAAGGGATATGGTCTGATGATCACATTACCAGAATCCCTGAGTCTTTTGTTGGGATAACCAAGGTACCTCACGATAGAATCATCTCTAACTCCCACTGGCTTCCTGACTTGGCCCAAACTATTGACATTCCTTGTACATCCTCAGTGACCACTGCCACTGCTACTGCTACTTCTGAGTCATCATTATTATTGAGAGAAAGCTGAAGTAACCTGTTATAGCACCAGTTTTAATGGCAGCGGTAACAGTTATTGGTAGTGTAATTTTTGTTGTCGACGTTTGTAACTCCCTCTGAGAGTGGGCTTTTGACTCCATGCTAAGAATCCAGACTTACCTTTCCAGGGCTGAGGTTACAGATTGGCAGCCCAAAGGCCTAATGGATTCTGCAAATGTGTTTTGTTAGTCGCAAACTGTGTCTTTTTTTAAAAAAAATGAGCTTCCATTTAAAATAGGAATAATTTACATAAAACTCTCAACTTCTATATTCACTTAAAAAATTAGAAGATACAGCACCACGGCACTATTCTGGAGACAAAACACTTGCTTTAGCCCATGCCCTTCAGTTGGTTGGTATTTTCTGAGTGCCTGACTGATACACACATTACGGTATCTGACTGGTTCGTGAAACCGTGTGAAATCGAGACTCCTGCTTCGGGCGAGGGAGAGGTGATGTGTGCAGGTGAAGATTCTGCTCCCAGCAGAGCCCTGGGGGGCAGGCCGTCTCCCTCAGGCGACCCCGTTCTGCTCTCTTGTGTTAGGGACGGCTGGTTACACAGGCGGTGGGGGGGGGGGTGATGCAAGGGGCCGGTCGGGGGAGATGCATGACCTTGGGAGGGACAGTGACTCAGGCGCAAGAGAAAGATGTGTGTCACAAGGTCAAAAACTCTGTCTCTCTCTCCTCTGATTTGTTCCTTCTCACCCTCCACCCGCCCCAAGATCGCGAAGCCGGCCCCGAAAGTCTCACCGCCACCGTCATCACCACTGCGCCTCGCGGTCTCAGAGTTCGGAGTCCCGCTCCTCAAGCTGTGACAGCAGGTAACCCCCTCCCTGAGGCACCTCCTCACCCCAGCATCTGCCCAGAGTCCGTCTGAGACGCGGTCACCGTCAGCTCTGCCTCCCACTGTCACTGTTGGGGAGGCCGCTTTCCCAGCAGAGGGGCGCCCCCGCCTCGCACTCAGGCTGTCTGCACTTCCCGGTAGAGAAGGGGCTGCAGACAGACGGACCCGCTGCCCCACCTACAGGACTTGCTAACACCGTGCGTCGGTGTCCAGGTGCTGAGCACTCTTCCTCATCCCCTGTGTGATCCCCTCTCCAGCCCTACGAAGGAGGCACTATTGTCATCCCCATTTTAGAGATGAGGAAACTGAGGCACAGAGAGGTTAAGGAACTTGCCAGGCACTTAGCTACTAAGTGACAGAGCTTAGGACTGAACTGGGGCATCTGGCTCTGCACTTGACTGTCTCTCACTGAGGGTTGTTCTAAGCACAGAGAAGCTAAGTGACCTATGAAAGGCCACACAGCACAAGGTACCTAGCTCTGAGGCCCTTCCGAGTCTGGTTTCTCCTAACCTGGAACCTCTTTTTGCTGACACATTGGCTGCCCCGGCCTGAGAAGAGGAAGAGGTTCTTGTGGGTGAGGGGAGGGAGTGGGGCTTCGCTGATGCTGGCGTTTGACATTGTTGAGACCAGTGGGAACATCAAGGGCCCCCTGATGGTACCAGGCCAGCTTCCAGATGTCAGAGGCTCCTTTATTCTTTCTTAAGTGCTTCTCACACTTGGCTACGTGGTCATGTCACTTGAGAAGGTTTAAAAATCTCACTGTCCCGGTCCCACTGAAGTCAGAACGTCTGGAGGAAAGAGGAGGAGAAATATGTCCCTAAATTCTACTCCGAGCCAGGCGCTGTGCTGCAGCTGCAAATACATTCTCTCTCTTAATCACCCCAGTCACACCATGAGCTAGACCAGAGCTTCTCTCCTTTGGCTGCACTGTGGTCGCTTTGGAAGTTTTTAAAAATACCAGTGCCTGGATCCCAGCTCCACACATTCTGATCTAATCTAGATGAGGTAGGGCCAGGGCAGCGAGATTTTTACATCTCCAGGTGATGTGAATGTGGAGCCAGGTGGAAAAGCGTTTGAAAGGAGAAAGCAGCCCCTGGTGTCGAGTCCTGGAGCCTTGGTGTCCCCGCTGGACAGCAGCAGCTTCAAAGGGCATCACCATCTCACAAGGCTGCTCTGTGAGCCTGAGTGGTCCAGACAACAACAAGAGCCTTCTGTAATCAGGTCCGAGCCCAGACAAAACAGGAACTTTGTCCAGAACCCAAAAGTAACCCAGCATCTCTCCATCCTGGCAAACGTGAGTGACTGCTGCTCCTTTACCAGTTATAGCCTTGACCTCAGACGCCCAGTCAGAGAGTTACCTCCGCTTTCTGACAGCACCCAGTCCAGGCCGAAGCCAGCTCTCTGCGTGCTCCCAGAGTCCCCGACCATGTGCTCATAATAGGTTCTCTCTCTAACACCCTCGGACAGAGACGTCCTCCACTCCCCCGTGACGCGCATTCCCTGCCACTGCAGGGAGCAGTAACGATGCTTGTTCAAGTACAGGGCGCCCCCAGCGGGCTTTACCTGGAGGGTGTTGACGCTCTGAGCTCAACTGCATTACAGACATTTACAGCCGAGAAACCTGCGTGTTGGTGGGCAAAGGGGTCCGAGCAAGGTCACGGTGACTGGCAGAGCTGACACCAGGACCCAGGTCTGTGTGACTCAGCCTGAGGCCTGGGCTGGAGGGCGGTGCAGGGCCTGCTTGTTGACTCTCGGCGCGCCCCACTCTACCTTCTCCGAAGCTTACCTCTTCGGGAGAGGGCTTACATCGCAGCCCTGGCCCCAGCCCTCCTGCTGCTGTCACATCTCCCGCTGCTGTTGCCGCCCGAGCTCCCCAGTGCCTGTTGGGCTGAGAGGCACTACAGCACGGGTGGGAGCAACCTGAGAGCTGGCCCTCGGGCCACACACTCAGTAGAAAAGTGACCTGGAGGGCCCAGAGCAGAGAGGGACACTCCAGCGCAAGAACCAAAGGCATTGGTTCCCACGGGGACCCTCGTTCCACCACTTACAAGCTGTGTGACCTCAGGCAGGTCCCTAAACATCTCTGAGCCTCAGCTCTCTCATCTGAAAATAAGAAAGTAATATCTGCCCCGTGTATGTCTTCAAGTTGTAGAGGGGACTGTGAAAGCACCTGAAGAGGGGCTTACAGGTGCCGTGCAAATCCACAAGGTGTTATTTTCATCACTGCTGTGACTCAGAGCTCACAGGTAATGCAGAGTCCAAACACACCCTCTCTCAGGAGTCAGAGATTCCTTTGGTTTCCACTGCAGACAGGCTTGCAGAGGCATCTTTGTCGTTGTTGTCAGATATTTTCTTTTTAAGTTTTGGGTGACAGTCAATAAGATGCCTCTGTTTCACAGATGGTAAAGTCACATACACAAAGACACACAAATATAAGCAGCTACATTTATAGACAAACACATGAAAACACAGATGGACACACCCAGACATACACACAGTCACAGACACAGGCAAGCAGATAGACAATCACACAGGCACACAACTACATCAAGATAGGGACCCTTCCTGTCTTCACAGCTGCATCCCCGGCCCCCACAGCACTGCCAGGTACACGAATAAACATTTGTCAAATGAACAAATGAGAGAATCAATGAATGGATGGGTGGGTGTGTGGATGGCTGCACACGTAATTCATACAGACACACCCAAACACGCTCTGTTGCCCTCAGATCCTATTGGTCCTTCAGTCACCTCTCTGCCATGCTCTCCATCAAAAGACCCTCAGCTTTCTCTCTTCTGCACCCAGGCACCGTGGCCAGTCCCCCGAGGAAGGGCGGAAGTCCCGCCGAAGGCACTCTCGCCGCTGCTCCAAGAGCTTCTGCAAGGCCAGCCCTGAGGCCCGGTCCAGCCCCGCGCCCAGCCAGCCCCTGCAGATGCTCAGCTTCCTGTCGGCCAGGGGTGTAGTAAGTATTCCGCACAGCCTCCTCTGCCGGTCTCGGCCGTGACACTTGGAGGGGGTGGAGGCACAAGTTCAGGGCAGTGTATGACACATTTTAATTCAGTTTCGGGCAAATATCCGACTGGTTTCAGACCTCCTTATTGATTAACCAGATGGTCATTCACCAGCCTTTGGCAGCACTCGGCTTGGGAAGTGGGAGCTTGGGGGGACGGGAAAAACCCGAAGCCCCTGGCTCTTTGTCAGGGAAACTTCGAAAGTACATATTGGCCTCCAGAGTGACATCTGCAGGAAAGCATGTATGAGACACCACAGGAGGTTTCTTTGGGGAGGAAGGAAAAGAGGGGGTCTTTGAGGCAGCAGAGGCACTGCAGCTTTGCGGTGACGTCTGCATCTTTGACAGCTAGGCTGCAGCACTGACGAGCAGCTGGGGTTTGATTTCACCTGTGTAAGCTCGGCCTTGAATGTATGCGAGAATTTTCCTCCAAGGAGCTGATAGCACTCGGCCTCTTGTGTCCACACAAGATCTCAGGGAGCTGAGGATGCAGCTGCCCTCACTAGTCCCTTCCACAGGTGGGACAGAAAAGCCGCTGCTCAGAAGGGTTAAGGTCTGAAGTGAAGCCACTGAGTGAAGCAAGAGCGAATCCAGTCGAGGAACCCGGCCTTGAATGGGATCACGCAGCAGTCCCTCAGGTCGAGAAGGAGGGCTGGAATACAACTTCAGGCAGTTCGATGCCAGGAAGTTTGCTGAGCAAGGGATTTGGAGTTGGGTCTGAACTCAACTTCCTAGCTGTGTGGCTTTGAGAAAGTCACTTAACCTCTTTGAAACTCAGTTTTCTCATTGGTAACTTTGAAATAATATCACTTCCATGTGGGATTGTTGGGGATATCCAATAACAGAAATTATGTGAAGGCCTTTTGTAGACTCCAAAGGGACAGACACACAAATAGGAGGAGATTCCACACAGACGTACCCTATGCTTAACAGCTAACAGCTGGGAAGGGACCTGTCTCCTCTAGCTAGGCATAAATCTGAAAATTTCAGAGAGCTGCTCCCTTAGAAAGGATGAGGTGGAAGTAAGGAATAGCTCAGGGGTTCTTGCTGAGAGGTCAAAGAAGAGAAGGTGATGATAAGCACTGGTTGGGTCTGGTTGACACAATAGTTATATCTCCAGTGCATTCTGGGAAACTCTTCTTTACCAGTAAAGGCACCATGTATCACCAAGGTCTACTTTTGCCCAAATCTTCTACCTAGCTGGAACCATCCACAACTCACCTCAGGGCCTTCCTTTGTAGAGATACCTGTAGTTGCTCAGTATTTGCAGATGGTAAATGCTCACTTGCATTCTCCCCTCCGCGAATGTCCTATGAAAGGTCTTTCCAGTAAGGCAGAGAGTCCGGAGGCCTGGGGGCAAGTCTTGGCTTGGCAGGACAAATCCTTTTACCCCTCCCAGCCTCAGCTTCCTCAACTGGAAAATGAGCATGATTATCCCATTTGTGTCCCAAAGGAATTGTTGCAAAGGTAGAAATAAATTTAAAATACAAGCAATAAGAGGTGGAAGAATGGTTTTAAGTTGGTAAAAGCCACCCCGTCTCCCTGGTCATGGTATTTATGGCAGCCCATTCGGTGGCCCTAACTGACCCTCATTAAAAAGTGCCATTGGGAGCAACTGGCTTGTGTTCTCTCACCTGGGATGGTTTCCTAACCAGTCAGGTGCAAGGTGTTGCAAAAAGCCGAATGTTGACTCCCCCCCAACCCCAAAATTGTGGTCCTCCCACACCAGTGAGTGAGGTACCAGATTGGCTGTTGGTTCTTAGGGCCCAGCTGCTATTAGAAGAGCAGAAAGCTCATCCGTACCTAGAAGGCAGAGGCCTTAAGAGCTCACCTAATCCAATACCCTGATTCCAAACAGAGAACCTGGACTCACAGGAGAAAAATGACTTCCACGGGCTATGGCAGGTCGGAGTTGTTAAAAACTTGGAACTATGTTTATGTGGTCAAATCCTGGCTGCGAGCTGGGGATAGTTATTTAAACCTGTTTGAGCTGCAGTTTCCTCATCTGTTAAAAAAAAATTGCAGATAATAAACCTCTTCTTCAAAAGCCTTGTTTTGGGGACAGAAGCAGAGTAATTTTGTACATAGTCGAGCCCAGTGCTCGGCACAGGGACAGAGATCAGCAAATAGAAGCAGGTGTTGTGATGAAAACATTCCAGATGCTGGCTCTGTACTTCCCAGCCGTGGAATCTTGAGCAAGTTACACAAACTCTCTGTGCCTCAGTTTTCTCCAAATCTGCAAAATGAGGAAAATAATAAGATCTACCTCATGAGAGGAATGTTGGGAGCATGCAATGACTCAACGTAAGTAAGACTTTCAGACTGTAACAGGCACGTGGTAGGTGCTAGGTTGCTGGCGGTGGATACAAGCAGCAGCAGGATTAACCATGGAAGTAGTAACGGTAGTAGCAACAACAGTAGTGGAGTAGTAGTAGTAGAATGGTTCCAGGCCCAGGCTAGTCTGTGGGTGAGTTGAGACCACAGCTAGAAGCCCTGCTTCCCCTGCTTTCAGTTTCCTCCCATCCTCAATGGCAGCTGCAGCCCAAATGGCTAGCCCCACCCTGCTCGTGGCTGCCTGACTCCTGGGGCCTCAGACACCCCCCAAGTCTGGTCCTCTGGGTGCTCTCCATGCTGGGCTCTTTCTCATCCCCTCTCCTGCACAGGCAGGGATGGAAGAGGATACCAGGTTGGACCAAAGGTTTTCCAAGAGTCCTGGCCCCAAGATCTTTTTGAGCTCTCTGCTGAAGAGAACAGCACAGTCATTGTCATTCCATCACTTGTTCAAATCTACCAGTTACCTACTAAGCATCTATAAAGGGTCAGCTCTGATGTGGCTCTCAGGATCCAGTGAATAAGAAACAGCCTGTGCTTTCTTAAAAGGAAGACAGACAAGGTAAAAATTGTAAAGGACAGTGCACAACAGTGAATGCTGAGATGGGACAGGAGGTAGGCAGGCAGGGAAGGGAATTGGGGTTAGGGTTAGGTTAGGGCAGAGGAGGTGACAACTGAGAAACTAGCCAGTGGAAGCAGGAAACAAAGGCTGGAGTCGGGATGGAGAAAGAATTCCAGGGCAGGAGTTGGGGTTCTGGGGGTTCTGGAGGTGAACAGGAGCCCAAGCGTGAGGGGTCTCCTATGCCATGGTTCCTGCCACACTCCATGGTGGGCATCCCATATGCAGAGCTCTTTAAAAATCAGGGACGGGCACATTACACCAAGGGGGCCTGTTTGCATACATGAATATTCAGAAGTGGGTTGTATCTTGTTAAAATCCTAGCTGGTGAGCTAAAGAGAACCTGAAGGCCTCTTTCTTGGTCAGAGCCCAAATCCAAATGGAGGGTCCCGAGGAGTGAATCCTTCACGGCCTCATTCGTTCCTTATCTACACTCAGTCAACTCTGTTCAAGGTGTTAGGGAGACAGAGAGATGTATAAACAGGCTTCCTGAATTCCAGAGCTCACCATCTAGCCGTCAACAGAAGGCTGCAATACAGTAGGATAAGCGTTGTCATTAGGGCTGAGACTGAGTCGGTGAACACTAGTACTCCTCCACTGTTCAAATATTCAAATACTTGCACACCAGTTGATAAACAGACCCTGTCACCACCCATCCCCCAGTCAACAAAGCCATCCCTTCCCTCCTCTGGTACCTTCTGGACCTTCTCACAGTCCAGCAGATAAACGGTGGTACCTGGCAGCCCTTCAGTGCCAAGGCCAGCTACCTGCAGATGGGGCAGTACCCACACTCAACCAGTTGTTGAATATTTTGAATATCACCCCTGGAGGTGACGGAAGCAAGTACAATATGTAGTAGGACCACAGAGGAAGGACCAAGGTCTAAGAGATCTTGGTGTCTGAGAGGACTTTACAAATAAAGGAACATGTGAGCTGGGCTGTGAAGGATGAGTAGGAGTTCACCCAATTGAGATGGCTACTGAGATAGCTAAATACCACTGTGTGCCAGGCACTGTCACATACTTTACACAGTTTTTCTTTTTCTCATTTGATTCACAAAACAGTTCTTTGAAGTAGATGCCATCATTATCACCATTTTTCAGATGGAAAAACTGAGGCTCAGAGAGGTGAAGTGACTTAGGTCAGTAGCCCAATGAGTAGGAAGGGGAGCTGGTATGAATCATGGCTTGTATCTCAGAAGCTTACTGTGATAGCCAGAGGGCCTATTGGATGACAGAGAGGTTGGTGGCCCCAAGGTCTGGCCACGCCCTGTCCTGTAGCAGGGGCTCCTCTGTGAGGTCTATCCTAATTGGAGGGGGAATCTAAAGAGGGCTGATCAAGACTGAAATTAGACCCAGGAGAGGGCAGTCTCCTCCTTTCTCCTCCTTCTGCCTCTAGCAAGCCAACAGCTGCCACATAACCCTTGCCAACAAAAATCTGCTCAGATACGGCAAAAAAAAAAAAGGCAAAACTTGGGCTCCGTAAAAGAGGACCTCATGAAACTTGTGAATAGTAGGAAGCAGGAGGTGACAGTGATGAAGACAGGAGCTTTGAAGCAGATTCGGATACTCCAGAGTTCTTGATTTCATCTCCCTATGAGACTGGATAACAGCCATAACTCTGCTTCCTGAGCACCTACTATGTGCGAGGTGCTAGGCTGAGTTCTTTACATGTGTCACCTCATGCATTTCTTATAATAGCCTTTCAGGGGATCTTCCGCTAGTTTCCTCATTTTACAATGAGGAAACTGCAGCCTAGAAAACTTAAGTAAAAGGTAGCTGTTAAATGGAGAAGTTAGGATTCCAACCCAGAAAGTCTACCCTCAGAGTCCAGGTGCTTAATTACTTGACTTCCCTTGTGTCATTTCACTTCGCTGGGCCTCTGTGTCCTCATCTGTACCTTTAACTAATAAGCATACTTACTGCACAGAGTGGTTGTGAGGGTGGAGTGAGATAAGGTATCCATTCATTTATAAGATATGCATTAAGCCCCTACTATGTGCCAGGCACTGGGTGAATAGCAGTGAACAAGACAGAGGAGATTTCTACCCTCATGCAGCTTCTGTTTTATGAGCAAAACTTAGCCTGATGCTTGGGACATAACCCTCAATATACAGTAGTTGCTAGTGTTATGATTTGTCGTCATAATGGCTGAATTAAACTTGCTCCCAGTAAAAGCAGACATGATGTTTTTGAAGTATCTCTGGCCTCAAAAAGCGTAATCATATCCAAGATCTCAGGTGAACCTCAGAACAACTCTAGGAGAATGGCAGGATATGCCTCCTACTTTGCAGGCAGGGGAAATGAGGCTGCGGGAGCATGTATGGAGGGTCCAGCCTTCCCACCTCTGACCCAGGTTCTCACGTACATTCTGCAAAAGTGAGCTCTTGCCCAAACTAGGAGACTCACTAATCCAATGCCATTCATTGCCGTTTAGAGAACAAAGGGACTAAAATGCGGAAGCAGGGGGCCGTGAGACTGAGGCATTTGTGGGACCAGTTATTCTTTTTAAATGGAAAACGGAATAGCATTGTCAACTTTTACTTTTGCCAAGCAAGAACAGGAAAAAGAAAACCACCATTTTCTATACTGAAAGGAACATTTACCATCTGAAGAGGAAGAATAGACAGGCCTCAGAAGAAAGGATGAGCCTTTAAATCAAATGCATTTCGTTGGATGAAAAACTCATTCCACTGAACTTTTTTTTTCCTCATTTCAATTTGGACTGGTGAAAATTTTGCCTGACTGGATCCATGTAGAAATTTTCAAGAAGAGGTGGGCTGAGGGCCCTCAAAAGGGGCTTCCGAGAAATGATGAGGTTGAAGCTGCTGGTCCCCTTCGGCTTCCTGACGGAGGGAAGGAGAGACATCTGGCCCCAGGCCCAAGGTCAACTTCAGTGCACAGCCCTGTGGGACCACCCCAGCCCTAAAGGACTTTGTCATCTTCCCAACATCCTCAGCAGATCCCTGTCTTTCTCCATTCCTCCCCCTCTCTAATGAACTCCTAACAGGTCAATGAATCCAGTCTTTTGATGTCTTCCTAATTAATGTGCAAAGGAAGATGAACAACAATGAGGAAAATAAACTTAATGTCTTTGTGAAACAAAAGGTTTAAAAAAAAAAAAAAGGAATAAGCAGAACCCTCTAGCTAAAAGCTCTGCCATGCAGCTCTACATTCACATGAGAATTCCCAGTCCCGCATATTGGCAGGGAGGGAAAAAAAATTTATAGCCATCTCTCTCCATGGAGCCATTTGAAGCTCAGTAAATGGACTTGTTCAGTTTAATTGGAATTCTCTTCTTGATTGTATTTTTGTAACCTATTAGGCTGTGCTGCCTCTTGATCTCGGAATTCAGCCGAAATTAAATTTTGAAGTGTGAGAGGTTGCCTTTTTCCCCCGTTCTTGATTAAATAATGATTTGAAACAAAAACAATAAATAACAGTGCCGGCTTCCCTGGAGGGCTGAGAGAAACTCCCAGTGAAACACCAGGAGCTGGAGTTCATGGTGGGGGGATTTAATTACTTATTAGAAAAACCCAAATGTTGATGCTGAGTATATTAAGGAAAAAGAATAGGCAAGCTTACGAGTTTAAAAGGAAAACAAACTGGAGCTTCACGTTGGCGGGGGCTAAGAGAATAAAGGGAACGCATTCGTTTGTTTTCTCCCAGTGGCCGTGAGTTTGTGCAAACCAGATTGTCCTTAAAAAACCCTGGGATTAGCAATCCTGACCCAGAAGGGAAAAGCTTGTAATAGCTCTGAGGTCTGGATATGGCTTCATGACTCTGTCTCCCGGTTCCTTTCATTGACAAAGTCCAAGAGGGTTCGAAAGGGCAGAGATGGGGAAGATGGAAGGGAGAGATGAAACGTACAGGATGCACCGTGTCTGTGCTGCTTTGAGCTAGATCCGGGTAGCAGCGAACACTTAGAACAGAGGGTCACAAACTTAGTTGTCTCAAGGGCCAGGCAGCTAATAGATACAAGCAGCAGGGAACCCATAAGGCCTGGGGCCGGGAGAGCTTGTGCTCCTTCCAAGAGGGGCAGCTGCAATTACTCACAAGCCAATTATTACCAAGCAGGAATGTCGACTCAATCTGGCCAGATCCTCTCATTTTTCAGCATGAAGTAGAAATGGGCTGTTATGTGAATCTGCCCCACTCTACAATGTTGACAGTTCATTCAAATTTATTGTCGAACATAAATTTGTTTAGGCGGTAAGTGGGCTAAAGAAAGCATATCTGAAACAAAGTATAACTTGGCCCGTCCGTTTTCCAGTGGTGGTTTGGGGTGTTGAGACAGATGCTGTCCGTTTATATCCCCTCCCCCTCCCCACTTCACACACTGCCAGCTTCCAGCTTCCAGGTAATGTTCTCTGGCTGCCAAAGACCACTTTGTTTGGCTGGGTGGCAGTTTGGACCTACTAGAGAATTGACACCCTTTGGGTGCAGCCTTTAACCCATGAGTGGCAGGGAACTGGTGTATAAATATCACAGCTCCCTCCTTGGTTGTAATTAACTCTGGAGCTGTCTCTGCCTTGGCTCCCAGGGTGTCCTCCAGAAGCCCTCTGTGGCAGCTGGCTTGATAACACATCTTCATCTGGCTCCTTCTCTCCCCTGTTCATTGCCCCCACTCTCCTACTCAGGCTCCTTGCCCTCAAAGAAACGGCCAGCACTCAAATTCCTATCTCAATTTCTAGGAGAACCATATGAAGACAGGTGCATTTCACTTGGTGATTAAGCAAATCTTACAGGGGCTGAATTTTTGTGCCAAGCCCCAAAAGCAGGCCTTTGTGAAGACATAAAAAGAAGGGCAAGTCCGGGATGGAGGAAGGGGTCAGAGTGGACCACAGAAGAGAGCCCTGGTATGAGGGTCCCAGGTCTTAGACAGGGGTCCCGGGTACCATGAGGGCATTGTTCCTGGACAAAAGTGGGTCTAGGATGACTCCTCCCAGCGGGCCTCTTGAAGACCGTTTTGCAGCTAAGCTGGGGAGACAGGGGCAGAGAGCAGTTATGTGCATAGAAGAGAAATTTCCAGTGGATGAAGAAGAGCTCGTCAAAGACGACTTGTGAGTGGCCTGTTATCTAAATGAGGAGACGGGGAGGAAAGCGGGGGGGCCATCCTGTCACGCCAGCGGCCAGTGGGCAGCAGTCTGCATCCTCCGTGCGGAGTGAGAGTGAACATCTGACGAGGAAGGAGACACTTAGAGATGGGAGGCGAGCACACAGAGGCCTCTGTCGTCTGCCTGTCATAAAGTCCTTGACTTTATGAAGGTCTCCCCTGCATTATCATGGCATCACTCACACACGCACGCACACACACGCACGCTCACACACACACCCCACAGTCTGCCTTTGGCCCCCCTCCGTTGTGTCTTTCCTCCGTGTGTGGGGTGAATGGAGAGCTCTGGAGAAGGAGGAATCTGAGGCTAAGAGGCCATTAAACGATCCAGACATCCCTACTGAGTTTATGAAAATGTTTCTATCACCTGGAAGCAGAGAGAGCCCATCAAGACTGGTAAAGACAAAACCAAATAGAGTTCAGCTGAAGGAAGCAGGAATGAAAGTCTTCGGGCCACCACCCCTTCCCGCGACCCTCAAAATAATCCTTAAAGCAGGCCGAACAGGGGGAGAAGATTTGCGTCTCCAGGACCTGCTAGGCATGTCATGTTACGCTGGTTGTGCCCTGTCCAAGGGTGACTGGCCTTGGAGTTACACCCCACCGACCCTCCATTTGTCGAGCCAGCTGTGAAAACCGATGTGGGGCTGCTTCAGTCCAGAGAAAGGTATATCTCTTTTCTAATTTTTCTGGCCAGAGTGGGGCACCATTTTCGAGTTCCTGACCCAGGGGGAGCACCGTTCTAGCACCTGAGCAAAGTCACTGCATGGGCCAGCAGCCCTGTTGCGTGCAAGAGGCCAGACCCATTTCATCTCTTAACCCGACCTCCCAGGATAGCAGAAGGTGGAAAAGGAAGTAAGGAGACCCAACACCGCTTGTCTCATCTGGAAGGCTCCTCAGGTCAGGAACTTCTCACCTTAGCCTGGAACTTATGCTGTTGAGCATGTGTAGACTGGGCTCCTGTGTGCTTTCTCTGAGGGTCCTAGGTCTGATGAGGGCCAGGAGGAAGAGCGGAGGGCATTCCTTCTCTTCGCCACTGGCCTGGACCTAAAACTTTATTCTAGAGATTCTCTCTGGCTCACATGCCCAGCCCTGAGCTGGTCTCAGGACCCCAACTTTCAGCCCATCCAGATGGAGACAGGAGGTAAAACAAGCAATTACTGCCCCCTCGCCTCAGTAAGAGTGCGGTGGCAGACAGAAGCCACTCATTTTTGAATGAGTGAACGAATGAAAGAGTGAATGTTAGAATGAATGAAGTAGAGAGTTTTGTGCTTTCCTGGCCTGGAGCTCAGAGAAGGCTTTCAAGAGGAGGTGATATGTAAACTGGAAGATGAATAAATTTAGCCATGTGAAGTGAGGAAGAGGGGAACAGTGTTCTAGGCAGAGGAAATGGCATAGGCAAGTGGCCTGGGGTTGGGAGAGCAAGATGTGCTGGTAGAACCAAGAACACTTTCTAATCGATTGGCCTAAGGTCGTGGGGGCCAGAGTGGGCGGGCGGGTATATGGAAGAGATGAGGTTTGTGAAGGACACAGGGTTGAGCTGTGAAGTGTCGACACTGTCACGCATGTCAAAGAATTTAGATTCATCCGAAGAAATGGGACTTTTAAACAAGCAGGAGAGGTTGGTATTTTCAAGCCCCAGGGTCAACCCAATGAGGACATTTCAGTAATACATTTATCTCTGTTTTCCGTGACGATGGGAGAGCATGATGCCTTAGAGAGTTCTCAGTTCTGATCACACAAGTTGCACGTGGATAGTGGTCGTGGTCAGGTAGCGACACTCTGAAAGTGTCCCTGTGAGCTCAGGATGTGGGGTTGAGAATGTGAAAAAGGCAAAGTCCCCTTCTATATCCACGAGCCCCGAGGGGCCTTATGTTCAGGAGATCCTTCCCCCTGGGGACTCTTGATGCACCAGGGCATATCCTTTGAAATTAGTAGTCAAGGTGGAAACAAGTACCTGGGCAGAGAAAGGCCCAGACTGGATGCCTCCAGGTAGCAAAAGCCGTAGGATACTGGAAACCATTGTATTCATGGTCCAGCCTGGTTCCTTCCAGGAGGGGCTCACCTGAGTCACTTGTGATACACTGGCTACCAAACATTCACTGTCTCTGAGGCAAAGATTCCATGAGCCCATCCCCAGACCAAGCCCCAGCCTGAGAGCCCAGGTCCCAGGGTCTAATTGCCTGGCACGATGCTTTGTCATTCCTGACAGAGGTGGTGGAAATACACATGTAGCCATTGAACTCTCAGAGGTGGGAAGGATATGGCATCCAACTTGCAAACTGCAAGACAAAAAGGAGCTGAATGGAAAAAGGGCCTTTACGTTAATTTTTAAAGAAGTCTCACACTAGAAAACCCCACTTGGGCAACCTTATTTTGAGGTCCCTTGTCCCAGAGCAAAGCTAGCCAGATTGCCAAGCATGTACAGTGGCAGCCACGCTGGGTGGAACCTGGTAAAGCTGGACCACCACCTTGTCTGTGTGCAAAGCCTCCTGGGAGAATCCGCAAAGGAAGTCCCACCTCCCCAGCTCCAGGAGCTGATATCCTGAGCTGGTGGAGTCATCACTGTTATTCTCACAGTTCCGTTGTCTCTGTATCTCACCCTCATGACCAACTGCTGAGAAGGCAGAAGTGTTTCCTTAAGAAAGCCCAGAAGTCCTCCTTCTTTAGGCCCAAGGTGCATGGGAGAAACTGGGTGGGAGAAGCAGGCTTTTGATGGTGAGGCCTACGCTAATATTTGGAGGGCCTGGGACAAGCGCATAGAAGGAGAGCCACACACTATATATGCAAATGTTTATAAGTCAATCCATCAAACTTAGATGAAATAGGTTCTCCTATCTTGGCAAACATACCTTCGAAATGATCTGGAAAGTCAGATTTGGATTTAGAATCTTGGACCCCTCAGAGCGCCAGGCCACAACATGACAGACCCCTCACAGCGCCAGGCCACAACAGAGAATCTGCCCCAAGGCCCTGGCCCCTCCCATTCTCCCCCCATGTCCTTGCATCGTCCAGCACCGTGATGGACCTCCCACCCAAGCACACGGACACCTAAGCCTGAACATGCAACTTCTGTTCAAATAGCCACACTTGGACCTAGGAATGTGCACACCTGAAGCATGGTCTACCCCTGGGAGAACAGATCCATGGGTGATCCTGCAGAGACCCTGGAAGGGGACTCAGGGGTCATTTAAACAGAGAATTCTGGGATTTCAGGTCCCCAGAGAGTCATTTCAGGGGGAGTGGTTTACAGGTGGTGCCTTCCCAGCCCCACAGATTTCTCACCCCAAGGGGATGGTTATCGCAGGAGGAGACCCGGGGAGGAGGTCCATCTTGCCCACATCTAAGCATGGTATTGTTGGGGGACCAGAACCAAACCCACTATGTCATCCCAGCTGTGAGACTGGTCTGAATATTTAAAGAAAACCATCCATTGTACTTCTAAACACACCATAGCCTTCCCGAGGGCTGTCTCTCCCTCGCCTCCTTTACTCCTTCATCTGTCCTAGATCAGCCCCACACAGGATCCTGGGGACCCCTCCTCATTCCCAGGCACCCCAAGGCAGCCCCTCCCAAAGCCGTTTGTCACAAGCACACCTTCCCTGTTCCCCGCCCCCCATCTTGACACCTTAGATTGATGCGAACTCTAGCCACCATCTGCATTGTCAGCAAGGGTTTCTTGATCCAACTTGGGCATTAAGGGACTGATGAGGTTAGTGTTGATGGCTTGAGGTCCCGTTACTGAGAAAGCCAACCAGAAGTGATGCTTCACCTGTCAAGAACACTGAAAACCCAAAGTTCAGGGCCAAGTGTGAGGATGTACAGAAAGGTGTGTGTTTTTTCTTGTCATTTGCGACTCTAATGATGGACTCACCTTGCCCGCTCTTCCCTTTCTCTTACACCTTACCTACCTACTAAAGGAGGAGTTCTTGCTTGGTAAGTGGATATAATCCGCAAAGACATGAGAGAATTTATTAGAAGCCACTCGAGCGCCTTAGCTACCTTCTCCAGGGGGAAAAGGACACACGCAGATATCCGTAGAGAGCTTTTTTTTGTTTGTTTTCCGTCAGACAGTTTGACTTCCATTTTTTATTTTTTGTCCCCTCTTTCTTTTCCCCTTTAGTTGAAAACTACTAAAATATCATTTTGTGACCTTGACTTTATATTAAAAAAAACCTCTCATCTTTATTTCATTTCTTTTCCCCACGTGATATTTGTTTAGGGTTCTATTCGGGCAACTTTTTCTTTAAAAAAAAAAAAGTCAAATTTGTTGAGGATTTGGTTGACGTTTAAAATTTTGGCTTTATCTCCTTTTTTTGTTCTTAAGTTTCAAGATATATTTTTTCAGGCCCGTAGCCTCCTTTCTTTCCCCCCACTTTTCTTTATTTTTATTATTGTTTTAGGTTAAGGGTGTTTACACCCCCCCTTCTCTTAAGTTGTTGCTTTCGTTTAATTCCTTAGAAATTAAATTTTGTATAATTTCCTTTTTCTTTTGTTTAATCTGGATCGCATGCTTTTTTCTCTGCATGATACCTAAATCTTCCAGTTATCCTAGCAGGGGGTAAAAAAAAGATCTCCTTTCTGTGGTATTCTTTCAGGAATTTGTGCTTTTGTTTTTTGGCGTCTCTCCTTTCCTCTCCTCTCTCTCTTTCCTTTCGTTACAGTGCATCATGATGGTAAACATTTCTTGGTTATTTAGACACAGCCCGCAGACCCAGCGCGCAGCAGTGTCCGACGGGTGTTTTTGCTTTCAGATCACTGGGCCGGGGGCTGCTACCCTCTTTACCAGAACTGCCAGGCTGCTCGCCACGTCCCGAGGACGCTCCCAGGAGTATGACTCGGGCAATGACACCTCCTCGCCACCCTCCATGCAGATCAGCTCAGCCAGGTCTCGGGGTCAGGAGAAGGAGAGCCCCACTGGGGGCCTGAGCAAGAGCCGGGGCCCCAACAGCGGCAACACCTCTGATTCAGGGAACTCCTTCACCACCTCCTCCCCCCAGAACGAGGGGACCACTTTGGAGAATCTCTCCCCCACCAGCAGGGGCAGAGAGTCAAGGTCAGTGCATCTGGGCGGCAGGAGGGGGTCCTGCCTGAGCTCCACAATCTCAGTCTCTCACCCTAGCACTACACCACACACACAGACTCCAGCTCTTTTATTTGAGAGAAAGAGAGAGAGAGAGAGATCGGCATCATTTTTGAAAAAACTATCCAAGGAGATCAGCTTCAGGTATAGCTGGATCCAGGGTCTCAAAAAGTATGTCATCAGGAATCTGTCTTTCCTATTACATCTCTCAGTTCTGCTTCCCCCTCTCTTGGCTTTATTTTCAAGCAGATCCTCCCAAAGCATTGGCAAAGATGCCATCCAGTTAACATTCTATCGGTCTAGCCAGCCAATGGAAGGAAAATGCCTCTTTCCCGAGAATTTCAGCAGAATATCAGGGCAAGTGCTCATTGACTCTGCTTGGCCCAGCTTGGGTCATCTGCCCACACTAGACCAATCACACTGCCCAGGGGATGCAGTATTCTTGGCTAGAACTTGTCATATGCCACCATCAGGGCTAATGAGTCTTCCCATGTACACGAAAACTGGGGAATGTCTGGTTCTCTGAAGGAAAAGCAGGGTACTGTTATCAGGAGGAGGGATGGAGGCTGGGCAGGAAAAAACAGATGTCAGTTTACCAGTAATCAGAGGAGAAAGTCTAACATTTAAAGTCACTGTCATTTTAAAATATGCCACAGTATTTACCCAAACGCATTGAAAATCTATGTCCATACAAAAACCTACACATGGATGTTTTTATAGCAGCTTTATTCATGCCCAAATTTGGAAGCAACCAAGATATCCTTCAATAGGTGAATAGATAAGTAAACTGTGGTCCATACACACAATGGAATACTATTCAGCACTAAAAAGAAACAAGTTACTAAGCAATGAAAAGACAGGGAGGAAGCTTAAATCCATGTTACTAATAGAAAGAAGCCAATCTGAAAAGGCTGCACATTCTACGATTCCAACTATATGACATTCTGGAAAAGGCAAAGCTATGGAGACGGTGAAAAGATGAGCGGTTGCCAGTGGTGAGAGGGTGGAGAGGGGTGGATCTGCCTGCCTCAGGGCATCCCTGGCCTCAGTTCACACCCAAGCTCGGCTGGGAGCCAGGGCTGGGTCAGAGCAAACGTCCATGTCTCCAAGAACAGGCAGTGATGTTCCCAGATATCTACTCATATACTTCAGGGCTGTTATGCAGGAAATACTGAGAATAGCAATAACAACAACAACAACAATAATAATAACAGCAGCTATTATTTATGGAGCCCTGAGGTACTATGCCAGGTGCTTTCCATAGATAATCTTCCTAAACTCCTTCTAAAACCTTTATGGGATAGGTTCTGTTATAATTCTTTTTTAGCTGATGGGGAAACAAGCTCAGAGCAGTTAAGAACCTCACTTAATAAGGGCCGGCACCGGGATTGAAACACAGATCTGTCTCCAGAACTGGAGTTAAGCCTGAATGGCATTTAGCAGTTACCTGCTTAATCTGATCTATGTGGACAGCCAAATTAAGTAACTTAGACCCAGCCTTTCACTGTGAAGTATAAATGATCTTTAAATCCGTGGCTATTTATGTCATGTCAGCTATGAGCAGAGGGCAGAATGGAAGAGACATCAGCTCTAAATCAGGGGAACCACAGACAGTAAAGGCAGGGGCTGGCAAGGTAGCAGGGACATGGGCTTCAGGGCTGGACAGATCAGGGTTTGAGACTCTGGGTGGCCGTGAGCAAGCAACTCACCCTTCTGGGTCTTCTCTGTAAATAAGGGATAATAATAGTGCCAACTTCCTAGGGTTGTTGGGGGCTAAATGAGATGATGCTGTGAAGCTCCCAGGATGTGCAGGGGCTCAGCCTGTTTATTCCACAGCTATTTATCAATGAACTAGGACATTTGTCTCAGGCTCTGTCCTGGTGCTGGGATACAGTGTCCAGAGAGACATGAGTACTGTCCCCAGGGAGCTCCATGTCTGGGGGAGGGAGACAACAATTATAAGACCAAGCGAGCCATCTAGGGGTGGGGGGAGGCATTGGAGGCTGGGGGCTCTGATAACACAATGGAGGTCACACAACCAGTCTTAAGGGGGTCGAAAGCCTGAACCATGAGTAGGAGTTGTCAAGTGAAGAGGGTTCCAGGCAGTGGGAATGTTCTAAAGCCTGCAGGCAAGGAAGGGAATAGGAATATTCCAGGAGGGACAAGTAGTCCACTATGGCTGGAGTCAAGAGAGGGAAGTGCCTGAGCTGAGACTGGCGTATGGGCAGGGGCTGGGTCACGATGAAACTATATGAATGTTATTTGAACTTGACCCTTGGCCCAATCCCAATGAGCATGTCCTTACCGAGAACCAACAGGAACCCAGCATGGTTCTAGGCAAGGTGAGGATATGACAGGACCCTGTGCTTTGGGTGAATTTGAACAAGCCTCCACCCTTCTTTGGGTCTCCAGTCCCCCATCTGCAAAATGGGCTATGCCAGTTTCCCAACTTAAACCAACTACATGTCACTTTCTTGAGTCGTTCTGTATCCAGATACTACTGTTACTCTCATTTACTTTAATAAACTCACTTTTTAATATAAGGAAACTTGTAGTACTAGCTTAAATAGAAAATTTGTATCACCTGTCCTCAATAGACTGCACCTGTGAAAATACATGTGCTTCAATCACTGTATTTAATTCTGGTTAGTTACAGTTGCCTGCCCAAGGTTCTGAGTCTCAGGCCTGCTCTCTCTCTCTTTGGGAGATGGCAAGCATTAAAGAGACAGTAAAAACCCCCTAGTACCCAACCTGGGCTTTCTCATTCATATGATCAGAGGGACTGGAAAGGGACGAAATCTTCCACCATGTGATTTGATCATACCCATCATGCACCCTGTGGTATGTGTCCTACTCTGTCTCTGCTCCACTAACATCCGTGGTCTGGGAAGTCTTTCCAGAGGTAGTAAGATGGGGAAAGGTGGATGGGGGGTTCTGAGAGCACCACAGCCGAGGCAAAGTACGGAGGTGAGTATCAGCTGAAGATGCCCTGGACCAGCGGGCGGGCCAGTGCTAACAGCCATTCTCCCCTCTGCAGAGGATTCCAGTCGCCATGTCTGGAGTGCACCGAGGTGAAGAAGTCCAGTTTGGTCCCACCCACAGCCCGGAGCTCCCCCATGAGAGGGCGCTCCCGCAGCTCGTCCTGTGCCAGCGCCCACTCCTCCAGATCTCCAAACCCCAGGGCCT
Organism: Grampus griseus; assembly: GCF_964374135.1. Classification (NCBI taxonomy): domain Eukaryota; kingdom Metazoa; phylum Chordata; class Mammalia; order Artiodactyla; family Delphinidae; genus Grampus; species Grampus griseus. The sequence continues at coordinate 10,185,204 of NC_139006.1, read as the reverse complement.
CCCCCAGGTACAGCAGGAGCCGATCCACCTCCTCTGGGAAAAGGTGAGTGCAATTTTGACCTTGGCTCTGCAGCTAGTTAAGGTAACTGGAGATGTCGTTTGACCACCAAGCGACAGAAGTGGAACAGATTTGAGTTTGAATGCCCATTCTATCTATTACTCACTGGTGGCCTTGGTTGTCAGTTAACCTGTCTGAGCCTTAGTTTCCTCCCCTGCAAAATGAAAACCGTAACAATACTTACCCTGAAGGATTGTTCGGACTATAAGACACTTAGATCAGTACTTGGAATATAATATCAGTTTTGATTGTTGTTATTGGCATGAGGATGCATTCATGCGTATCAGTTATCTTCTGCTGCATAAAAATTATCCCCCCAGTGTAGCATCCTTATCAATAAGTTTTTCCTTGGTTCTTGATTCAGTGGATCAGCAGTTTGGGCTGGGCTCAGCTGAGTGGTTCTTCTTCTGTTCTCTCTTGGGTTCATGCATGTGTCTTCCATCAGCTGGTGGGTTGTCTGGGGGCTGGCTGGTTTGAATGACCCCAGCTGATTCATCTCTGCTCCATGTGGCCTCACATCTTCCAGCAGGCTTGTCTGGGCTTGTTCACATGGTGATGGCAGGGTTCCAAGAGAGAGCAGTAGTGTGCAAGGCCTCGGCTTGGAACAGGCATGACTTCTTCAGCTGTTTTCTTAGCCATTGCAAGTCAGAGGACCAATCCAGATAGATGCAAGGGAGGCTCCTCTTAGTGGGAGGAACTGCAAAATCACACTGCAAGGGGCATGGATACAGGGAGAAGAATTGTACCCATTTTTTTCACTTTACCACTCAATTCTAATAACCCCTGGTTATTGTTTGATTTTCTCATGTGGAATAACGATATGGCAGAATGCAGAGACATGCGATCTCAGGAATTGGAAGATTCCATCCAATCTAACCAACCCACAGCTTCATGGAGTCCAGCTTCCCTCTACAAACAAGAACTTCCAACAGCAACCCAACTATTCCTCTTCTGCAACCATATCAAAAAACAGTTGCTTACGTAGGTGGTTACCTCAAGACCAGTTCATTCAAAATAAGGAGGCAAGGAAGCTAACAGAAATATTCAACATGATAGAGTAACATAAGTAGAAGAGCAAGTCAGGCTAAAAGGAAAATTGAGAGAAATAAAATTAAATCAGGAGGAAGGTTAAGTCCCAAAGGCATGTCCTACCATTCTGTACGGTTGGCCATCTGTATCTGTGGGTTTCACATCCCTGGTTATGAAAGGCCAGTGTATTCAATATACTGTGCCATTTTATATAAGGGACTTGAGCATCTGCAGGTTCTGGTATCTGCAAGGGACTCCTGGAATCAATCCCCCGCAGATACCGAGGGATGACGGTTGTTGCTATGGAGGTGTGCTGCAAATGTGACTCTGAGCTCCCTGGCAGACAAAGCAAAAAGGGAAATTGTCCCTTTACATTATTAAAAAAAGATAAAAATTGAACCAGTTGCTTGGAAGAGCAGTTATTTCTGATTTTTAAGTATGAAAAATGATTCACGTGGCTCCACAGAAAAGGGACACTATGTGGTACAGTGGATAGAAATGCCTGACGTCCTTTCAAAGTGTCCAAAAGCATTATTTCATCGTAACTCTTTTTTATAATGTCTCTCAATATATAGCCAAAGAGCAAGTTGGCAAAGCAAATTTTTCAGGGGCCATAGCTGGACACTGTCCCAGGGCACTAAGACTGGAGGAGCTATTCCTTGTCCACACTCCTGCCATCACGCTGGGCAACGTGTAAGAATAGAGTCCCAAGGCGATGGTTATTATGATCATCTAAGAAAGTAGGAAGGGGCTAAGGAACACCTGGGTGAGGGCAAGTCAGAGCAAGACTTCTTTTCAAACTGAAAAGGATAGGAAAACTTCGCTAGCATTCCTGTGAGGGAAAGCTGGCAAAAACAGAGCATGAGAGAGTGTCCCCCCTACTCATTCCTGTGCCTGTAGCAGACATTGCTAATCCATCCCAGCCCTGTTTCCCACTGAACACAGACATGGCCACATAATCCCTCTGAACCCTGGCAGGAACTACTAGCAGATCAAATCAGCAACTGTGAGATGAAAATTATTTGAAAGACTGAGAAAGAAGGGTAGATGTTCCTAGGAAAGTGGTGGAGAAACTAAGGCAGTCGTTCTCTAAACATGGGAGGCATTAGCAAGAGGGAAGAAGACTGGAAATAGCATAGGGGTTAGTAATTCGGATGCACAACAGTGTAGTCTAGCAGAAGTCAGGAGCACTTTGTAGCCAAACAGACCTGGGTTCAAACCCCTTACCAGCTGACTGACCTTGAACAAATTATTGGGTTGGCCAAAAGGTTTGTTTGGTTTTTTCTGTAAGATGGCTCTAGTAGCACTTAGTTGTCTTTAACTTGATTCAAAACAATTTTGTTAGAGTGTATGTGACAGCTGTCATATCAGTGTGCATGAGGGAGGATATTTGGGGATATATGTATATGTATAGCTGACTCACTTTGTTATAAAGCAGGAACTAACACCATTGTAAAGCAATTATACTCCAATAAAGATGTTAAAAGGAAAACAATATATTAAAATTAATAAAAGTATTACATATAATTATATTAAATATATAAAATAAACTTTTAAAAAATAAAGTTTCAAACTTTCAAAAAACAGACATCAAAATCGGTTAATTTTTGTGTAGCCATTTTAATATTGGAGATGGAAGAAAAACAACATTTTTGGCATACTATTCTTTATTATTTCAAGAAAGGTAAAAATGCAACTGATGCAAAAAAAGATTTGTGCAGTGTATGGAGAAGGTGCTGTGACCGATCGAACGTGTCAAAAGTGGTTTGCGAAGTTTTGTACTGGAGATTTCTTACTGGACGATGCTCCACGGTCGGGCAGACCAGTGAAGTTGATAGCGACCAAATCGAGACATTCATTGAGAACAATCAACGTTATGCCATGCAGGAGATAGCTGACATACTCAAAATATTCAAATCAAGCGTTGAAAATCATTTGCACCAGGTTACGTTAATTGCTTTGATGTTTGGGTTCCACATAAGTTAAGCGAAAAAAACCTCCTTGACCATATTTCCGCATGTGATTCTCTACTTAAACGTAATGAAAACGTTCCGTTTTTAAAACAAATTGTGGTGGGCGCTGAAAAGTGGATACTGTTCAGTTGTCTGGAGCGGAAGAGATCGCGGGGCGAGCGAAATGAACAACCACACCAAAGGCTGTTCTTCATCCAAAGAAGGCGATGTTGTATATGTGGTGGGATTGGAAGAGATTCCTCTATTATGAGCTCCTTCTGGAAAACCAAACAATTAATTCCAACAAGTACTGCTTCCAATTAGACCAACTGAAAGCAGCACTCAATGGAAAGCATCCAGAATTAGTCAACGGAAAACGCATAATCTTCCATCAGGATAAGGCAAGACCACATGTGTCTTTGATGACCAGGCAAAAACTGTTACAGCTTGGCTGGGAAGTTCTGATTTATCTGCCACCTTTGAACAAGACATTGCACCTTCAGGTTTCCATTTATTTAAGTCTTTACAAAATTCTCTTAATGGAAAAAATTTCAATTCCCTGAAAGACTGTAAAAGGCATCTGTAACAGTTCTTGGCTCAAAAAGATAAAAAGTTTGGGGAAGATGGAATTATGAAGTCGCCTGAAAAATGGCAGAAGGTAGTGGAACAAAAGGGTGAATATGTTGTTCAATAAAGTTCCTGGTGAAAATGAAAAGTGTGTCTTTTATTTTTACTTAAAAAGCAAAGGCACTTTTTGGCCAACCCAATACATCATCTCTCTCTGCCTCTGTGTCCTCATCTATAGAATGGGATTGATAATAGTACCTAACCCTAGGAAATAATGAGGATTAAATAAGATAATATACACAAAACATTAGTTCAATAAAAATAGAACTACCAGGCTTCCCTGGTGGTGCAGTGGTTGAGAGTCCACCTGCCGATGCAGGGGATGCGGGCTCGTGCCCCGGTCCGGGAAGCTCCCACATGCCACGGAGCGGCTGGGCCCATGAGCCATGGCCACTGAGCTTGCGCGTCCGGAGCCTGTGCTCTGCAACGGGAGAGGCCACAACAGTGAGAGGCCCGCGTACAGCAAAAAAAAAAAAAAAAAAAAAAATAGAACTACCATATGACCCAGCAATCCCACTACTGGGCATATACCCTGAGAAAACCATAATTCAAAAAGATACATGTACCACAATGTTCATTGCAGCACTATTTACAGTAGCCAGGACATGGAAGCAACCTAAGTGTCCATCATCAGATGAATGGATAAATAAGATGTGGCACATATATACAGTGGAATATTACTCAGCCATAAAAGGGAACGAAATTGAGTTATTTGTAATGAAGTGGGTGGACCTAGAGTCTGTCATACAGAGTGAAGCAAGTCAGAAAGAGAGCAACAAATACCGCATGCTAACGCACACATATGGAATCGAAAAAACCGGTACTGATGAACCTAGTGGTAGAGCTGGAATAAAGACGCAGATGCAGAGAACGGACTTGAGGACACAGTGCGGGGAGGGGAAGCTGGCACGAAGTGAAACAGTAGCATTGACATATATACACTGCCAAATGTAAAGTGGATGGCTAGTGGGAAGCAGCTGCATAGCACATGGAGGTCAGCTCAGTGCTTTGTGACCACCTAGAGGGGTGGGATAGGGAGGGTGGGAGGGAGGCTCAAGAGGGAGGGGATATGGGGATATATGTAAAGCAGAAACTAACACACCATTGTAAAGCAATTATACTCCAATAAAGATATAAAAAAAAATTAGTTCAAAATCTGGCACATAGTAGAATATATAATATATAATAATAAACATTTCCTGTGTGCTGACTATATGCCAAGATGCTAAGTAATTTACCCTAATTTACACGTTTAATTTACAATTCTATGGGGTAAGTACAATTACCCCCATTTTACAGATCAGAAAGTAGTGGCCCAGAGAAGTGAAATCAACTGCCCAAAGGTCACACAGCTAACACGTGGCCAGGAGAGGAAGAACTCAATAAGGGGAAGTTGTTGATATCATTATTAACCATCCAAAAGGGAGGGGATTTCATCCTCAGGTAAGGGCTTGGTTCCTTTGCCTGGCCTCCAGAAATAAAAAGGCCTGGAGACCAGCTGAATAAAACGCTGGACAGACGGGGCAAGCCCGGCAGAGCTCAGCAGGCCCCTCAGAGGCTGTCTCCTCTCTTCCAGGTCCTCCTCCCGCTCTCGCAGCTATTCCTCCAATTCTGGCAAGAGGAGCCCGCCTAGCAGAAGCTCTAGGTCCCGCCGAAGCCCCAGCTACTCCCGCTACAGTCCCAGCAGGTACCGGCCCCGTCCCGCCCCCCCACCCCCACACCGCCCCGCAGTCCCCACTCCTTTGCTCGGATCCTCCTGTCTGGCATCGCCTCCTCGACTTGCTTCTCTGGGGCGTCTCCCAAGCCCCGCGAGCTCCTCTCTGGTCAAGCCCTGCCGGGCTACGGATGGGAGATGACTCAGCATCATAGTGGTTCCCTTTGCCGTGTCTGGAGTGGCAGTCAGGCCCCCAGTACATCCCAGCGTTCTCATGTACTCACCCCAAACACTCCAACGGCCACACCCCAGCCCTCAGACTCTTCGCACACCTAATACTACTCCTCATCCCTATGTCCATACCCCCCAGTTCTGATTCTTACTCGGCACCTGGGCCCACCTAACAGTCATATCCTCACCCTGAAATGCCCACCTTCAAAGGCTGACACCCCTACACACGTCGAGCTGCAAGGCCCTCCCCCGCCCCCGGGTACCCACCCATCCATGCAGACTCTCCCCACAGCCGTGTCATTTTCCCTCCCACCTCCCTAGGGGCCCCGTGCAGACCCCATCCCTGCCCCAGCGAGGGGGAGGGCAAAGGTAAGGAGGAAGTGAGTGCCCCCCTCCCACCGAAAAGCCAGGCCAGCCCCAGCTCCCCAGTAACATCCCCACCGCACCCCTTCAGGGAGCGGGACCCCAAGTACAGCGAGAAGGATTCGCAGCAGCGGGAGCGCGAGCGAGCGCGGCGGAGACGTCGGTCCTACTCGCCCATGCGGAAGCGCCGGAGAGACTCCCCGAGCCACCTGGAGGCGCGGAGAATAACGAGGTGAAGCGAGGAGGCACCCACCTCCTGCCTCATTTCCACTCCCTTCCCACCCGCTGGGGTCTCAGACTCTCCCCAGGCCTCCTTGGGGCTGGATCGCAGGATTGTGAGAGCTCAGGGACACCCTGCCCCCCATCAGCCACCGAAATGAAGTTTCTGTTCACAGCCTCGGGCGAGTCAGCACCCTCACCCACCACGCGGGCTTGCAAGAAGGGGGCGGGGCCTAGGCCGGCGGGGTGGGGTAGGATGCAGTGGCTGGCCAAGGGGTGAGCCCAGCCGGAGGAATCGGGTGTGGCCGGAATATGCGCATGCAGCTGGGGCGAGGGAGGCGGGGCTGGGCCGTATGGAACGGGGACCCAAGCAAGGAACAGAACCGGGACTTTGCGTGGGGGCGGAGCCAGGCGGTGGCAACAGACCTCCGCCCTTAGACCCACAGCCCGAATGCAAGGCTTGAATAGACCCATAGGTAATTATACCCTGAACCAAGTGTAGGGAGGGCAAACAGGATTGTTTAGGTGCCAAAAGGACTGGGAGGGAGCCCTGGTGGGTAAGGGGAGGAGCACTGTTTTGGAGAGGAATGTTGGCTCTGCCACTTTCCAGGTGAGCTGGGAAAGTCTCTTCATCTCCCAGAATCTAAGTTTTCTCACCCATGAACTATTGGAGGAAATAACTCCCAGAATATCATAAGCATGAAATGAAAAGGGGCAAAGAGATGTGAATGCCGTTTATAAACTTACATGCAGAACACTGGAACCCACTGTGTTCCACTGTGATGGACTGAATGGCCAGACTAGATGGATAAAGATTCCTGTAACAGATAAAGTCTCGGACGAGAAAGGCCCTAGAAGAGAATCCTGAGGTCTAAATGGACACAAATTTCTCGGACCTTGAAATGGAGAGAATGGCTGAATGTTGCCCTAAAAATGGCTCTTGACAATCGGTTGGCCTACCTCCTGGTCCTCCAAGGGTCAGCTGCTCAGTCCAGAGACCCACAAGTATCCCGGCCTCCCACGCCTCCTCCCTGGAGATGACGCGAAGGGAGGAAGAAGAGCTTGTGCCCCAGATAGTAAGGCAGGGTAATGGCATTGCCTTCTCAAGTGTCTCACAGAACACCCTGCCTTGGCCTGGCACGCGGGAAGGGAGTCCTACACCCACTGCCTTGACTTTCGAAGGTATCCTTGGAATGGACTTGGAGGAAGGCTGAGAGGAAGAGAGTTGCATTTCCAAAAGACGCTCTGGTTTCCATACTCAACCCCAAATAGTCCATCATGATGAACCCATTCAGTGTTTCCCAAACTTCCATCCCCCACTTTTGCCTTGTCTGATTATTAAGTGTACCATTTACTTAATTTTCTGTAAATAGATGTGCTTTTTTTTAAAAGGTCCATACATTTATTTCAAAAGGAAACTTGATGCACTACAGTGAGTGGAAAATCAGCCTCTTCTTTTTGCCATAAATAGAAGGTTCTAGTAAAAATAAAAATAGCAAAACAAAACTGTTGCCAGCTGGAGGTTCTCCCTGAGCCCAGCCTTGCTGTGTTTAAAAAAAAAAAAAAGTGAGATTATGACTTTTCAAAACATAGCAGCAGTAGACTGAAAGCATCTCCTTGATGTTCTCAGGACTGCAAGGGAAGAGTATGGGAATTTTTTTTTCCTGAGGAGCTGGGAAATGTCTCTTGGGACAGTGCCTGTGCTCCCTGGATTGAGGCTGGGAGGAGTCTTGCCCTCATGCCGTCTCCCTCTGGTCCCTGCAGTGCCCGGAAACGCCCCATCCCCTACTACCGGCCCAGCCCCTCTTCATCCAGTGGCCTCAGCAGCACCTCCTCCTGGTACAGCCGCTCAGCCAGCCGAAGCTCTTCCCGGAGTCCGAGCCACAGCCGCAGCCACAGCCGCAGCCACAGCCGCAGCCGCAGCCGGACCCGCACTAGCAGCAGCTGCAGCTCCCGCAGCCCCAGCCTGGGCTCTCGGAGCCGGAGCCGGAGCCGGAGCCGGAGCTACAGCTCAGCAGACAGCTACTCCAGCACAAGGCGCTAAGCAAAGGCCCTCCCTTGAGCCAGCTGCCTGTGGTGCCCCCTTCACTCTGCCAGCCTCCCCCACTCCCTGCCCACCCTGCCTTCTCCTTGGTATAGACATTGAGGGCTCCTGGGCCCTGTCCTTCCTGCTCCCCTGGGGGCGGGAGGAAAAGAGGGTATGGGGGCTTCAGCCTCTATGTCGAGCTCCTAGGAGCCTCCACCACACCACCCTGGGGCTCAACTCAGGCCTGAGCATGTGGAGTGAACCACCTTCTGTTGGCACAGAGAAATCTCAAAGGTTTGTAAGAAGCGATGGGTCCGTGACTCAAAAGTTTGGGTCAGGCCAGGAAAATGTAGAGAGAGCTCTGCTCACCCACTGCTGGCAGGTGGCACACGAAGGCCAGTGTGCTTCCTCACACCTGCCCTCATTCTCCTCTCATTCAGTCTCGTGGCTGCATGTGTGTGGACCCTGATGGGAGTGAGGGGTGGATGTTAGAAGAGACCAAGGGCAGTTCAGGCCCAGGAGAGGGGTCAGGCCTTTCAGCTCCCCACATAGGCCAGAGCAAAAGCTAGAAGGCTGTTGGGTCCTAGAAAGGGAGACACGTGGGTAGGGGTCATGGACATTTCAGCTGGGGGTAGGTGTCGGGAGATAGGAGATGGACTCTCGGGCCGTGAGTGTAGAAGCAAAAAGGAGGGGGGCAGTGTGCCACTCGCAGTACCTCCACGTGGTCAGGAAGACGGGCCCAGTAGCTTCTAGCCAGGGAGAGGCCACCGCACCGTTTACACAAAATGCCTCTTGGCGGCCCACACGGACCCGGCGACCTCTGAGAACGGACACGGTGGACAGCAGGACAGCCTGGTCTGCGGCCCCGCTTCCCAAATTTGCCTCAGTCCTGTTAGCTGGCAGCAGCTTAATTCCCGGGACCGTCTGCTGAACGTTCACCAGTGCCGTGGCCCGCTGCCAGTCCCCAGCGCCAGCCAGTCTGCCCTTACCCTCCGGTTGGCGCCTGCCTGCCCCCTCCCCACTGCCCAGACTGCCACACCCTGGATCCTCCCCAGTGCAGCCCAGCACCCACCCACCCTCAGCCTAAGTCGCCTCCTTTGCCTTTCAGGAATCTTGCCAGGATGGGGCACAACAGCTCAGGTTTGGGGGAAAAGATCCAAATGCAGCGAGTCTGGGGGAAGGGGGCTTGGATGCTCCGCAGCTCGCACTGGTTTCCGGAGTTTCTTATCAGCTCGGGAAAGCCCCACCTTCATTTCTGCCCTCGCCCCACTTTCCCCCACCCAGGGCTGGGCAGCGAGGGTAAGTTGATCTCCAGCACACAAATACCACCAGCTGCTTCACCCATGGAAGGCCCTGAGAACAGGGGCGTGAGGGAGAAGATCCTTAAAATAAACTCTTGGGCATCCCCCTCACCAGCTGACTGGCTTTCCGGAGCCTTGCGGGTGAGTTTCCAGTTTGTGGTGGCAACAGCAGCAGGACAGGGCGTGGAGGGAGAGGGTGAAAGGGACAGCTCCAGCTTTGGATGCTGGGGCTCTGGGAAGCAGAAGCCAAACATTCTTTATCCCTTACACCCCAAGGAGGGGTGCGCAGGGGCGGGGGGGGGGAACATTTGAAAAAAAATCCTTTTTCTTGGAAGCAGTGAAATCCTCCCTCCCGGTCTTTCCCATCACATCAGCCTGGGTCCAGAAACTGCCCTGCAGCCAACCGGAAAGTCCTTCCTCCACTGGGAGAGCGGGGCCAGGCGCCAGGACGGCAGTGGAGGACCTGGCCTTTCCACGATGCCCTCTGGCCCAGACCTGGGCCCCGCCCGCCAAGACTGATGGATGCCAGTGCTATCACCACAGAAGGCCTGATGGCAGGTGCCTGGGCCAGGGGCAGGTGCCCTGGGAGGGCATGTACAGCAACTGTAAATAACCCTCTTCCCCGCCCAGGAGTCCAGACTGGACTCCAGTCTCCATGGAGACAAAGGCTTTCTGGAGCCACAGAACCTCCTTAGCAGGACAGCAGTGAGAGACCCAAGAGCCGGCCCCCCGGTCCAGACTGCCTTCATTCAAGCAACTCTAGGGGATCATTTTGCGGGGGGCTCCTAGCAAACCTCTTATTTATCTTATTTATTTATTTATGGTTGTTTATTTATTTATTTATTTATTTATGGGATTCTCGCTCTCTCAGTTGCCGTTAGCAGTATTCAAGTATTTATTTATATGGAGAGGGGTGTGTGTGTGTGTGTGTGTGTCTGGGGAGGAGGGGGAACTTCTACAGTATTTTTGTGCATCTCTCTTTTTTTTCCCTCATGTCTCCATGGATGGGATTTGAGAGGCTGGATGTGGATGGGAATGTTGGCCTTTTCCCTGAAGGGGAGACTCACAGAGCTCTAAGCTTGGAACACCCTGGAGGTGGCCCGGAAGCACTGCAGACCAAAGGTTCATGACTAAGTCCACGTCCAGTGAGGTTCAGGCCTGCGCTCCAGCCCCCTGCCCCCCAGCTACCTAACTGAGGTACCAGAAAGATGAAAACAGTCAAGAGGCTTAGGAGCTAAGGTGCTGACCTGACATGGCAGAGTCACAGCTGACATGGGGGTCAGAGTCTAAAGTTAGCAGGTAAGGCCGAAGCGGCAGACCCTAAATCACCTGGGAGCGTCCTTTCGGGAGGCACCCAACGTGAGACAGATGTGCACGTCTTAGTCTCACCCTCCTTCCAGGGCACACAGTTAGTGGGTGAGATCATTTGCTCTTCTGAGCCTACCTAGTTGGTTTCATGTAAGTTAACACATGCTCCTGACTCCCCCTTAGCTAATTTCTCCCCATCCCCTGAGAGCTCAAGGCTGCTCTGTGGACAAGCCTGCCTTGTGACGGGGTTATCGGCCATCCTGGGAGAGACACACAAACCCAAAGCAAAAGCCTTTTTCTGTGATCTCAGAAGAGAGCACACAACTATTTCTGAACTTAGAAACAAACAAGATGAAAGGAGCAGCCGGAGGTTCCCACCAAGAAGGTCATTCTGGAACCTGTGTTGGGAACCAGGATCCAGAGGTCTTGACCAGCCCTGCCTCTCTGAGCAGCCAGCAGTGTCTTCTGGCTGCTGGCTGGAGGGGCTCCTGCCCTTTTCAAAGTCGCTCTTCACTGCCTTGACGTGGCCAGCTTGCCTGGTCTAGCTTTGGGTTTGGTGAGACTTTTGCAACATCCCTGATTGTTTCCCTGGCAATGTGACTTTACTCTGCCCTAACCCAAGCAAGGGAGTACCCCTAGCCTGGGAAAGTTTGCAAGAGCTTAAATGCCTCCTGGGAGAAAAATCTGTCCCCTCTCTGTCACTTGGTGTGTTTCTTGAATTTCCTTTACATTTCCTTTTTTTCCATCCAAAAATAAAACTGTTTGGGGGGCGCTGGTAAACCTTGTTTAACCAGAACCCCCAATCCCTGGCACTGCTGTTCCTCTGCCTAATTCACCTTCATTACACTTCTGCTTCCAGGGAATAAGGCAGATTGCCTGAAACCTGCTCATGGTGAGGACTTATTTTTAAAAGCAGTATGGAAAAAGGGAGGGAGATGTGGTTTGAGGTCAAGCAACATTCAGCCCTTCGCCCTTCCTGCTATGGATGGTCGGTAGATGAGTGGAGCGAGGCAAATTGCTTCCTTTCTCTGGGCCAGAGTTTCCACCTTTGAGTAGTGGAGGAATTTTTGAGGTACAACCCTAAACGTTGACCTGAGGCCTGGGCAATTCTTCAAAGACAGCGTGAGTTCACTGAGACTTAGAGAAAAAAGGAAAACATCCTCAGACATTTTTAGGAGGTTCTCAATCATGAGAATAAAACCTAAAAGCAATATGTGAACTCCCTTCAGTTGATTCGGAAAAGCTACTTCACATCCCCCACCCAGGGACGTTCTAGTTCATCCAGGTTGGACTGCATTCCTACCTCCACGTCTTCCCTTCTTTGATGGAAAGTCAATCTTTCAGAAGCAAAAGATAAAAAATAAAACACAAATTACGATGTTTGAAAGACACGAGGGTCTCAGTCTCAGAGAGCCCGCATCTCTTCATTTACTTAGACCCATCTTCCTTTCCAGAAGGCTGTGCTTGAAGAGGCCAACATTTGGAGTGCTCCCAAAGGTTTGAAAGCACATTTATTTCTTCTCGAGCCCCACCTCCATCTTTTCTTCTGCTGTATCCCTTTCCACGAATATTCAGAATAGTCTCAGGTGCACGTGTCTCGCTTTGTTTTCTTCTCCAGCTGAACAGAAAATTTTGTCTGATTAAAAAGAAAGAAAAACAAAAAAGGCTCCTCAAACCACACCTCCTCTTCCACTGGCCAGCAGTGTCCAGCTGAGGAGCTTAGGGTAGATGCAGTGTCATCAAGCGATGCTTTGTTGTGACCTTTTCCTTCTCACTTCCGCACCCATGAGCCAGTGATACTGATGGAGTTGTTGTCTCCCCTCTGTCTGTGGCTGTTGTTTTGGGTTATTTTTGGATTTTTGAGGGTTTTTTTGTTTTGTTTGTTGGTGGTAGTTGTTTTGCATTGTAAATACCATGATGGGGATTCCTCATCAGAACGTGGCTTATTTAATAATTTATTTCCTATTTATTGAGTGGTATTGGGAGAGGTGAAGGACCACCTCTTCTCCCAAATTGCTATTGGGAATCCGTCCGTCTCTCAGCTCTGGGTGCGGCTGTCTGCAGTGGGGACGTTATCGCCCAGGTAATGAGTGCTAGAACCACCCAGCAAATTGGAATTGGCGGAAATGGAGGCTTCAGTCATACAAATTAAGCTCAAAGGGAACTAAAACACTGGTTATCTCCAGGAAATCCTCATTTAGATGGAAATTAATTGAGGAACGAAACGCTTGCGCACAGACTTAACTTCTATTAAAAAGTCACAACTCCTTGAAAAAGAGAGAGAGAACAAAAAATTGTAATTCCTTTTCTGTGGCCAAGAAAAGCTATGCCTCATCTTCTAACGAGCTGAGCCAAAAAGATGGGAACAGCATTCTTTTGTGGTTCTCTTGCCTGTATGTGTCTGTCTGGGTGAAATGGAGTGGTTCTCAGGCCTCAGTCTTATCATCTGTAAAATGGGGCTTGGCCTAAGTGTTCTTGGCAGGCTGGAGGGGAGGGGATTCCAACTCTGATGCTGTGAGTTCCAAACTGTCAGATATAGGGTCCCTCGTGTCTTCTGTAGGTTGAAGGGCCGGAAGAAAATAAAGAAGCAGGGCATGGACTTCATCTGCAGGGTGAGGTGGGAGCAGCTGAGTCCTGCAGTCAGACACGGGAGACCTCCAGGTGCTGCCCCCTGGGAACCCTTGTGGCCTGGGTTAAAGCCCTCTGTATGAGCTTGAACTTCTCTCCAAGCCCAGCCATCCAGTGTATTCAAAGGAGAGACCAGGATGGCTTTGCCCGTGCTCTGGATTTCACCACCGTGTATCATGTCAGGCCATGTTTTGTACAATTGTTCAAACAAGCCAGTGACACAGGTCATATTTCCACTTTTCAGATGAGAAAACTGAGGCCTGGGAAGGGGGAACTAACGTGCCCAGGCTCCCTTGAGCTCCAGCCTGCCTGACTCCACGCCCCACCCACGCTCTTCTCGGTAGCTCTTTCTCGCCAGGCCTAGGCTGTGAGGACTTCTCTGTGTGCTGTATCTTTTCTCTCCCAATACCCAGCTGTTTCCTCCAGCAGTCACTGGCCAAGGACCCAGTAAAATCTACCACCTCAGCCCTGGGGGCTTGATCCACATCAGGGGCTGGAACTCCCACCTGGAAAACCCCGACCTGGGGGATCCGCCACCAGCCCAGCTCAGCCTGAGCAGCCGGCCTCTGCCCACATGCCCACATCAGAGGGGGAGAAGCGCCTGTGTTCTCCAGCATCCTGGGACCCTGTGCTCTACCCAGTGATACAGTGGCCATGGCTTGTTTGATATCTGGTGTCCACAGCTAAGCATAACCTACCCTAGGTTTCCGATTTTTTTCAGCCTGTACGAAACGTGTCTCTGTTCTAATAAAAGGTTCCATGGTATGGTGTTCTCATCCGTGGCCCAGCGTCCTCTGTCTACGTCGGGTGCCCAGAAGCAGAGGGAGGGTGGCTGGGAGACGGGGACAGAGAACAGCCGAGTGGCACCTGCTTTGGTGCTACACATCATCACAGTGTTCATCTCGCTCCTTTCCTCACAACAAACCTGTAAGTATTTGGGGTTCATATATACATTCATAGCAGCCACCTTTCCCTAAGCCTTTTTATCTTGGTCTTCAGCACAACCTATACTAGGTATAGGTATTAAGATCTCTTTTCTACCAAGAAGGAGACTGAGGCCCAGAAAAGCAAAGTCACCAGCCCAAGGTCACAGAATCGATGATAGGATCCCGGCGGGCTGACTCCAGACCCCAGGCTGTTCACTGCTCTGCCCTACAACATCTGCTTATGCAGTAAGTGACCACTTTCCTTTGGTACAATGGCTTTTCTCCGAGGCCTTCACGGTCGGGAGGAAGTTCAGCGCAGGGCACAGGTTTGGGGGTCCAGAGACCTGGATTCTAGTCTGGACGCCGTCATTATTAGCGCTGTGCCACGGAGCAAGGACCACACCCCACTGGTGGCTCGAAAAAAACCAAATTGAGTGCATGCAACGCACTCAGTGGATGTTAGTGGGCATATGACTGTTTCCTAAACCGAGCCATGGGAGGGACTTTCGGAAAGACAGCCTAAAGTAGCCAGCTCGGAACAGTGGGCGGCCCCCCGAGACCCCGTGGAGGCCCCCGGAAATGTTCTCAGTGTCGGGTGTGAAAGTTTCTTTCCGTGGAGAACAGGAGTTGGAAACACCCGTGGGGACAGCCAGGTGAGGAAGTGTACAGGGTTGGGGCTCCGGGGAACCGGGGAGCCCAATATACCACTGCCAGGGAGAGTTCTCAAACTGGTGTTGCCACATCTCCCAAGTTCTCAAGAGAACCTGAATTTTTAGATAGAATTTCCTGATGTTTAAAATGTTCATAATTCATTCTTTTTTCAAACGCTATGTGGGTCCACAAAATTGCGTGCACGCACGCACACACACACATACACACCATATATATATATCTCATCCCAGGGGCCAGACAGGAGGATGTGCCTCAGCCCCACGCTCACCCATACCCCCAGGGCTACTGGGAGGTTGTTTCAGCCCCTTGTTTACACGCGAGTGTGTTACTAATTAGCTAGGGGAGAAAGATCAAACAAAACAGGTTACCCCCATCCCTCTGGAAATCCTCCTTGGGAGTCATGTGGATGGGATCACCTCCTTGGGGTAGATCCAGAGCTACCTATCCCCACTCCCTCCCTGCCCCGTGCCCCCTGCCCCACCTTGTGCACTGATTCCTTCCTTCCCAAATTGGCTTGGTTAAGGCAACCACCAGTGTCCTCTTCTGAGGTTTCATCAATAAATAATAATATAATAATAATAATTACCTTTTATGGGTCAATTATGTGCCAAGCCCTTTGCATACATTAACTTATTTCATTTTCCTAAACCCCATTTAGCCCCATTTGACAGAGCAGAAAATTGAGGCTCAGACAGGGAAGTCCATGTAGCTAGTGGGTATTTGAACCGAGGTCTGTGGGCTGCAGGGCCATTTCTGCTGCACCTCTCTACTCCCGAAGGTGCGAGCCCCATCTGCTCAGGGCTAGCCCTCCCTAAGGGCCTCTGATGACTTTTTCTGGAAAACGTGTCTGCCAGGAGGTGGTCCCTGGGATGCCAGCCGCCTCCTAGTGACTCATGGAGGAGGTCTTTGCCCTTCTCTCCGTGTTCTGGCTCCCAGTTACGGGGCTCTTGTGTTTTTTTCTTCCTGCGATTGGCCTGAACAGGTGACCCAGCCCTCCCAGTCTCCAGGGGAGACAGCCCTGCTTCCAGAAGTGCCTCTCTTTCCGGCCAGGTTGGCGGCTGCCCAGGGATGGAGCAGAGGCAACCCTAAACTTCTCCAGCCCCAGGGGCACACACAGCCCCTCCACTGGGTGAAGACGATCAGACAAGCAGGGGGAGGGGGCAGCATCAGGAAATAAAAGTTCCCAAGGGGCAGGGGCCCCTAGTTGGCTTCATGAGGAGAGCAAACCGAGCCCTCTCTGGGCCCTCGTTACTCCACCTGATAGAAGAGGTTGGCTGAGACCAGGCTTCCTCAGCCCTGGCTCTACATTAGAAACACCTGTGACCTTGATAAACCCAGCCATGCTCAAGTCCCATCCCCCCACCCCGAATAAGAATCGCCGAGAGTGGTTGCCCGTCAGCCATCTTTTTAAAGGCTTCCCGGGTCATTCTAATATGAAGCCAGGACTGAGAACCACTGAGTTAGGTGGCAGCTACGATGTCATCCGCCGTCCAGATTTGCTATCCTGTGGTGTGGTACAAGCTGCCATCGTGGTACTGAGAACACAAGAACGACGGCCACTCTTGCAGAGGACCTACTCTGGGCCGGGCACGATTCCAAGCGCTTCATGGATACTGACACAAATTACTTATGTGATTTCAACCTCACATCCTTACGAGGTAGGTGTTATTTTATGCCAGTTTTACAGACGCAGAAATTAAGGCACAGAAAGGGGCCTCGGGTCACAGATAGTAGGTGGCACAGCTGGATGCCAGAATGAGGGTGAGTCCAAAGGGACACCTAAAACAGCCTTGGAGGTTCAAGGAAGGCGTTGCAGAGAGACTGACGTCTAGGCTAATGCCTGGGCAATGAGTGGAGTTGGCCAGGCCAGAAAAGGGGGCCCAAGGAAGAGGAGGGAGGGGCGGGAATCGCAGGCAGGGGCGAGTGCATGTGTGCGGGACCGGAGGATCGACTTCACCTGCCTGAAGTCGGGCTCTGCCCCCGCCTATCCTGTGCAGTCCTTCCACGGCGCTTATTACTATCTGTAATTAGTGTGTTTACTTGTTTATGTGTTCGCTGCCCATCTCCAGGAGGACAGAAGCCTTGCCTGCCTCGTCCATCCCCGCTCCCCGTATGCCCAGCAGGTACCGGCCCTGGCCCTGGCCGGTTGCCATGTAGTTGAGTCTGCTCAGAGCTGTCAGCTCTGCGCCCCACCCTTCCAATTCCCATGCATTTCTAAACTGGTTAATTTTTACTTTATGTGGGGTGTGGGATGGGGAGTGTGGCTAGGAGGACAAAGCAGTGACATGTTCCACAGGATCTCTGGTGCGCACACCGTCCCCACTAGGGGCTGCGTCCCTCCCCCGGAGTGAGAGGAGACGGCGTGGGTTGTGAGGCGGCGGACGGATGAGGACATCTGCCGTTCACCCAGCACCGTGTGAGGCTCTGGGGGAGATGGGAAAACGGCATGATTTTTAAAAGGCAGTTTCTGAGAGTGAGGGCTTGGGAGTCTGAAAGACCTGGGTTTGAGCTTGACTCTGCTACTTCCTAGCTGAGTGTCTCTGTGTAAGTGGCTTGGCCGCTCTGAGCCTCAGGTGCCTCGTGTTTCCAATGGGGACAATGAAAGTATCGATCTCATAAGGGTGCCGTGGAGATGGATAGAGGTGATGCGTGTAAGCACTTAGCCCAGGGCCTGATGGAGGTAGTGTCCTTGTTACTGATCCTAAAAATGTTGGGGGTTGGGGGTAGGCTGGCTGAGTTGCCTAGATACCCTCCTGATAAGTTTCTGGGATGATGCCGGGTCACCTTGGCAAAAGCTCAGACAGCCTCTCTTCTCACCTTTCATCACCTCGAACACTGAATTCTCAAGAGAGGCGCTCCCAGCTGCCGCCCTCCATAAATATCTCCTCCACTTAGAAGAATCCAGAGTCTCCTCAGAGCTTGGCGATCTCCCCACATGTATCCCCACCCTGACATTTTCTACCAGAGTAGTTCTCACATCCCTCCATCAGTGGAAAGACACGGGGCATCATTCAGGCATTTGTACCCAGAGCAACAGGGGTTTCCACTCCCTCTGAGTCCTGGCTCTGAACCTTCTATAACTATGGCCAACCTGTGGCCGGGTGACTCATGGCAGGTTTTCTTTTCTCCCTGGAGTCTCTCTCACCTCAAATCCTATCTCTAGGTTAAGTAATCTTAACCTAAGGGAATCCATGACCTCCCGTGCTTGGGCTTCAGAGAGTCCGTGAATCATCTGACAACCCATGCCAAGTTTTTATGTAAGAAAATATAAGCATTTTGGTGCAGAGAAGTACATATTTCCCACCAGTTTTCTAAAAGAGCCCAACTTGAAGATTTTAGGACTCTTCTGCAAAATCTGTCTTTACTCTCTCAAGATGCAGCAGAGTTTCTATTTGCCTCCTGATAGCCATTGCCCTTTCATCCAGAGTAATAACCCCCACCCCAATTTTTAACTGGGTTCAGGGCCACCCAGAATAAAGACTGCATTTCCCATCCTCCCTTGCAGCTACGGTGGCCATGTGGCTAATTTTGGCCAGCGAGAAAAGGCAGAATTTTTACATGGTTGCTTCCAGAAGTTGCTATAACAGAGGTTCGTTGTGTGCTTTTGGTTTCTTCCTCATCCCTTCCTTCTTCTTGCTGGCTGGAATGAGGACATGGTGGCTGGAACTCAGGTGGCTCCTTGGTCCATGAGATGGCTTTGGGAATGGAGCCCATACAGATGCGGCAGTAAGAGGGAAAGGTGTCAGTCCCCAAGGTCTGCGGGGAACACAGCATCATGCCAGCTCAGACAGAATGTCTCTGGACTTTAATATTAGGAAGAACGAAACCTCTCTATTCTTATAGCCACTGTTATTTTGACTCTCTGTTGTTCTCAACGGAAGCTAACCCTACCTCGTATTTGGGGTGAATCTAAGCCAGCCCTGAGAAGGAGACATCATGTTTATATCTCCCCTTGTCCATCTCTGTACATCCTCCCAGAGACTTCAACCTTCCTCCCCCTCCCAGCCCAGACCGTGAGAACCCTCTCAGGCTGAGCGCTCCTAAGAGCTGTCATCCCCAGACCTAAAATTAAAAAAAGTTTCCAATGCAGTTGCCTGGTGTCACGGTCACCAACTGGTCAAACCACCTCCTGCTCTGACCTCAGAGATATCTGGGAAAGGGGACCTCAAGATTATAGACTTTCCAGCTCTCCCCAAAGATCTCAGAGCGACCCTCTGCTAAGTGCTTGGTAATGGCATTCTGCATAAATATCCCAAACTGGGAGAAATAGATACCTCTTTCCCAGCCAGGCCTCTCCATAGAGAAGGAGAGAGAATGGCTTACCCCTCAGAACGATGCTAGCACCGAGAAAGTTCTCTTGAAGGAACACCAACAACCACAAAAGGACAGAATTTGGAAAACTATTCATCAGAATAGCCTGGGTTATGCTGTACTAACAAAGAAACCCCGAATGTCAGAGTCTTCCGAGAACAGAGCTTTATTTCCCATCCAGCAGGGGGACGCCTCTCATTGATGATGTTGGTGACCAGAGTGCAGAAGGAAAGGGGAATCATCCAAGGGTCCTGCCCTCATGGAGCTGAGGTCTCCCTGGGGCTATTATATTAAATGCTTGGGACTGGAATTGACAGACATCACTTCTGCTCACAATTCATTGGCCACAACTAGTTACATGGCTTTTCTCAACCACAATGGCATCTGGAAGTGCATTGCTGCCTACCAAGTGCCCAGAATTGTACTGAATCCCAGGGATGTGCCAGGTACTGTTTTAGGTGCCAAGGACAGAGCCCTAAATGACAAAGGTCCCCACCCTCAGCCCTCGTGAAGCTCTCATTCTGATGGATTAAAAAGAAAAAAACCCAAATAATAGAGTGGTAGAATGTAACTGTCAGTTAATGGCCAGGGCTATGAAGAAAAAGAAACCAGCTGATGTGAGAGAATATGATAGGAGAAGGTTTGTCCAAGTAAGTGACGTTTAAGTAGAGGCACAAATAAAGTGAGAAACCAGAGATGCCGAGATTTGGGGAGGAGTGTCACAGGTGACTGGAAGGTTCTCGGACTGGAGTAAGTGTGGCTCTTCTGTCCCAAGGGCAGAAAGAAAGCCACCGGGACTTCAGCTCAGGGAGCAAGGGGTGGATGGGAGCAGGAAATCAGATCAGAAACGGAACTAAGAGCCTTTACTTCCTTCGTAAGACTTTTCAGCATCTGAAGGTTTTGTTGTGTTTTTTTTTGCGGTACGCGGGCCTCTCACTGCTGTGGCCTCTCCCGTTGTGGAGCACAGGCTCCAGACGCGCAGGCTCAGCAGCCATGGCTCACGGGCCCAGCTGCTCCGTGGCACGTGGGATCTTCCCGGACTGGGGCACAAACCCGCGTCCCCTGCATCGGCAGGTGGACTCTCAACCACTGAGCCACCAGGGAAGCCCCATCTGAGGGTATTTAAATTGTTGATTGGATTATTTGTTTTTTGATCGATGTGAGAACAGAGACTTTCGCCTTGTTCACTGATTTCTCTAGCCCCTAGGGTAGTGCTTGGCACATAAGAACTTAATAAATACAAAGTGAATGAATAAAAGAGTAAATGAACGAATGGGTCCCTTCACTCCCCATATCTACTTGTCCTCACATGTTCATTGCACGGTACCACCATTCACCTGGTCGCCCAGGTCTAAAAACTCCTAACCCTCCCCTCCCATCCAATCCCATGGTCAAATTGCTTCTGCTTCTTTACTGTATCAAGGATTATGTCCACCCTTCACCTCTTCTTAGCCAACAGGCCAGGCCTCTCCTAGCCCAGGCCACCATCTTCCCCAGATCCTACAACAGAATCTTCACTGGTCTCCCTGGAGTCTTGCCCTGTAATACACTCTCCATAAGCAGCTCGTGATTTTTCTAGAATCTCACATCTCATCACATCACCCTCCCTCTCCAGACAGGTCAGTGGATCTTCAAAGTGCTCAGGACAAAGTCTAACTCCTTAGTGGGGTCTACGAGGCCCTACGTCACCTGGCCCATACCCACCTTCTCGACCATGTCCCCCTCACAATCTGTGCAGACAATTACGCTGTGAGATAGGTACTGTTATCATCCCCATTTTACAGCTGGCAAGACAGAGATTCAGAGAGGCTAAGACACTTGCCCAGAGCAGCACAGCTAACAGGATTCAATCGGCGTGTGTTCACATTCTTACCCACCATGTTATACTGTCTTTTATAAGTGGTCAATGCTGGCACTCTCACTCCTTAAAAACCTGGTTGCCTGGCTCAGAATGACTATTTTGAGTTATGAAAGGGGTCTCAGAAGTCCTGATAAAAGGAATAAATAATGGGGAATAAGTAAAGGGGCCCCTGAGAGCCGTTAGCCAGGGCTGTCCATCTTTGAAGATGGGTGGAGAGAGCTGACCCCCGACTCCCTTCTGGAGCCACGTGCAGCAAAGATCCAACCCCCTCTGCGGAGTCCACCGAGCCCTGCCCCCGCCCCGGCTCTGAGCACCTTTCACGTCAGTAACACGTGAGGATCCTCTGGTTGACACCATGATGGCTCATCCCAGGCAGCCTCCAGGCTCCCAAATGTGAGTGTGTCCTGGTGTCGTTTGTTCTACTGGGAAGGTCTGGACGGACTGGTAGAAAGTTCTAGAGAGGAAGGCCCAGTGAGAAGGTGAAGGGAGAGGTGGGCCGTGACCCGTAGCTCAGCTGCGGTCTGTTGGGCCCAGCTGGGTTTGGAGAGCTGGTGCTCTGGCCAGGCGTACAGCTTACTGGGCAGCTGAAGGTACAGACTTAGGAGCCCGTCAGCACAGACCTGACCCTGCGCCTTAGACTTTTCCACATAGAACAGGATTAACAGTATACCACTGCCTCATAGGGTTTTTATGAGGATGAAGAGAGAAGACAGACAGGGCCTTTAGCAGAGTTTGGTCTTGACATAACCGGTCTAGAATAACGGTGGGTTCATTACTGTTTAGTTGTTTTGATTGTTGTTATTCACAGAACCACGGAGTGGTTAGGAGCACAGACTCTGGGGCCAGTGTGCCTGGATTTGAATATCAGCTCTGCCGCTTGGTAGCTGTGTGCCTTGAAAGAGTTATTTAACCTCTCTGTGACTCAATATCATCATCTATGAATGGAGATAATGATAGCGATTTCAGAGCAATTTGGCTGACGATTAAGTTGATACATAAAGCACAACTGGTACAAAATGTTAAATGTTTGCTATTTTAATTGTGATTAGGATTATTATAATTACTTTTAGAGGTGGTCAGAGGAAGCCGTCTGGAGAGAACTTTGGAGACAATGGTAGGAAGAAGCTAGAGCTTATTAAATAAGCACCACCTGCATGGGATTGGGAGGGTATCGACTTGCTAAGGAGCGACCACGTGGGTTGTTTTTAATTTTATTTATTAATCACGTGTTTGTGTGGGTGTGCAGCAGAAGAAGGGCTTGAAGTTCAGACACACCTGGGTTCGGAGCCCACAAGCTGGTGGCCTTGGCAAGTTACATCATGCCTTGAGCCTCAGTTTCCTCATCAGTACAACTGGGGTGATGATAGTACAAGCTGCAGGGCAGAGGGCTGTTGTAAAGATTGAGTAAAAACGTGCTTGGAGAGCATTCAGCTCGGTGCCTGGCACCTTCTAGGCACTCCGGAAATTTCAGTCAATATTCCAGTGCTGTCAGTGTGTGGAGTCTGTCACACGTAGCAAGGCAGTTCAGACGCAGCGAGAATAAGACATGATCTGCGCAGCCGAGATCTCCTGAGCTCCCGTCATGTACCAGGTGCCCTTCTAGGCACAGGGGATGCTGCTGCGAATGAGATAGCCAAGGGTCCTGCTCTCGTGGAGCTGAAGATGCTGGAAATCCCATTACTGTCACCCACAGGGGAGCTGAGAAAAGGAAGGAAAAAAGTCATGATCATCCTTGCCTCCTGTTTGCTGGGGAGTAAGCTGGCTCTGGGGGCGACCGAGAGAGGGAACTCTGAGCTGGGTCTTCCTAGAGCTGGAGCCTGAGTGAATCGGGGAGGCTGCCAGAACCCACCTCCACGCCCAGAGCAAGAGTCCGGACCCCTGGAGTTGTAGGGCAAACTTTAGGCAAAAATGACATCCAGAAAGCCATGCCTCGGAGGGCTTCATAGAGCCCCCTTCAGCTCCCACAGACCCCACCCCCATCGTGGCTGTACCTGCAGGTGAAGGGGTAAAGGCTGGGGAGGGAGAGAACCTGGGTTTCTCACGGCAGCGGAAAGAACTTGCACGGCATCAGCCTGGGTCTTCGTCCTGGCGCTATCTGTGCGAATTTAGGCGGCTGTTTCTAGTCCCAGGGCCCCCGTTTCCAGAATGCAGGGTGATGTCACCCTCCCCCTGGGCTGTCTGTCTGAGGATTAATGGTGGCCCTTCCTGTGTGAAAGCTCCAAGAGGATGGCAGCCAAGAGAACCCTTGTTCCAGGACCTGGGGTGTAGCATCGCCCCCTCCCCAGCCCCACCGGGGTCTTTCCTTCCCTGAGAGCCAGCCTGGAGGCCCTTCCCCCCCACCCACCCCCTGCCCCCCGCCTCTCCCGGAGCTGACCCCATACTTCACCTGCCACCCGCCCACAGCCTGCAGGGCTTACTGACCACTCTCCCTGTGTGCTTGCTGACTCCGCTCCAGGCCGCCTGTCAGCAGGGCCAGCAGCTGCCTCCCTGCTCAGCTTCCCGAAACAGAAGGCTGGCCTGACCCAGAAACATAGGAAGCACCCGGGGGAAAAGGACGACAGGCACGCAGGAGGATCGCCAGACAAGGCCTGGGCAATATTGTCCCATTCTGGTTACTGGGGTCTCCCACATCCCACTGGCTCGAGTTCCAGTCCTCAGCCAGCTGTGTGGCCCGGGGCAGGTGGCTTCACCTCTCTGAACTACAGGGATTCATTGAGGCGATGAATGAAAGTGCTGGACACAGGGCCTGGTACACAGTCAGTGCTCAATTGATGTGAGCAGTGACTATGATTACAAGAGGCAGTACAGCAGAGGGATCAGGAACGAAACTTCTGAGGTTCAAATCCCAGCTCCGCTACTTAATTGGGCATATAGACAGGAGCAAGACACATCCTCTCCCCGTGCCTCAGTTTCCTCATCTGTTAAATGGGGATAATAAAAGTCCCTTCCTCATGGAGTTGTAGGGAGGATTAGCTGAGTTAATATGCATAAATTTAAAGTGCTTAGAAGAGAACCTGGCACATGGAAAGTGCCAGATAAATGCTAATGATTGCTGTCGCTATTTTCTAGCTGCACAGCAGTCTCTTCCCTCCTGCCGGCCTGAATGCCGCAATCATCACTGAAATGAGAAGGTAGGTGAGGTCACTGAGCCTGTGTTCCCCACCCCCTCCCCAGGCTTTATGGAAGGGAAGACTGGGAGGAAGGAGAAGCAGCATCTTCTAGACCACACCCACCAGCAGACTCGCGCTTAGGAAGGCGAACACTGCCCCACCCCCAGCCCTGCTCGGAAACCTCTCCAGCCCCTGCTCAGGTCGCAGGCAGGGCCAGCTCTCTTCTGTGTGTCATGCAGTGATTCTCCCCATTCCTGGCTCCACACCCAGCCAGCCTCGCCCCGCTGTAATTACAGAGAGAGCTGAGGCCTCGGTGCCCAACGTGACGTCAGCCTGAAGCTTCCAGCACGTTGATCTCACCCCAGTCACTTGGGAGGGAGCGCCTCCATCTTCCCCTCTCGGCCCCAGGAGAAGGCAGCGGGGTCTGGGTCTGTCAGCTCAGCCCAGACTTGCAGGTTCCCACCCGGGCCCTGCCGCCCCCCAGCGGTGTGCACAGGCCACGCTCTGCGCCTCTGTTTCCTCACCTGCAGGATGGGCATGGTGACAGCGCCCACACCGCTGTTGTGAGGGTTTAGGGCGATAACATCTGCAACTGCTCACCGCCGTGGCAGGTACGCAGGGAACAGTAAACAGTGGTGGTGGTGTCACCCTCCATACTATTATTTTTAGCAAACTGCCTCATGTGCGCCCTGCTTAATACCAAACCGATATCTCAACCCATGACTCACTGAATTCCTTAACACCCCCCAACCCACCCCAGCCCACGAGGAAGGCAGGGTCCCGACTCTAAGCCCGTAGAGGGGGCATAGCACGCCCCGAACTGCACACCTGCTGGGGACAGAGGAAAGATGAACCCAAGCTCGAGGGGCCTTTAGGCTAAAGGACAATTTACAGACGCATTCTCTGAGCCACCAGGGAGGGGCAGGGAAGGCTAGAAAATAGGTCCTCTCTGGGCTTGGAATTCCAGACCAGACACTCTGCCTGCATAGAGCACCTTTGGATAATTATCATTATTAACTGTCATCATCATAATAGAAGCTACCATTGGCTAACACTTCCTATGACAGTGTCCTCACCTGTAGGATCATCGCACTGCTCTCACCTCACGGGATTGTTGGTGAGGATGACGCAAAGCTAATGTTTGTGAAGCATTTGGAACAGGGCCTGGCATGTAGCAAGCGTCATGTAATTGAGAATCAACATTGAAAATATAAAAGTGATGGTTTGCTAAATGCTTAAGGAGGATGACCTCATGATACATCCCTGAGGAGGCTACCATTACATCCATTTTACAGGTGGGAAAGCTGACAGCTCAGAGCCACCTGGGGAAGAATGTTACGCCCCTCAGGAGGCAAGCTCTGAGAGCTTGAGGATGCTGGAGGCTTGGAAGGGGGGATTGCAACCCAGGGTCACCTGCCTTCCAATCCACTGGCTCCCGTCTCTCTCCTCCCCTTCCGCGGGTCCCCAGTGGGGAGGCAGGATGCTGCAGGCTCTGGAGAAGGTATTTCAGGAGGGTGATCTGAGCCCTCAGCCAGGCGAGGGTTATTAATAGCCAGGCCTTAGTGCCCCGCTAGGGGCGGGCAGGCTCTGGGGGGAAGGGAGCGGGAGGGAGGGCGGAGCTGAGCCCAGCCGAGCTGGGGGAGGAGAGTCCGGAGAGGCTGGCAGAACTTGGCCGCGAAGGCCCCTCCCAGTCCCCCCGGGAGCCCAGCTGTCCCCTCCGCAGATTCTCCGGGCCTGGTTCATCACCTCTGAATACTCCTGTGACAGGAGGTGCTTGCAGAGCCCGCCTCCAGCCCCAAGCAGGAATAAATAGAAGGCACCCAGCCCAGGAGAAGCAAGAAGTTTCTAGACCTGCGTTCCCGGTTTATTAAGCTCTCCGCTCCACTCAGCGGCTCTGGCTGACAGCCTGGACGGCCTGGGCGGACGGTGGCTGGCTCACCTCCGGTGAGGCTGTGTGGAGAGGGGTCCTGGAGAATTCTGCTGCACCGGCCAAGGGTCGCCTTTGGTGGCTGGAGAGCCTTGCGGGGCTGGGACCCCAGCCTGGTGTGTGCCTCTGTCCTTGGCAGTGGCATTTTCCGAAGCTGAAGAATAACCTTGGAAGGCCAGTGCACCCACATCACCTTGCTGTGTGACCTTGGGCAGGTGGCTCCCTCTCTCTGAGCCTCTGTTTCCCCTCCAGCTCAGCAGCCGCCATGGCTGATGGTCAGATGCCCTTCCCCTGCCATTACACGAGCCGCCGGCGCCGGGACCCCTTCCGGGACTCATCTCTGTCCTCTCGCCTGCTGGATGATGGCTTCGGCATGGACCCCTTCCCCGACGACTTGACTGCCCCTTGGCCCGACTGGGCCCTGCCTCGACTCTCCTCCGCCTGGCCGGGGACCCTGAGGTCGGGCATGGTGCCCCGGGGGCCCTCTGCTGTGGCCAGATTTGGGGTGCCTGCCGAGGGCAGGAGCCCGCCCCCCTTCCCCGGGGAGCCCTGGAAAGTGTGTGTCAACGTGCACAGCTTTAAGCCGGAGGAGCTGATGGTAAAGACCAAGGACGGATACGTGGAGGTGTCTGGTGAGTGGGGGGCAGGAAGGAGAGAAGCCGGGGAGGGGGTGTAGACCTCAGACCTGGAAGAGCCAAGAGAACGCTCCTTTGGAGGGGACGCTGTGGCTGCATGACACAGGTGACTTCAGGGCTCAGGAATGCAGCCCATAAAAGTTCTCTTTACGGAAAAGCTCTCCTCTTCCAGCTCCTGGGGGGAATTTTAACCTGATTCAGCTGCTGGGGGCTTTGGGCGCTGCATCAGCCAGCCAACAGGCAGGGGAATAGAAACCACGTTGCATGTCCTAACAGAGAGAATTTAATATAAAGAATAAGTTGAGCAGATATAGGAGTGAAAAGCCAAAGAAGAAGTGGGGTTCACGTACCCAAGCATCACGACACAGTCCAGAAGGGGGTGTTTGATGCTGTGTAATGACAGTGTTAGTAACTAGCTCAGGTTTCAAGAGAAACACCTTCCCTTGTCCCAGATGAGGAAACTGAGGCATAATTGTCATTATAAGGCTACGACGTGGTAACCCTGGTCGAGCGCTTACGGTCTCCCAGGCACCATACTCAGAGCTTTACCTGTGGCATCTCAATGAACACAAGCAGAAGGGGCGGGGCCTGTCTCCTCTTTTTTACAGATGAGGAAACTGAGGCACAGAGAGGTTAAAGTAACCCACCCAAGATCACCAAGGATTCCAACCCTGGCTGTCTGGGAATTGGGAGGCCAGAAGCAAGTTGACAATTTGTTGAGCACCTACCAGGTGCCAAGGGCTACAGCTCTTATATTCCTGCTCTCAAGTAATCTTCACTCCAGCCTTGAGAAGCAGAGGTGGCTAGTCCCATTTTGCAGCTGAGGAGGCTAAGGCCCAGGTGGGCACTCGTCCAAGGTCACGCCGTGAGTTAGCAGCAGGCAGAGTCTGGGCCTGCCCACATCCCAGCCTGGGAGAGGGAATGTTTTGGGGAAGAGGAAAGAGGAGATGGACGCTCAGTGCCTGCGAAGCAGGGCAGCAGGGGAAAAGCTTTCTGTCCCTTCCCTCCCAATTAATGTTCCATTAAAAAGCATGTTCCTGGCAGCCTCCACCAGCTGGAAAATCAATAAAAGCCATTGCAAACAGGCTGGGTAGGGACTAGCCCCAGCAGAGCAGTCTTCAGGGGGAGTTTCAAAGGCTCCCAGGGCAGAATTATAAACATCAGAGGCTCCGGAGGGTGTGGTGGGCCAGGCGGCATTCTGGGGCCTTATGTGGGTGGAGGGAGATGGCCAGGGTGCCAGCCGCCTGAAACCATTTCTCTGGGCTTTGTTTTCTTATCCGGAAATTGGGGTTCAAATGGTTACACGGCCTAAGGATTTTTGTCTTAGATGACGCATGTAAAGTGTGTACGTAGTGCCTAGAACACAAGGGATCGGCATTGTTCTGGTGTTAC
Source organism: Grampus griseus (assembly GCF_964374135.1). Classification (NCBI taxonomy): domain Eukaryota; kingdom Metazoa; phylum Chordata; class Mammalia; order Artiodactyla; family Delphinidae; genus Grampus; species Grampus griseus. The sequence goes on along the minus strand of NC_139006.1, from coordinate 10,156,974 downwards.
TAGAATATTAAGGCCCCAAGACATACATACCTACATACATACATAAATGCTAGATGTTCTTTGAGACCCAGGTTCAAATCCCACCACCGCTGTTCAGTCTCTGAATGGATATGGACAAGAAAGTCTTTTCACTGCTCTGAGCCTCGGCTTCCCCATCTGAAGAGTGGAGATCCTGATAATATCCATCTTGCAAGGCTGCAGGGAAGATTAAGTACGTGCAGACGATCCATGATAATAAATGCAGAGTGTCTGTAAAATGGAGCTAATGCTAGTGTCTGCCTGGCACTCTGCAAACAAGGTGATTATTATCACCGCTCCTCCTGTCTTTGTTTGAATTAGGGTTCCAGAGGCTTCCGCCCCAGGGTGGAGGGTGTCCCATGCCCTGTGGCCCCTTCAGGAGAACTCTGTCCAGCCTGGAGAGCTTTTTCCTCTCCATCCTCCTTCCTAGGTGGGGTCTGGCAGCTCCAGGCTGAGATCCCAGCTGAGTACCGTACTAACCCAGAGGCTTCGAGTGGGTCACCTAGCCTCAGCTTCCACATCTGTAAAATGGGGTCATTGGGGGCTTAAATAAGACAAAGACAGACAAAGCCTTTTCAGGTTGAAAATGCCTCACAGCTGTGCACTTAGCAACATCGGCTTGACAGAATCCAAATCCCCCAAGAATACATACAGAGATTTTTATAACAGGGATTTAAAAAATCAAATCGATTATCAGGGGCTCCGTTTGAACAGCAACTTTCAAGGGACGTGGGAAGTCAGATCAGTCTCCCATCCTACCTCACTTAATGACACACCCATTCTTCCTCAAGCTGTTTGTGCAGGGCACTGTGCTAAACGCAGCCAGATGTTGGTTCACTGGTTCCTCACATGGACTTCCAAGGAAATATGCGTAGGTTTGTTGCACCCATTTTACAGATGAGGAAACTGAGGCCCAGAGAGACTAAGTCACCCGAGATCACTTGCTTCTCCATGGCAAGGTCTGAAATTCAAAGCCAGGCCTGCTTAGGTAGTTCCAAGTCAGGATGGCTGGATCTGCTTCTAACTGAGTGGCCTGGGACAAATCCTACGACCTCTTGGGCCTCAGCTTTACCCTTGGTCTTATGAGGAGTTGGACTAGATCAGTATTTGCCAAATGGTGTGTTTTAAGATATCACTGGGCATCTGATAAATGCTGGTCTCCTCACTGCAGGACTTATCAGAGCATTGAATTTGCTAATGGCGTTTATGAATCTCTGAGAGGTAGCCCTGTCTTATCTGACCACATATGAGTGTCTAGGCCCAGGGAAGTGTTTGGAAAATGCTAGACTAGATGGTTTCCATCATGCCTCACATATACCCCTCCCCCACCCTGCAGCCACCAGCCAAGAAATGTTCTCTTCATGGGCCGCTGGCCCAGGCCCTGGCCGAGGAAGGGACTGGAAAGCCAGAGGCTTTATTCCACCCCCTCTCCTGAATCCCAGGGCCTCTGCCTCCCCTGGAAACAGCCCCTTCTTTCTTCAGCTGGGCCGATGGCTTTCCCCGAAGTGCTGATGCTGCTTCTTGGCACCTAAATTTCTCGGTGGCTGTGAGGGACCTCTAGCTTCCCCTGGCCTCCAGATGGGTTCGTTTTTTTGTTTTTTTCATAATAATTGCTTTTTTGTTTACCAACATAAAATATTTCCATGGTAGAAAATGTAGACAGGAAAGCAAAATAAGAAATTAAAAATCAGTCGTAATCCTTAAGCTGCCCCAGTGAATAGATATCCAAATACCATGCAAATTAAGCTTCAGCAGGGGCCTCCTAGCAAAACCCTCTTTCACCCAGCTTAACACCCTCCCCCAAGCCCCCCTTTACGGAGCTGCCTTTGCTTAGAGATCCTCCCCCACAACCCCAGTACCCTATTTTCAGAGCATGGACAGAGAGGTTTAGCTTCTGTGGGTCAGTTTTTTCCCCCAGTATCAAAATAAACCACAAGCATTCACCTTCACATGGTATTTTTACAACTTTCAAAGCAATTCTGTGACTCATTGGCTCCTAGGAAGTTGTTGTCACCGCCATTGTAGAGAAGAAGAGAAATGTGCTGGGAAATGTCAGAGCAGGGACTCCAATCCCCAACCCACATCCCTGCCTTGGAGTCTTTGCTCCAGCACTTCCAAGCTGTGTGACCTGGGGCACATCACTTAACGTCTCTGAATTTCCATTTCCCCATCCACAAAATGGTAATAATAAAAGTACCTGCTTTCTAAGGTTTTTGTGAAAAATGAACAGTTGATATCGGTAAGGTGCTTAGAACAGTGGCGGACACCAAGGAAGTGCCACAACATAAGAGCTGGCTGCTATTATTCTCACCATCACCATCATTATCATTTATTATTGCCAGGACAGCAAGTGTGCAAAAGGGCTGAGTCAGAGGCACTGGCCTGTCCCCAGGGGAAGCAGGTCTCCGGAGGCCCAGGCTTTGGGAAGGGGACCAGGGGACAGACAGTGTTCCTCTGGCCACAGGCCTGTATCAGAGCTGGTCAGCTGGTGGTCACGGACTTGGCAGGTCAGAATAAACTCTCTGAGCTTCAAGAGGCAGCACGTTGGCAGAATAGTATGTTCTGGTTAGCCAGACACTCCTGTTGAAAAATGAATTCCTGTAAATGTACCTCTTTCCGCCCAGCTGGTGGGAGACTACGTCAATGCAGCCTTTCCTAAGGGAAATTTACAACATACAGAGCACGCCTTCGAAATTCTAGAACTTGGAATTGATCCTAGGAAGTCATGAGGCCAGGTGTGAAGATCTAGCTACAAGAATGTTCAGTACAGTGAGGTTCTTTCTGATGTCAGAAACCCTCTCAGTGCCCCAAAGCCGGGGATTGGCTAAATGAACTTATATCTCCCCGCAGCCATTAAAAGTCAGGTTGGCAGTGAATATTCGCTATAATATGGAAAAATAATTATAACTCATCAGTAAGAGAGAAAAACAATTTTCAGGTGTAACATACAGTATGATCTCATTTGATAAAACGGGTGATATACGTCTATACTATATAACATGTATGCATTTCTAAGTAACATAGGAAAGTCCGGAACTTATACAAAAATGTGGTTTCCTTGGGGTGATGGAATTATGGAGGGTTTTGATTTTTTTTTTTCTTTCTTTTCTACATTTTCAAACATACACATGCGTTATCTTGTAATCAGAAAAAATGTTATTAATAAAGGAATAATGAATAATAAAAAGGTAATGGATAATGTAATCACCTATAAATTATCAGCTTAAAATCTTGACTGCAGTAAGACACTATATTACACAAGGTTATTTACAGTCTAGATTCCAAAGCCCCTCAGAAGGATGTCCGCGGGTAAGTGAGGGTTCTTGGCCCTGGAATGTGGCGTCACAAGTGAGGAACGGGTAATAATAGGAGCTGATGGCTCTGCCAGGCACTAATCCGATTTGTTTAACGAGAAATTAGAGATACTCTCTCCATTTAAAAAAAAAAAAAAGCGGGGATGGCCAACGGGCTCAGAATTTGTTACATAAATTGCAGACGACAGCCAGTTTGCGCCTAAGCCTTCTTGTAATTTCATATTTTTCCTTCCTAAGGAAAGAAAAATAGCCCTCGCCTGCCAGCCTGGAGGAGGCGGGGTGGGTGGAATTTCACATCCATGGCGACTAATGTGTCATTTCTCAGGAAAGCCCCCTTAGGGTGTTGTTTTCTTTTAGCAGGTTGAAGCATTATTTCCAGGCAGTTCTTTCAGGACTCAGTACAGATAATGGGGCCCAAATAACTAACTGGAAGCTGGAACAGGCGGAGGGGCATCGGACCCCAGCCCTTGGCTTCGATTCCAAGAGTTGGTTCTGAGACTGGGGCTGCCATGCACTTGCTGGGTGCCCTTAGACCCATGGGCCTCAGTTTTTGCATCGGTAACTGAGGGAGAAAGAGGCCCATCCTCAGAGCTGGGAAAGGGCTCTGTGCATTATAAAGCCAGCTGGGTGGCAAACTAGCCCCACTTTTTTCCTCTCACCCATTCTGGGATGTTGGCCTCAGGGGTCTCCTGGCTGGTTAGGAGAGAGGGGTGAGACGCAAGGCTTCGAAGATGCCGTGCCACATCTTAGAAGACAGGAGACAGACTGTGATTTCCCACGTCTAACGCATAATCATCCACAAACCACGGTCAAGGCCTCCCGACCTGCCTGTTGTCTTACTGCATCTTCACAACAGCCTGGGAGGTAGTATCAAGTGGGTCCACTTAGCGGATGAGGGACCAGAGGCTCAGACAACCAGAGCCTCTAGACCAAGCCCCGAGCCACACCGCGAGGCCGGGGCAGGTTTTACCTCTGAGCCTGCGTCCTGAATGATGCCCGAGGGACATAGCTGCTGACACACGGCTTTCTTCTCCCTTCCAGGTAAACATGAAGAGAAGCAGCAAGAAGGTGGCATTGTTTCCAAGAACTTCACAAAGAAAATCCAGTAAGTAACCTGGCAGTTGGATTTCAGGGTAGGATTGGAGTGGAAGTGGGGATGCCTGGGGTCTGCGATCTGCGGTCTCTCCCTCTTGGGCATCTCTACCTCAAGATACACACCCCTGCCCCCAGGGCAGGGAATTGAACCCTTGCACCTAAAGGGGAGAAGGATCGCAGCAAACGTGCAATAGGTTCCCAGAAAGGGCGGCACGTAGGTTGTGCCAAGTCATCTGCTCAGCGCCCCGGGCGGCGGGATTAACAATCTCGTTCTGTAGATGAAGAGCCCGAGAATAGGGGAGGCGACGCGACTTGTCCACAATTCCATGAAAATTGCGGCACTCAGCCACCCACGTGGTACGATGCCCCAAATTCCCCAGGAGAATCTTTCGAAGGCTGCTTGCTCTGAGTCTCCCATGGCCAGGAGAACGCGCGCCTTCCCTAGAGCATCCACGTGAATTAGGCTAGAAGGTGTCCTGCTGTCATCACTACTCACCACTTAGAGGGGTCTTCAGGCTGAGAGACTGGGACAAAGGAAAGGAGTGAGAAGGGCTGAGGCAGGGGCTGGGGTGGGGGGATTATGCAAGCAGCAGAAAGACCAGCAGACCGAGCCAATGAGTCAAAGCCACCCTGAGGCCCCGATGGCAACAACTGTAGGCAGAAGAGACTCACCTTCCCCCAATCAGCATCCTTCCTCTATGTGCACTTCTCGGTCCGAAGTCTTTTCCCAGTCCCGTTTCACCTTTGCAGCAAAGGTATGCAGTGGGGAAAGAAGACATTACCCTCCTTGTATTATGGGGAAACGAAATCTCCCAGAAGTGAAGGGACATACCCAAGGTCCTTAAAATTAGCATCTAGAACAGCCCAAACAGACCTTTGAACTCTGAGTTCACCGTGTTCATTCCTTGAGCAAGGAATGCCCTTTCCTCACCTGTGAAAGGGATGGATGCTGAAAAGGACATGAGATCACTGCACTGTGATGGGCACACAGCAGGTCCCCATAAGTGGTGGGTTGTTGTTACTATTATTGTTGTTGTTACTGCATCTTAACTCCTCCCCTCGCCCTGGCAAAGATATCCTGTGTCTGGAGAGATTGCACAAACCGAATTCTGAGGCTGCTTTCAGCTTTAGGATTCTGTAGTCCTGTCTCTCCTGCCATGTGCCCATTCCTAACCCACCGGGCGCCTCTGGAGTACTTCAAAGGCTGCAGCCACTTCCTGATAAGGCAAACGCCAAACTGTTCTTCTCCGCCATCCCTGGCTCACCTGCCATCCCCAAGACCCACGCCTTTCCCTAGTACCGCAGCCAGCCAGAACAAATGTTGCTGATGGGGGAGAGATGAGGGAGAGAGGGAGGGAGGGGGCTGATGTTTCTTTCTTTCTTTTTAATAAATAGTTTATTTATTATTTTTGGCTGCACACGGGCTTTCTCTAGTTGTGGCGAGCGGGGGCTACTCTTCGTTGTGGTGCGCGGGCTTCTCATTGCGGTGGCTTCTCTTGTTGCGGAGCACGGGTTCTAGGCGCGCGGGCTTCAGTAGTTGTGGCTTGCAGTCTTCCATAGTTGCGGCTCCTGGGTTCTAGAGCGCAGGCTCAGTAGTTGTGGTGCACGGGCTTCGTTGCTCCACGGCATGTGGGATCTTCCCGGACCAGGGCTTGAACCCCTGTCCCCTGCATTGGCAGGCGGATTCTTAACCACTGTGCCACGAGGGAAGCCCTGATGTTTCTTTTAAGAGACTGAAGTAAGGTCTCAGGATGGAGTCACAGGCAGGGCAGAGCTGTGAAAGGGACTGAACCGGAAAGAAGTCAGCAAATTCATCATCTCTAAAAGACAGCCATTTCCATGGATCTCACCATCTCCGAGGCCTCCGGGAAAACAGCTTGCTGGGAGTTACTTGACCAGATAGAAGTGCCTAAAGCTGCTGGAGCCTCAGCAGCTGGGCTGGGCTGCTTGTTAGGACACTGGACTGACATGGCCAGGAGCCCCCCAGAGGCTCTCCTTAGTCAACCAGTCATCCCAACCCTGTCCCTGGACCCTCCAAGCCTCCCCACATTCCAGCGACTAAAGGGCCCCCAGGACCCTCCTCCATCACTTCGGCATGGATCCATCCATTCTGGTTGGTCCAGCTGCGCCAGTTGTTAAATATTTCTGAACCTCGCCTCTGCGTGTAGGGAGTCCCAGCTCCATGACTGAGTGGGTGACTTGCAGCAAAATGCTGAACTGCTCTGAACTTCTGTTCCTGTATCCCTCCTTCCCTCAGGATGGGGAATGAGAGGATGTGTACAGACTCAGCGCCCAGCCCATGGGAATTAAAATTATTAAAGATTCCACAAGGCTGGAATCACACAAGAGCAGCTGGGACTTCTGGGACCTCCTGGCTCTGCCCAGACTCCAGACACCAAGCAGTGGGACTGGGGTCTGGGATGGCTTTAGCCCCATCTCAGAGGTCTCATTGCCTCTCCCAGGAAAAGCTCCAGTCACTAGAGGCCAGGGAAGCTCCTTCAGCCAGGCTGAGATCCTTCCTTGGAGATATAGCCAGGCTGAGATCCTTCCTTGGACATATCCTCCCAGACAGCATGCTCCAGCCGTTTGCCTCAGCCACGGCTAGGAATTCTTCTCAACACATCCATCCCCATGTGAAAGACCCTGTTTTGACTGGATGAGGGAGAGAGGGACAGGTCTTGGAATTTGCCAGTCAGGTTGGGTGCAGGGCAAAGCCTGGAGATGGGGGCTTTTCCACACCCAGCTGGAGTGAGAGGCCAGGGGATGCCGGAAGTCATCAATGGAGGATGCCCAGAACCGAAGCAGACGTGAGTGTCTTTGCTCCACATCTTCTGCGGTGTCTGTCTGATCTGCCGTTTAGTGACCCCGGTGGTGTGTCAGGAGTCATGTTAAAAGATGGAGAGTTTTAATTTTGTCTCATCTTTAAAAGGATGCTATAACCATAAACAAGATGAAAAGATAACCCTCAGAATGGGAGAAAATATTTGCAAATGAAGCAACTGACAAAGGATTAATCTCCAAAGTTTACAAGCAGCTCATGTAGCTCAATATCAAAAAAACAAACAACCCAATCCAAAAATGGGCAGAAGACCTAGATAGGCATTTCTCCAAAGAAGATATACAGACTGCCAACAAACACATGAAAGGATGCTCAACATCACTAATCATTAGAGAAATGCAAATCAAAGCTACAATGAGATATCATCTCACCTCAGTCAGAATGGCCATCATCAAAAAATCTACAAACAATAAAAGCTGGAGAGGGTGTGGAGAAGAGGGAGCCCTCTTGCACTATTGGTGGGAATGTAAATTGGTACAGCCACTGTGGAGAACAGTATGGAGGTTCCTTCAAAAACTAAAAACAGAACTACCATATGACCCAGCAATCCCACTACTGGGCACATACCCTGAGAAAACCATAATTCAAAAAGAGGCATGTACCACAGTGTTCACTGCAGCACTATTTACAATAGCCAGGACATGGAAGCAACCCAAGTGTCCATCGACAGATGAATGGATAAAGAAGATGTGGCACATATATACAATGGAATATTACTCAGCCATAAAAAGAAGCGAAATTGAGTTATTTGTAGTGAGGTGGATGGACCTAGAGTCTGTTATACAGAATGAAGTAAGTCAGGAAGAGAAAAACAAATACTGTATGCTGACACATATATATGGAATCTAAGAAAAAAAAAAGGTTCCGAAGAACCTAGGGACAGGACAAGAATAAAGACGCAGATGTAGAGAATGGACCTGAGGGCAGGGGGAGGGGTAAGGGTAAGCTGGGATGAAGTGAGAGAGTGGCATGGACATATATACACTACCAAACGTAAAATAGATAGCTAGTGGGAAGCAGCCGCATGGCACAGGGAGATCAGCTCGGTGCTTTGTGACCACCTAGAGGGGTGGGATAGGGAGGGTGGGAGGGAGACGCAAGAGGGAGGAGATATGGGGATATATGTATACGTATAGCTGATTCACTTTGTTATACAGCAGAAACTAACACACCACTGTAAAGCAATTGTACTCCAGTAAAGATGTTAAAAAAAAAGGATGCTATAGAGTAGGTATCATTAAGCTTACCTTGTGGATGAGAAAACTGAGGCTCAGAGGATGATGGGACTCGGCTAAGGTCACATAACCAATAATGAGCCGGTCTGGGACTTGAACACAGGTGTCTCCACCTTCCAGGCCCACGACCTTCCTGTTCGGTTAGGGGAAACCAAATGAGTGGTTCACGAACCATCTTCAACTAGTTTTTGCCTTCTGTGCTTACGTTCCCATACTATTACTTGCTCACGGCTTTTTTTCTTTTCGATCAACTCGCTTTTGATAAGGTTCAATTCTCATCAGTCAAACGTTCACTGAAGAAGGCAATTGTAAAATAAATCCAACGGAAGCAAAATGTGGTTAAATTCTAACTAGGCCATGTTGCCTGCCTGAAGGTCTAAGTCATAGATTAGCTCTTTCTTTGTTAAAAGAGAGAAAATAGCAAGAGATAGAGGCCAAGGTGTTACAGGCATGTTAACACAGAGCTGAGACTTCCCCTTAGATGTGAATGAAAGATCTGCAAGAGGGTTGAGGAGGAATAGCTCTCCCACCACGTGTTTCAATATAGAGGTCGCCCGGTGAGAGCCCTTGAACAAGTCTCTCCCCATCTCGGGGCCTCAGTTTCCTCGTGTGTAACATGGGAGCATCGTCCTGGACAGTGGAGATCCTTTCGGGCTCCGACAGTTCATGGGTCAGTGCTTGTGCTAAAATCGTCTCAGCTGTCAAGATGCTCACTTGTACAGCCGATGACTTCAATAACAATGTAGGAGGTGAGGCTGACTGAGCACTTCCTGTATGCCAGGCACGGTGCTAAGCCCTTTGCTTTCATCATCCTACAGAATTCTCACACCACCCTAAGAGATAGATGCTATTTTTAACCTCCTTTTCCTATAAGGAAATAAGTTCAGAGAGGCAGGATCACTAGCCCAAGGTCGCACAGTCAGGAAGAACCAGGATTTGAACTCACGTCTGCCCGCCTGCAAAGTCCATGCTTGTGGACCACGGCTGCCCTGTCATATTGTCCCAGGTGTTCTGTGGGTTGGCGTGCAAAGGGTTAAACGGAGTCAGCTCATCCCCAGCCCAGAGAGGGAGGTCCAAGCTCTTGGCCTTGTCTCTACTTCAGACGTTTGGCTTGGCAACTGCCCAAGTTCCCTTTCTCTTCTGTCCTTCCCTGCAGGCCCCTTGGTAATCTCCGTGGCTCAATTTGGCAGGAGTCTCCCTGGTAGAGGAAGTTCATGTGGCTACAGGTGGCTGTTCACAGCAAAAAACTCCCCAACCCCTCCAGGAAGGGTCCTTCTGCCCATGACCAGAATGGGCTCACCTTACTTCCTGGGTCTTTCATCAAGACCCCTGCATTGACAATAGTCAGAGCCAGCCTGGACCGGTGATCTATGGGGATTGAACCTTCTGGCTTTCCCTACCGTGGACCTTTTTTCAAAAGTCTGGTGCCTGGGGAGACAGGGGAGCATCATGATAAGGTACTCTGAGTTCGGAGACCGGGATTCCAATTCTATTCCCCTCTGCTGCTTGCCGGCTGTGTGACCTTGGGCAAATCAGTTCACCTCTCTGATCTCAGTCTCCTCATCTATAAATTGGGGATAGTAGTGGAACTTGCCTGCTGGGATTATTGTCAAAATAATGATCCCACCAGGCAATATCGAAAATATTTTCTTTCAAATGAAATGAGAATGTTTGGCTATATTAAAGATAATAAATGAATCGTGTGTTTCTCCTAGGCTTCCTGCAGAGGTGGATCCTGTGACAGTATTCGCCTCGCTTTCCCCAGAAGGCCTGCTGATCATCGAAGCCCCCCAGATCCCCCCTTACTCACCATTTGGAGAGAGCAGTTTCAACAATGAGCTTCCCCAAGACAGCCAGGAAGTCACTTGTACCTGAGACCCCAGTCTTGGCCCTTCCTTGTTCCCTCCCCAACCCCTGGGCTTCTTTGATTCCAGGATACATTACTTTAGCTGAACTCGTAGATTTAGTGCGACTGAAATGTTGGGGGTCAGGGTGGATTGACCAGATTCCCTGGAGAGTGTAATAGTAGGTTTTTCCGCAAGATGGCGCAATTGGCAGGTCGTGTTCCGCTGCTTTAGGCCAAGATGCTGGGAGTTTTTCTTTCTTTACCTTTTCTATCGTGATGAAAATGTTGCACATTCTACAGCTGCAAAACAAATAAAAGGGGACATAACATTTCACATTGTAGCTTACCTTGCAGCTAATGCAAGAGTTGCTTTTCTCTGGGGACCTCCCCATCACCCAGGTTCCCATTCTGGGCTCCCAGTGTCCATGCCTGCCTCGGGGTTTGGTTGACGGAGCCCAGAAGCTCACCCCGCTGTGTTTCTGAAGACCTGGTTTACACAGGCTTATAGACAGGTCTTACATCCCCATATGGGATTTATCCAACAACCACATGAAAACAAACAGTGCCTTCTGCCCTCCACCCAGGCATTTATAGCATGTTCCCAAGCTGGCACTCCCCAAGGACTCTGGAAGCCCCTTAGTTTATTCTCTGGCTAAAGTCCCCCCTTTCTTGTGTCTCCTATGTCCAAGTCGGGATTTTTACAGAGGGGGCTGTCTCCAGACAGCTCCACCAGGAACCAAGCAAAGGCCAGACTGCCTGTCAGGCAGACTCGTGGTACTGTGTCTATGGGTGGGACATGTGTGTCATTGTTATTTGAATTGTGCTGTTTAGGGGAAAATAACAGTAAATAATAATAATAATAAAGGAGCTTGTTCTTAGCTTCGTGTGTTGTTTTGATGGGAACTAAATGCAGTACCACTTAGATATGCCACATCTATTCGGGATGCTTGTGGCAGCAAATAATAATGCCCAGTGCATAGGGGCTTAAATGACATAAATATCTGTCTAACTTTACAAGAAGTTTAGATATGAGTGATTTCGGAGTTACTTTTTCAGCTGTTATGCCACCAAGAACCCAGAGTCTTTCTATCGTTTTCCTCTGCCGTCTCTGACAAGTCTACAAGTTCTGTCTTCATGTTTGCAAGATGGCTGCAGCAGCTCCAAGCATCTCAACCTCATATGACAATGTATAGGAAGAGAAGGCAAGGGTAAAAAAGTCTTTTTGTCTGAATTTCTCTTTTATCGGTAACGTCTTTCCCAGAAGCTCTCAGCAGATTTCTTTCTTTTATTTCATTGACCAAAACTGGGTCACGTGTATGCTGCAGCCAATCCCTGGCAAAGGGAAAGGGAAGCCGCGTTGGGCTAAGATCAATATTGATTTGTCCTTTGAGGCCAGGAACATTGCTGCCTGAAAAAACAAGGTTCTGTCAGGAAGGAGAAAAGGGGCAATCAACAATTGAGGGATGCCCCACACTGATGCTGCCAGGAGCCCAGAACCCTGAAAGTAGGGTGGTGGGGAGCAGGGAGGCTACCAGGGTGCATCAGTGAGAACTGTTTCTGTGCTAAGTGCTAGGAAACCCCACTCGAACCGATTTAAGCAAAAAGGGGCGTTTATTGGGCACAGCTGTGAAGTCCAGGTTAAACGCTGCTTTCAGCTCTCTAATGATGTTAATAGAACTGTTTGTCTCTTGGTCCTGCGGTGTCGGCTCCATCCCCAGTCTCCCTGTTGCCTCCCACGTCCCCTGCCCCTTTTCTTCTGTGTCCCCATGTCCTCTCAAGTAGTCACAAGACAGCTGTGATCACTACAGCCCCACAGCCCCACAGCCCCACATCCCAGTCCCCAGCGAGAAAAGCCACTCTTTTCTCATCGCTTCTGCTGGGAGTCATTCTTATTGGACCAGCTTGGGTCACATGACCATCCCTGAGCTAAGCACAGCCCAGGAAATCAGTGCTTTGATTGGTAAGGCCTGGGTCACATGCTCCATCCCTGGAGCCAATCTCACTTAAGCTTCACGTTAGCCCAGGAAGTAGATGTCCAATTTTACGGTGGAGAAGCTGCGTCTCCGGGAAGTAGCTCAGGTAAGTCCCATGGTGATGGTAGAACTTGAACCTAGACGTTTGCTTCCGGAAGAGTTAATGAGTTGCAGAGCTTCTTTTTAAGAGCACCTCCAAACCCCGAAATGACAGCAGGAGTCAGTGACCACTTCCTGAGCACCTACTTATTTTGGTCCCATGCTAGGAGCCAAGCATATAGCAAACAGCCACGATTCCTTCCCAGAGGAGCTCAGAGCAGCAACAGGCGTAGGCAGATGATAGAAAGCCCGGCCCTCACCAAATCCTCACTGTGTGCCGTCCTCACTGTGCCACTGTGCTGAGGGCTTTATATGTGTTAATAGATTTAATCACGCTACAATTCTATGAGTGTCACCGAACCAAACTTGGGTCCGCTGGCCCACAGGCAGTAAAGCCAATCTACTGACGCCAGGTGCGGTGAAGGAAAGTGCAGCGTGTACTGCAGGGCGCCAAGCATGGAGTCCAGGCAGCTGGGTTCAAAATGCCTGAACTCCCTGACAGCTTTCAGGGAGAGGTTTCTTTGTGGTACGCGGGCCTCTCACTGCTGCGGCCTCCCCCGTTGCGGAGCACAGGCTCCGGACGCGCAGGCTCTGCCCAGCCGCTCCACGGCATGTGGGATCCTCCTGGACCGGGGCACGAACCCGCGCCCCCTGCATGGGCAGGCGGACCCCCAACCACTGCGCCACCAGGGAAGCCCCAGGGGAAGGTTTTTGAAGACAGGGTGAGGAAGAGGGTTGCCGGGTGTTTGGTCAGCTCTTGGACGTTCTTCTGATTGGTTGGTGGTGAGTTAATTGGGAGTCGGCGTCATCAACCTACTGGTTCCAACAGGCTGGGCGGGGGCGGGTGTGCCTGCTTATTCTCCGCATGTAGTTAACGTCTTCCACCTGGTGGGGGGGGCGGGTTTCAGTATCTGCCGAACAGCTCAAAGGATTTGCCTCAGAATAGTATCTATAGCCCTTGAGAAGGAGCTAAAGGTCCTTGACTTTGTTTAAAGGCTAAACTATTATAATTTTGTCTGCTTGACCGTTTTCCTTTGTCTCTGTCTTTTCTCGCTTCTCTGATGAAATTTATTCTTTGGAACTCGGGGAACGCCTAGGAAGCTAAAGTTTTACTACGAACAAGAGACAGGTGGAGGGCGGGGAGGGGGGGGCGGTCTGTCCCCGTAAGGGTCCTGCTCGCTTACAGGAGGAAGGTTCGGTTCTTAGCTCCATTTTACAGATAAGGAAACTGATGCATGCGAGGATTAGTGCATGGCCCCAAATCACCCACCTGCTAAGCAACAGGCTTAGAGAGTCTGACTCTACTATTAACCTATTACCCTGTTCTGCCTTTCTGTCAGCAAAGCAGAACGTAAGGGTGTCTTAAGTGAATCCGTCCACCTTGTGGGAAGAGAAGTGACCTTTCAAATCGGGGCATGGCAGGGGGGGTGTGGATAGGATTGGCTTATCAGAGGAGGGGTCACTCCACGGTTGTCAGGCTTGAGCACACGAGGCTGGGGTGGGGAGGTGCCTCACAGGCACAAGAAAACACAGGAGCCAAAGGGAAGGGTATGTCCCTTTTAAAACCTTTTGATGGTTCCCTGTTGTTCAAAGGATTGAGTCCAAGCTTCTTTGCAGACTTGCAAGGCATTATGGGATCTTCCCCTGGGTCACTGCTCTCCACCCTCCCATAACCTCCTCCCTTCGCCCTGCAGCCCCATCTGACTTCCCTCGGCTCCTCTAACCAGACAGGCCCTGTCTTGCTCCCAGAACTTTGAATACACTGCTGTCTTTCTCCAGGGCTTACTCCTCCAGCGTCTTCCTTGACTAATCCTTTAGGATCTCAGCTCAGACTCCCAGCAAGCTGGCCAGAGCCCCTCACCATTACCCCCATCCCAACCCAGCACATCCTGTAACAGCTTGGGCATTTGTGTAGCAGAATAAATAATAATAACAATCACAAACACCAAAACTCATCCCAACTGCTCTGCTTTTAAGGATGAAAGGAGAAATCATTCAAGTAAAGGGGAAAATCCCTACTCATTTGCTATTTGTTCCACAAATATTTACTGGGCACATACGGAGTGCAAGGCACCTTGCTGGGTGTCGTGTTACCCTTTCTTTTCACTTTGAGAGCCTGGTGAGGGAAAGAGAAAAGCAAAGCTTTCCTTTCCACGCTCGTCAGTTCTGGGTCGCTGAATGGTGAGACGCTGAGCGGGTAGAGCTGAGAGCCCACCCGCTGCAAGTACATGTGTATCGAATGGATGAATGAAGGAAGGAATGGTGAGCATGGGTCTCCCTGGGAAATTAGGCCAAACACATGATCTCAGACCCCAGAAAGCCAGCTCATTTCAGTTCTGAGAGCTTCCAGCTTACAGACACGAGCCTTGTCATCAAAACGGATGACTCGGCCCCTCCCCAGAGATCTCCAACGAAATGACCGAGGAACATTGTTCCGGAGCCCTCACTTTGATGATGGTGCTGGGACAGGGACCGCCCAGAACCTGCTTCCACGCTCTGCTTCCTTGACCCAACTCCCTGGAGAGTTTTATCCTCAGCCCATCCCCACCCCCTCCTAGCCAGTCACTGCCAATGGTGATATATGGAGATGACTTGATTTGACCTTGAAGGAAAGAAACAAATTAATGTGTCTTGAAATAAATTCCCGGAATCAGTGGCTGGCTTCTCCTCCACCCCCTCCACTTTGCACCTGCCAAGTTGTGCATCATAATGTGAAAATCAACACTGTTTCAACCATGAGTGAACACCTGGTGCTGGTGGGGTGGAGGGCCGCTGGGAGGCCCCCTCCCACCCAACGCCCTGGGCCCAGGAGTTGCCAGAAGGGGTGGGAGGCTCAAGGCTTATTGTGGGCTCTGCGCTCTGGTTGCTGAGAGCTGGCTGAGTCACCCTGTCTGCAGTGAGAGCAGCCCACCCGACCACCAGCTCCAAGTCCTGCAAGTACGAGCAGATGGGGGCTCCCTGGTGGCTCCCAAGGAAAAGGGAAGGGCAGCCGTGTGGAATGGCACTGCCGTGGTCATTCTCCAAGGAGAACTGAGATGTGGGGAGGCGAGGAGACTGCAGGCCCCGCCCACACAATTCAGCCACGGGATGTATATTTACTGAGTGCTTTTCTTCAGGCTCAGCACCGATTCAACTGTATGCCCAGGTACAATGGAGCCAGGTGTCCAAATATTGAAATACTTCAGCACCACTTGACAAATAGCACTGCCTCTAAGCTGCCCCCAGTGTCTCAGCCTTTATTAAGCATGTCTTTTTATTCTGGTGCTTTGACTACTGGGCGCCTTGCCGACCTTGGAGGGACTTCCCCTCGCAGAGATAGCCTGCAAGCAGCCCTCTCTTAGGAAGACCAATCCGGAGACCCCACCCAACCTTTGTCACACTCTTTCCCTCTGAGCCACCGCCCACCTGCCCAGATCATTCAAGGTGAGGTACCAAACAACTAGGGACAGCCCCTGTGCCCCGGAGCTAACTGAAGTTATTTGAACTAGCCTATTCTGTTTCCGCCACCTCCCCTGTTCCTTCCCGCAGAGACCACAATAAAGGCTGTTGTCCACATTCCCTCTGCCATCTGACCGAACCTGGTGCCTCCCCGTGTGGCCCCCATGACGTGGCGAGCCCCCTCCTCTTGGCATCCGTGAATGTATTGAGCTGTTTTTTCTATGGCACTCATCTCCCGATCTTTTAGCCATGCCTGAATAATGATGAAATCTACATTTTAAAATCTAGACACCTTCCTCCCTCTACCTTCTCCCACTTTTTCTAGGAATCAGCAGCTCCCTTTGGACCAATGGCCATTCTGAATAGCCACTGCCCTGGTCCTGCAAGTTGTTAAAGGTTCTGAATACTGCCTCCTTTCCCCAGGCCCATTCTGTATGAGGTACCATGCTGCGCCCTGGAGAAAAAGCCAGACATGAGTCTCTGCCCTTGAGGGTATAATGGGGATCTCGGGCCATACGTAAATAAGCAAAGAATAGCAGGGTCCAGGGCAGAACTAAGTGTGTGCCCTGAGATCAGGGAGCTGCAGGGCTACTGGGGATCTGAGCTGTGATCACAGCTCTGCGGCTCACCCTATATGTGACCTTGTCACTTGACCGCTGTGGGCAGGCATTTGTTTTCTTATCCACAGAAGTGGGGGATGGCAATGCAGGGCTGCTGTGGGGATTACACAGGTGTGTGCCAAGTGCTTGGCCCGCAGGTACTAATGCAGAGTAAGTCCACAGTAAATGGGGGGCACTGGGTGGTCTCAGCCCGAGCCCAGCCTGGAAGGCGGAACCTAGGGTCTGCCAGGGAGCCGTGGCAGGTTACTGAACCAGTGGACTGAGTCTGCACCTGGAGCTGATGCTCTCCCAGTGCCTGCCTCCTAATTCTCGAGGTCTCCATTAGGGACAAGAAGAGTGGGAATTAGGGGCATTGAGGGAATTTCAGTCTCCACTGTCAGAGGTCTAGAGGGAACCCTGATAACACATCTCTATCATCTTAGTTGCCAGTCCCCACCCCCTGCCCAAGAATGAACCTATTTTTGTTTTAATTTTTATTTTATGTTGGAGTATAGTTGATTTACCGTGTTGTGTTAGTTTCAGGTGTACAGCAAAGTGATTCAGTTATACATATACATGTATCCATTCTTTTTCAGATTCTTTTCCCATATAGGTTATTACAGAGTATTGAGTAGAGTTCCCTGTGCTATACAGTAGGTCCTTGTTGATTATCTATGTTATATATAGTCGTGTGTATCTGCTAATCCCAACCTCCTAATTTATCCCCCCCATCTTTCCCCTTTAGTCACCATAAGTTTGTTTTCGAAGTCTGTGAGTCTGTTTCTGTTTTGTAAATAAGTTCATTTGTATCTTTTTTTTAGATTTCACATATAAGTAATATCACACGATATTTGTCTTTCTCTGTCTTACTTAGTTTGATAATCTCCACGTTCATCCATGTTGCTGTCAATGGCATTATTTCATTCTTTTTAATGGCTAATATTCCCTTGTATGTATGGACCACGTCTTCTTTATCCACTCCTCTGTCGATGGACATTTAGATTGCTTCCATGTCTTGGCTATTGTATCGATAAACAGTGCTGCAATGAGTATGGTGGTGCACGTATCTTTTCGAATTATGATTTTCTCCAGATATATGCCCAGGAGTAGGATTGCTAGATCACATGGTAGTTCTACTTTTAGCTTTTTAAGGAACTTCCGTATTGTTCTCCACAGTGGTTGTACCATGAACCTATTATTTTTTTAAATTTATTTATTTTTGGCTGTTTTGGGTCTTTGTTGCTGCGCGCGGGCTTTCTCTACTTGTGGTGAGCGGGGGCTACTCTTCGTTGCAGTGCACGGGCTTCTCACTGCGGTGGCTTCTCTTTGTTGCAGAGCACAGGCTCTAGGCACGCGGGCTTTAGTAGTTGTGGCACGCGGGCTCAGTAGTTGTGGCACGCGGGCTCTAGCGCGCAGGCTCAGTAGTTGTGGCACGTGGGCTTAGTTGCTCCACGGCATGTGGGATCTTCCTGGACCAGGGCTTGAACCCGTGTCCCCTGCGTTGGCAGGCGGATTCTTAACCACTGCGCCACCAGGGAAGTCCTGAACCTATTATTTTAAATCAGGAGAAACTTTCAGATATAACTTTGGAATCTGAATGATGTATTTTTTTATGGAAGAGGAGGATGACTTTAGCCCCTTAGCCTTCAGCACAGTCCCCAGAACATAGGAAGGGTTCACAATATCAGCTATTACCATCACTGTTGTTTTTGTTGGTTATCCTACAAAACTACCATGGTGGAGAGGGTTAATTTTTTTATTTTTTCATAGCATTTAAGCGCCTTTTTGCTAATTAATTAATTAATTAATTAATTTTTGCTGTGTTGGGTCTTCGTTTCTGTGCGAGGGCTTTCTCTCGTTGCGGCGAACGGGGGCCACTCTTCATCGCGGTGCGTGGGCCTCTCACTATCGCGGCCTCTCTTGTTGCGGAGCACAGGCTCCAGACGTGCAGGCTCAGCAGTTGTGGCTCACAGGCCCAGTTGCTCTGCGGCACGTGGGATCCTCCCAGACCAGGGCTCGAACCCTTGTCCCCTGCATTAGCAGGCAGATTCTCAACGACTGCGCCACCAGGGAAGCCCTGGAGAGGGTTAATTTTAAAAGAGAACATGGCGGAAGGGAGAGGGCCAGACAGCAGGCTGGCAGTAGACTGCAGCATTCTCCTCCTTGGAAGACTTGGAAATTGAGGAGAGACGCAGGTGGGCAATGCTGCTTGGCTAGCCTCACACCTCCCTCCATCATGTCCCAAATGAAGGTGTCAGGATGCTCTCCCAGGCTGGAGCCCAGGCACCCAGTCTCCAGCATCTCTTAGGGGCTGAGGGGAAGGTCAGGTGGGGAAATACTTAGCTCATGCTCTAGAAATCCTTCAAGGGATTCTGATGTTATTGGTCTCAGGTGGGGCCTGGGCGTGGTTATTTTTATAACGCTCCCCAAGGATTTCGATGTGCAGCCAAGGTTAGGAACCACTGGGGAATTGGGGGGGCGGGAACGGCTGTACAGGAGGATCCCGGGTTGGACGCAGCCTGGGTGAGGGGAGAGTAGCTCCTGGGGGCTTCTAGGAAGAAACGTTGTCCAAGTTGAAAGGATGAGAGTTAATAATAATAACCTTATTAAATGTTTATTACCTGTAAGGCGCTGTCCATGCTCTGCACATCCATTTTTCCATTTAATCCGTAGCCGAACTACAGTGATGCAGAAATGTACCCAAGTTCCCACAGCTGGGAAGTGGCAGCATGGCTGAGCCAGTTTTAAACTCAGGCGGACTGGTTTCAGACCAGTGCTAGCTAGGCTGGGGGGGCGTGTGTGGTGGAAAGAAGGATTAAGGGTTTCTGGAAGAGGGAATCATGCCAGAAGAAAACACAGCTCTTCATCCTCACTCAGAGCCTCAGTCCCTTCGCCTCTAAAATGGGGCTCATTTGTCGCTGCCCTGAATATTCCCCAGAGGGTGGCTGGGAAGATGAGTGAGTTTGTAAATCAAACAGGACCATTGCTTAGTTATTATTCCATCCCAGCAGCCCAGTAAAGCAGGGAGGGCAGCGGAGAGTCATGGACCGCTTGTCTCGGACGTGTTGCCTAGTGACCTGATATCATGGGACAATGTCCATTTTCCTCTGCCTGTTTGTGCTCCATCAGAGCTGCGTGACAGCTGTGTGAATTTTGTTCCGATTCTGACAGTGAAAGCTTACAAAA
Source organism: Grampus griseus (assembly GCF_964374135.1). NCBI lineage: Eukaryota > Metazoa > Chordata > Mammalia > Artiodactyla > Delphinidae > Grampus > Grampus griseus. The sequence continues at coordinate 10,137,332 of NC_139006.1, read as the reverse complement.
TCCACAGCAGACAGGATGACAGAGCTGACTGCCAATGGCTCCTCAGATCTAAGCCAGCAAAGACACAGTTGTCAGAAGACAAGTTCTCGCAGAAGTGCCGGAAATTGAGCATCTCTGGTGCGTCCAAGATTTCACACTTGGGCAGCAGTTCCTAAAGTGAGTTCCGTCAGGAGAAAAGGGAATGGGTTGGGTTCTGCAGTCAAATAGTTTTGGGAAGTCCTGGGTTAGACGATACTCAAACATTCTTCTTTAGCTTGGCGATGTGCACTGTGAACCTTTAAGAAGAAGGTTCAGCTGGTAGCTCTTGTTGCATCACAGATTAGCCTAAAATCAAGCAGCCTAAGACAATCAACATTTAATAGTTCACAGTTTCTAAGGTTCAGCAATTCAGCTAAGGCTGAGCTGGTCGTTCTGATTTGGGGTCTCATGAGGTTGAATCGTGATGGTGGCCAGGTCTGCAGTCATCTGAAGGTTTGACTGGAGTCGAGGGTCTACTTTTCTTTTTCATATTAGAGTAGAGTTGATTTACAGTGTGTTAGTTTCAGCCAAGTGATTCAGTTTTATATATAGTCAGTCCCCTACATAGGAACTTTCAAGTGGTGAACTTTCAAAGATGTGAACGTGCGTTCACATGTCCAGTCACGTAGGTTCGTTCCTGTGTCTGGCGTACATTGTCATGTGCGTGCATCCCCTACAAGTGATTGTGCTTTTGTTACTTTACTGCACGGTACTGTATAAAGCACAGTATCTTTATTTCAAGACCAGGATGTCTGGAAGCAAGTGTAAGAGCAGTGGTGATGTAGCTGGTATTACTGTACTTTTCAAGGTACTGCACTCTAAGATTAAAAATGTTTTCTTTTTTGTGTGTTTGTTTTTTATGTATTATTTGTGTGGAAAGTATTATAAACCTATTACAGTACAGTACTATGTAGCCGATTGTGTTAGGTGGGTACCTAGGCTAACTTTGTTGGACTGAGAACAAATTGTACTTAGGCGCTCTCGGAAAGGAACTCGTTTGTATGTAGGGGACCTACTGTGTGTGTATATACACACACACACACACACCACGTGGGCCTCTCCATAGAGCTGCTTGAGTGTCTTCATGGCATGGCAGCTGGCTTCCCTGGGAGCAAGCGATCCAGGAGAGAGCGTGAGACAAAAGCCCGATAGGTCTTTTGTGATCTATCCGTGAAAATGGCATGACAGCGCTTCTGCTCTACGCTATGGAACAGTGCCGCCAGAGAGGGACCAAGTGGGTCAGAATTTGTTCTGACCTGAGGCAAGAGGTTTGGGCTTTAGTAGTCCAACATCGGCACTCAGAGGCCGAGGTCTACCTTAGGGACGGAAGTGGGGGAGGCAGATTCCCCCACAAGGAAGTAAACGGCAGGCTTTTGGACGCTGTGGCTTCAGTAACCCCCAGGGTGGTTCTGCAGAGAAAAGTCACAGATGCAGACCCATGTCAACAAGAGTGCCCAGCAGCCAGGGTGGGTGTGCTCAGAAACAGTAAAAAGCACATGAGGAGATCTGAGCCGATCCCCAGCAGCGTCTGCTGCATTTATGCTCAGGGATAATTAGAAATGACAAAACGGCTCAACTAGAGGGGTCTAGTTGCACAGGTGACGGCGCTTCCACACAATGGGAGAAAGTATGCAGCCGTTAACTGCCACACTCCTGAAGATGATTTATTGTCACGGCGCATGGGGAAAGCCGGCCTCAAGCAGGCAGTCTGTATAATACTCCATTTAAAAGAAATATAAATTTGCATTTATACTTTAGTTGCTTTAAAGTGACACTATTTTTTTTTTTTGCGGTACGCGGACCTCTCACTGTTGTGGCCTCTCCCGTTGCGGAGTACAGGCTCCGGACGCGCAGGCCCAGCGGCCACGGCTCACGGGCCCAGCCGCTCCGCCGCGCCATGTGGGATCCTCCCGGATCGTCTTAACTTCCTTGTGCCTCAGGCTCCCTGACAATAACGTAGAGGTGATGATAGACTGCTTTGTAGAGTTGTGAACCAATGAGTCAGGATACGTAAAACGCTTGGAGCAATCCTGGCACCGAGAGAGCACTTTGGCGGTGTAGCCCTACCTTCCCCTGCCCCACTCTCATCCCTAACGCGTCCGAGTGGCTAAGGTCTTGTTTGCTCTTCCTCTTCTCGTTAAAGCTATCCTGTTCCACCTTCTGTTGCATCCCTTTGGGATCCTGCCGGGTATAAGAGGGTAGTGATGAATTAATCAGGTTGCCTAATCACGGGCACCCGTGCTCAAGTCTCGCCTCCTCCAGGGAATGCCCTTTAACCCTTCTTCGGAGGCTCCAGAGAGCCCTGCGCCCAGCAGAGTCACACCTGTGGCTTCTGCCTGGCAGCTTCCATGTCCCCTTCCTCTGGTCCCAGTCCCTTAATATCTCTTTGGGGTATCCTCACCCTTGTGTGTGGTTTCATTGGGAATTGCCATCCCAGGGCCCTGTCCTTCCTTCACCAAGGGTGGGCACATGGCCCACGCTAAGCCAATCAGGGTCTCTCATGGGAGTGTGAACCGTTAGCAGAGAGATGGGAGGATGGGAAAGAACTGAAGCTGATTCATCCCAGTGACGATGCCCTGAAGAGATGCTCCTTTTTCTTACTCCCTAGGTCTTCAGCCCGACTCCCTTCCTGTCCTTCTGTTGCAGGAAGGGGTACCCTCTCCAGGGCCCAAGAATGGGCTCTTGTGTAACATTAGGAGATAAATTGTCCAAGGAGACACATGTGCTGACAAAGCAGGAGACTTTATTGGGAAGGGGCGCCCGGGTGGAGAGCAGCAGGGTGAGGGAGCCCAGGAGAACTGCTCTGCCACGTGGCTCGCAGTCTCGGGTTTTATGGTGATGGGGTTAGTTTCCGGGTTGTCTCTGGCCATTCATCTTGCTTGGCCCATATTTGGTCTGACTCAGGGTCCTTCCTGGTGGCGCACGCATCTCTCAGCTAAGTTCCAGCACGAAGGTTCCAGTGCGTGAGGTTGGCAGGACAACATTATGGGCTGGCGTCTTCTCCCTCCTTGGGGCCCCTCCCGAATCCTCCTTGTTAGTTTTCGGCAGCAGCACACTGTGTTCCTTATCGGGACCTCCTGTTGTGAGACAACACACGCAAGTGGTTATGGTCGTGCCTGGCCAAGGTGGGCAGTGTAGGTCAGTGGTTCCCACACTTCCTGGGGGCCAGTGCTGAGCTTTCCTTTCAACTGTATGTGCTCTACCAAATCCTTCTCCCCCTGAACTAGATAGAGTCCATTTCTTTCCCTTGAAAACAATGAACACCAGCTGCTATAGCGAGAGAGGAAGAGAGAGAGAGACATGGAGAGGTGCTGGGCTGAGCGGCATCTGCACGCCACCTACAAAGGGGCACCTGAGTTCCGATCCAGCTCAAAAACAAATTCCTTCTGTGACCCTGGGCAAGTCCTCCTACCTCTCCCTTTGTTCCTCCATCTCCTGGAAACATCCCATCAATGCAGTGGTGCTCGGGATCCTGTCCTAAGCCCCTTCTGCTTCTCCCCGGGATCGGCACACACATTCCGTAGCTCCAATGGCCATCTCTATGTTAACACACCCAGTTCCTCCTTGCAGTCCAGATCGGCTCTCCGGAGCTCCAAGTACCCCCTAAGCATTTCCACCCGAGGCCTTCTCAAACTCCTCACGAGCAAAACAGAATTCAATATGTCTTCCTGCACACTGCTCCCCTCCCTCCCTTTCCCCCCTTTCGCTCACGGCATCAACACGCACTCCTCCCCCAGAAAACCCAGGACTCTCCTCGACTGCCCTCTCTCCTTGTCCGCCTGTCGCTAGGCGTCGTCCGTACTCTCTGGGGTCCTCTGTCAAACGAATCCTCCTGTTTGTCTAGCACTTGTCACTTTACAACATCCATTCACCTGTTTGTCCCTTAACCCTCACAAGTCCAGGAGCTGGGTGGCATACTCCCCACAGGAGGAAATAAGGAATCAGAGAAGGGAAGCAACCTGCCCAAGGTCACATAGGAAGTAGAATTTGAGCTCAGGGATTTGAGCTCAGGACTGTCAGAGTCCATAGCCCACGGGAGGGGTTTAGTTGCACAGGTGATGGCGCTTCCACACAATGGGAGAAAGTATGCAGCCGTTAACTGCCACACTCCTGAAGATGATTTATTGTCACGGCGCATGGGGAAAGCCGGCCTCAAGCAGGCAGTCTGTATAATACTCCATTTAAAAGAAATATAAATTTGCATTTATATTTTAGTTGTTTTAAAGTGACACTAATTTTTTAAAAAATAAAGTGGATGTTCAAGTTATTTTTTTAACTTGAGCCGGTATCCCCTCTGTCCATGGTGCCCGAATTAAGGAGAAGCAGGATTTGGGCCAGTGTCTCTCTGGCCGGTTACTAAGGTCCATGGTGTGCAAACAGCAACAGTGTTGTTCGTGAGCTCATGGGCTCCCCCCAGTTTCTAATCTGGGCTCGTGACCTTGGAACTCATCTCCCAGACAACCAGAGCGATACAGCAAACAGAGGTGTAGCTGCCAGCTTGGAGCTGAGCTGCCTGGGCAGGGCTGGCGGTGCAAACCCTGGATGTGTGCGTGCATGTGTGTGGGGTGTGGTGCCAACGTCCACAAGGGCCTCAGCCCACAACCTCCCCTCTGTGTACCTACACCGCATCCTCCCAGTGAACCGGAGGGATCCGGCACCCGTCCTGGCTGCGCCACCAGGATCTGGAAGCATCAGGAGACTGGGAGGGTGGGGACCTGCGGTGAGCACAGAACGCTTGCTGTGTGGTTCCAGGGCCCTGAGGTCCTGGGGAGGGTTCGGGAGACCAGGTTCCACACCTGGTCTTAATTCACACGTGTATCCAGTGTCTGAGCCCTCTCGCCTCCTCGCCTTGGTCTGAGCCTCTGTTACAGCCTATAGGCTATTTCTATCCTTGTCCCCGCGGTCAATTTTTGTTTTTTTGGTAAAATCTATAACGAAATTTGCCATTTTAACCATGTTTTACCGGAGCACAATTCAAGTGCATTAATTACATTCACCGTTTGTGTAACCATCACCACTATCTCTTTCCAAAACTTTCATTATTTCAAATAGAACTCTAGGCATGAAGCGATAACTACCCCCATTCCTTTCTCTCCCCCGTCCCTGGTAACCGCTAACCTACTTTCCATCTCTATGAATTTGCCTACTCTAGGTATCTCATAGAATTCGAATCATACAAGATCCCTTTGTGTCTGGCTTCTTTCACTTAGCGTGTTTTCAGGGTTCACCCATGCTGTAGCCCGTGTCAGAACTTCACTCCTGTTTATGGCTGAATGATATGCCATTGTATGGAGTGATCACATTTTGTTTACACATTCATCTGCTGATGAATACCCTGCATTCAATTTGTCTGCGACAGCTAGAGCAGTCCTGGGAAAATACTACTCAGACCATGGCACGACTTTATTTAAACCCTCCTATGGCTCCTTCATTCACTGAGCTATGGTCCTTATTATGGCTACAAAGCCCTAAAGGAGTCTCTCTCTGAATACACACGCACCCCCCATTACCTCTGTGTCCCTCCAACCTCATCCCTTCCCTCTCTCTCCACTCCACTCCCTGCTGTTCTGTGAACACCTCAGACTCACTGTCACCTCAGGGCCTTTGCATGCACTGTTCCTTCTGCCTGGAATGCTTTTCCCCACCAGACGTCTGCATTGCTAACACCCTCGGCTCCCTCAAGTTTTTGCTCTGCTGTCACTTTCTCAATAAGACTCATCCTGAACACCCTCCTTAAAACTACGACCTGTTGGGCTTCCCTGGTGGCGCAGTGGTTGAGAGTCCGCCTGCCGATGCGGGGGACACGGGTTTGTGCCCTGGTCCGGGAAGATCCCACATGCCGCAGAGGGGCTGGGCCCGTGAGCCATGGCCGCTGAGCCTGCGCGTCCGGAGCCTGTGCTCCGCAACGGGAGAGGCCACAACAGTGAGAGGCCCGCGTACCTCAAAAAACCAAACAAACAAACAAAAAAAACTACGACCTGTCTCTCCTCCATCCATCATTCGTGATCCCCCCCCCCGTCATGATCTAGTTTCCAGAGCACTTGTCACTTCCTAACATATAATTTGTCTTTTTGTTATCTCCATTGTTTATTATCTGCACCCCATCTCTAGAACGTAAGCTCTATGAGGACAGGGAGTTTTTTTTTCTGTTTGCCTGTTGTGTTCATCACTATATCCGAAGCACCAGACGTGCAGTAGGCACTCAGTAAATACTTGTTACATGAATGAATATGAGTTGGGACAAGTTGCTGCGCTTCTCTGAGCCCCTGTTTCCCCATCTGTGAACCAGGGATTGTGATCTGTCCCTGGGCTGGGGGTGTCGCGGGGGGATCGCATCAGATAATGTCTGTAACCTCCCTTTGCGAATTGTAAAGCATCGCGCAAGTGAGGGGAGGGGTGGAAGAAACCGATCTTCACTGAGCCCCCTCGAGGCCTGATGCTTCTCGTGACGTATCTCATTTTGTTGCCTCCATTTGACAGATGAGGAAACTAAGGTTCAGGGAGGTGAAGTAACTTGCCGCTCGATCACACAGTGTGACAGTGTTACGGAGTCAAAGCTTCAATCCAGCGGTCTGGCTTTTTCTCTAGGTTGCTTCCAGCTCTGGTATTTCATCAGCCTAGGAGAAAACCCCACCCTCTCCGGGGACCAGCTCGGAGCCCAGGGGAATGGTAATGAGGATGAAGATGTGAGCAATAGCTGCCTTTTATTAAGAGCTTCCTACGTGTGTCAGGCTCACTTTACTAGTGCCAGGTGCTTTACATATGCTCTCCTCACAAGAAAGCGGGAAATGCGTGTCTTTATTCCCTCATAACTGCCGTTCGCTTGGGGCGCACAACTAAGAAAGAGCAGAGCCAGCATTTGAGCCTGGAGCAATTCCACTCCCAAGGCATCTTGAAAAGGGCCTTGATCTTGGAGGTGTGGTTTCTTTGATGCCACGTGAGCTGCCCCCACCCCCAAGCCAGCCCTGGAGGGCACCTTTGTAGGTGGGGAGGCAAGCACACCGCCAGCCCCTGGGCCTGCCCTCAGTGTGAGCTGCAGGATGCAGGAGGAATAAGGCATCAGTGGGAACCAGGATGGGGACCCCACAAGCCTGCATTGCCAGCAGAGACAAATGAATAGACCACTCAGCAAACCAGGGCACTTCCATGCCAGAGCAGAACAGTCCCCGATAAATAGATCATCGAAGCTCCACGCCGGACGTGCCAATTTCAGCGGGAAAAGATGAGCGCATTTACCTGCCTGCTGACGCCCTGGCTGTCTTCAGGAGGTGATGGGGTATGAAAATACTGCCAGCATGCACTCTGCCCGGGGCTGTTTCCAGGGTCGAGGAGGAGGGTCTCATTACAGGAATGGTGTTTGTCTCAGACTTCCCGTGGGTGCCCAGATGCAAGGTCTAAATGCTTTCTATGCTTCCTTCCTCCCTTCCTCCCTTCCTCCCTTCCTCCCTTCCTTCCTTCCTTCCCTCCTTCCCTCCTTCCCTCCTTCCTTCCTTCCTTCTTGTGTTGGGTCTTCGTTGCTGCGCCTGAGCTTTCTCTAGTTGTGGCGAGCGGGGGCTACTCTTCATTGCGGTGTGCAGGCTTCTCATTGCGGTGGCTTCTCTTGTTGCGGAGCACAGGCTTTAGGCGCACGGGCTTCAGTAGTTGCGGCGCGTGGACTCATTAGTTGTAGCTCACGGGCTTAGTTGCTCCGCGGCATGTGGGATCTTCCCGGACCAGGCCTCGAACCCTTGTCCCCTGCATTGGCAGGTGGATTCTTCACTACTGCGCCACCAGGGAAGCCCCTCTATGCATTTTTTTTTTTTTTTTTTTTTTTTTTGCAGTACGCGGGCCTCTCACTGCTGTGGCCTCTCCCCTTGCGGAGCACAGGCTCCGGATGCGCAGGGTCAGCGGCCATGGCTCACGGGCCCAGCCGCTCCGCGGCATGTGGGATCTTCCCGGACCAGGGCACGAACCCGTGTCCCCTGCATCGGCAGGCGAACTCTCAACCACTGGGCCCCCAGGGAAGCCCCCCTCTATGCATTTTTAAGGGATCACAGTCATAGTACTAGCTAGCATCTACTGAATGCTTACTATGTACCAGGCACTGGGGTTTTTTAAATATACATTATCTCACTAACTAGCTAAAAATAAAATATTGTTGAGGAGTCTCTGTTGCACAGGGGAATGACTGCTTTGAGGGTGTCTATTAATTCTTTTTTTTATTGAAGTGTAGTTGATTTCCAATGCTGTGCCAATCTCTGCTGTACAGCAAAGTGACTCAGTCATACACATAGAGACATTCTTTTTCATATTCTTTTCCATGATGGTTTATCACAGGATATTGAATATAGTTCCCTGGGCTATACAGGAGGACCTTGCTGTTTATCCATCCTGTATATACTAGTTTGCATCTGCTAATCCCAAACTCCAAGTCCTTCCCTCCCCCACCCCCTCCCCCTCGGCAACCACAAGTCTGTTCTCTATGTCTGTGAGTCTGTTTCTGCATTGTAGATAGGTTCATTTGTGTCATATTTCAGATTCCACATGTAAGTGATATCCTATGGTATTCGTCTGTCTCTTTCTGACTTACTTCACTTAGTATGATCATCGCTAGTTGCATCCGTGTTGCTGCAAACGGCATTATTTCATTCCTTTTTATGGCTGAGTAATAATATTCCATTGTATATATATACCACATCTTCTTTATCCATTCATCTGTTGATGGACATGTAGGTTGTTTCCATGTCTTGGCTATTGTGAATAGTGCTGCTATGAACAGAGGGGATGCATGTATCTTTTTGAATTATAGTTTTGTCTGGGTATATGCCCAGGAGTGGGATTGCTGGAGCATATGGTAGTTCTATTTTTAGTTTTCTGAGGAACATCCACACTGTTTTCCATAGTGGCTGCACCAACTTATATTCCCACCAACGGTGTAGGAGGGTTCCCTTTTCTCCAAGGGTGTCTATTCTTTATATTTATTCTCAAGCAGCAAATAACAATACAAGGTGGTCCAGCCTCAGTTCACCTCCCAAGGGTTTCATTAGCTCCCCACCCCTGGCAGTAACATCCACCACATCAAGGTTCGCTCTATGTGTTTAGACTCTGGAAAAAAAAAAAAAAAAAAGACAACTGGGAATAAGAAAGGGAGACCAAGCAGGAAGCAGAAGAGGAGGATGTGGAAAAGCCAGCCGGTGGTGAGGGGAAGGATGCTGAGGTCCAGGAAACCGTGACCTCAGAGCTAAGTTCCTGCCATTCAGAGGAGCCTGGTCACACTGTCCAGACAAGTTCTGCTGTGCCCTGCCAACACACTACTGTCTTGGTGGAACGAAAGCTGCTAAAATCCATCGTCCTTGGGAGGGATTTCCAGAACCCTGCTGTGTCTGTGGAGGTGTCTATGTTAGATCAGTGGAGTAGAGAGGGTCAAGGGAGAGGCGCTGGGCAGGCACTTTGCAGGCTGATGTAACACAATTCTCAAAGCTACCCCACTTGACAGAGGTGGGGTTCTGTCACTTGTGGAAGATCATTGTAACATCTCCCCACATGTTTGCCATCGGAAGTTCCTGAGCCCTGACTGGCTGGAGGGAGCCATAGGTGGCCCCTCCTCAGAGACCCACCCACCAAAACCCTCCTAAGTCCTGTCGGAGGACACCTTGTCCCACAGCCAACTCCCCAAGTAGCCCCAAAGCCTTCTCCATTTCTTACCTCTTTGGGTTCAGGGAATAAATCATCAACAATCAGAAATCTGCAATAATAAAAACGATGTGAAGTTGTCTTCATTAATAAGATCATAATAAATTAAAGGAATTAAGTTACAAAATAGCATGTGTAATATGATCCCATTTAAAAATTGCATAAAAACAAAAGCCCTGGGGAAAAATACACACCCGCTGTTAACAAGGAGTTTTTGAAGTAGGGGAAGGAAGATTTGTGGGTGATTTTTGTCTTATTTTAGCTTATACATACTTTTTGATTTATCAACAATGTACACATGGTGTGCATCTCACTTGGAAAATAAAGAAGAAAATAACATTATTTTCCCCTCAAAAGGAAGAATGAAGCGAATACTTTGGAAAACTTCTCTAAGGTTGCTGCTGGGAAACAGTGCAAGCACCTCCGTTAATGGCTAGCCTTGTTCTCCCACTGTGCTTTGCGCTTAGGTTTTTTTTTTTTTTTTTAAGGTTTCAGGGAACATAATATAGCCAGATCTGGGCTCTAAGCCATCACATGACTGTGGAACAAGTGAAAAACACAGGTAGGTCATCAGAATATCCGTTAGTCTCGTTTCTGCATGGCATAGAGAAAGGAAAAGGGGCCCTGTCCTTGGGACTCACTATCTCCTTCTCCTGCTTTGCCTGCAGCTTCTAATCTCCAAGTGGATATGCCAGCAAATTCCCTTATAGCTCCTGGCTTCCTTCCTTCTTCAAAGCCCCATCTACTCAGTCCCCACTAGCAGGTCCCCACCTTGACTATAGTTTCTTTGTTCATTGATCCAGTGAAGCTCATAGAAGGTCATCTTTGTGTGAGGATGTACAGTCCACCAGCCAAGACCCCGGGCTCTGAAATTCAGCCCCTAGAGTTCAGATTCTCTCTCTGCCTGAGTTCAAATCCCCACTCTGCCCTTGACTAACTAGGTGATCTCGCGCAACTTCACCTAAGCCTCAGCATCTTCATCAGTAAAAAGGGATCATTTTTATAACCAAGTCCTCGGGGTGACTGAGGGAAATCATGCGTACAGAGCCCTTGGAAACGTGTCTTCTGTTTCTCCCTCTCATGAAGGTGACCAAAGGGTCAAGGTGGTGCTTGGGGACACAGCAATGTTGTCTTCTCCTCTGAGGGTCCAAATGCAGCTCACAGCTTTCTAGAAGGACTGGCCTGTCCCATGTCTGCCACAGAACTGAGAGGAGTGTGTCCCCATGCTGGCGCAAGAGGCCTCAGACCAACACCTGGCTGAGCTGGGCCATCAACTCACCAATTTTCTGAATTTGCCAAAAATATCTTGAAGACTACTAGCTTTCTTGAATATTTTCAATGAATACGAAAATGGTCTTCTTGCTAACAAATGAGTCTCGAATGTTTTCAGCGAATACATTCTCAGCAGCGTTTTAAGCTCAATTTGTCTGAAGGGAAATATCATGGGAGCTCTTTAGCTTTCTTGTGACGATCTTCTGATGAAGAATATATTCTTGAATATCTTAAGTGAAGTTCTGAATATAATTAAAACATGCTGAATAAATTTGGGGATAAGAGTATTCAAGAAGCATAAATTCAGTGCATATCATCACTGAGCGTATTAAACTAGCCCATGTCTAAGAGTGTAAGTCATTGACTGTCTTCAGGAGGAATGTATTCATATTTGTCAACTACATTTGATAAGAATTTTCCTTAAATAAGGTTTTGGAAAATTGGCAGTGTTCACTAATTTGAGCAATTGGTCGTTGGCAACTTGATTTTTCAGAGATCTTCACATCATAGAATTGACTTTCGGTGCACTGGCCAAAGCCCCTCAAAGACCACTGGGGAAGATGTCCGGAGCACCTCCTGGAGGTCGGAGGTAAGTCCACCAAGATTCGCCTCCAGCTTTGGCTGGAGCCCTGATCTTCCAGCTCTGCCCTTGACCCTCTGGGGCACCCCCATCCTCAGGGCTCTGAGGGCAGCCCACGTTTTGACAGGAGCCTGTCCACTTCATTCTTTTAACCCAGAAGCATTTATTTATGCTCCCGGAATGTGGATAAGGGGTTGAGAGCCAAAACTCAAACACATAACTCCAGCTTTTTTTTTTTTTTTTTTTTCCCCCCGGTACGCGGGCCTCTCACTGTTGTGGCCTCTCCCGTTGCGGAGCACAGGCTCCGGACGCGCAGGCTCAGCGGCCATGGCTCACGGGCCCAGCTGCTCCGCGGCATGTGGGATCTTCCCGGACCGGGGCACGAACCCATGTCCCCTGCATTGGCAGGTGGACTCTCAACCACTGCGCCACCAGGGAAGCCCCATAACTCTAGCTTTGAATCCAGCTGTGTGGCCTTGGGCAACTAACAACCTCTCTGAGCTTTAGTTTCCTCTTGTGTAAACAAGGGTCAAACTCAGTCCAGCTCTAGAGAGTTACATGGAGGATTCCATGAGAGAATCCCATAAAGTGCTGAGCTTAGCACCTGGCACATGGTAAGAGCTTAATACGTGACAGCTTTTATGATCATTATTGTTTCTCTGAAAAATTCACTTCTAGTTTTGGACAAGTCTCTTCATGTTTCTAGCCCTTACTTTCCTCATCTGTAAAATATAAAATGGTAGAGGCAGATTAGATAGAAGAATCTGGGTGTGTTATGTGCCAAGCACTTAATATATGTTGCCCATTCACCTTCTTTCCTTCATTCATTCTCCAACACATATTTAATGAGTGCTTCCTATGTGCCAGGCACTTTGCTGGACACTGGGGCTATAATGAGGAACAGGACACAGTTCCTTGTAGGGAAGAGACTGATGGGAGTATTCTCTGGGTGAAACAGACAGGATATCTTAGGATGGTCCTTATGAGGCAAGAGGAGGGAGACGCATGTGGGCCGGGAGCAGGGCAGCAGGAAGACAGCCCAGGCAAGGAAGCCAGTGAGAGCAAAGCAAGGCAGTGAGGAGGCTCAGTTTGGTTTGCCAGAGCACACTGGGCACCAAGAGAGAGACTCAAGCAAAGAATCCATGTGAGGATGTTGTGGGTGCACAGGGGATGAAGGTCCAAGCATGTATATAGTGATTCAAGAATGAGGATCTCGGGCTTCCCTGGTGGCGCAGTGGTTGAGAGTCCGCCTGCCGATGCAGGGGACACGGGTTCGTGCCCCGGTCCGGGAGGATCCCACATGCTGCGGAGCGGCTGGGCCCGTGAGCCATGGCCGCTGAGCCTGCGCGTCCGGAGCCTGTGCTCCGCAACGGGAGAGGCCACAATAATGAGAGGCCCGCGTACCGCAAAAGAACAAAAAAAAAAAAAAAAGGAGGATCTCTGCCTGGATCAGTGCCTCAGGGAGAGGCAACCAGAATGGACGTGGGGTTACCTAGAAGACATCTCAGGCTCTCTCTCCAGATCTTAAATCGTGTTCTTCCTTCCAGCTGAAACAAACTGACCTGCCCTCGCTTTTGGCTTCATCTGCCTGACTCTCCTCGCCCACCAGCACTCTGCTCCCTCTGGCATCTTGTCTAATGTCCATGGTCCCCAAGGAAGAGGTGATAAATGTCAAAGCATCTGTCATTGGATCATTCGCACCTGTTTTTCTCCCCAACTAGACAGTGAGCTTCTTAAGGATTAGAGTGGTGTTTTGTCTCCCATAGTATCCCCAGGGCATAGCTCAGAGCCTTCTATACCATAAGCGTCGTCATCACCATCATCTTTATAATTGTCATCAGAGCCATCATTTGGGTTCATATTTTTTTTTCACGATCATTTTACATGTTTTAACTCTTTTTTAAATCTTTACCACAGACCCAGGAGGTATTGGGTGGCACCCTATGAAATTGCCATAGGTCCCAAACAATCAAATATTATCAGTTTCATGTGGTTCAACCAAATAGTTATTTTATGTATCCTCCTTTGACAGGTGAGAAAACTGAGGCACCAAAAGATAATTTATTCTCATAAATAACTGAATTCATGAAGAATCCTTAGAAATGAGGGAGCTGGTCTTTGCTGAGCCTCTACTGTGTGCCAGGCACTTTGCAGGCATTATCTCATCTATGTCATGTGGTCTCACCCAAAGAGATTTTTAAGCAGGAGAATGATTTGGTCAAGTTGGGTGCAGATGCATTCCCTCAATTTAATTCTCACAGCATCCCAATAAGGGAAATAGGCAGCTTTCACCACTGTGGAACAAATGAGAAAATTGAAGTTTAGAGATGTAAAGGGATTTGCCCAAGTTCACACAGCCCGGTAGTGGCAGGAGGATTTGTACCCAGGTCCATCTGACTCCCTTCCCTCAGTCAGACAACCTATAAGGGAGGCCTCTAATTGTTTGTGTAGCAGATGGGAAACTTGGAGCCCCTCACCATGGAGGAAGCCTGTATTAGTAGGCTCAGGCTACTGTAACAAAACAGTACAGACTGGGTGGTTTAAGCAACAGATATTTATTCCTCAAAATTCTGGAGGCTGGAAATCCAAGATCAAGGTGCCCCAGATTTGCTTTCTGGTGTAACTCTTCTGGCTTGCAGAGGGCTGCCTTCTGGCTGCATCCTCACCTGGGCTTTCCTTGGTGCAGGCACTGGGGGTGACTGGGGAAGGAGCTTGTAAGGACACTAATCCTATCAGATTAGGGCCCCATCCTTATGACCTCATTTAACCTTCATTACTTCCTTCGAAGCCCCATCTCCAAATGCAGCCACCCTGGAGGTTAGTGCTGCTTCAACATATGAATCTGGGGGGACACAAACCTTCAGTCTGTAACAGAGCCATTTCCAGTTGTAACTACCTCCCTGCTCTGAATTCTACGATTCACACCCCTACTGAGAAAAAGTCATTCCTGGAGCAGAAGCCTGTGGACATCTACAGAAACACCACAGAGGAAGCCTAAGCGGGCGGCTTTTCCTCATTTTTCTCACAGGAGCTACATCAATTCCTTTTCTTCCCCTCTTATTATTTTTTAAATTTTATTATTTATTTATCTTTGGCTGCTTTGGGTCTCCATTGCTGCACACAGGCTTTCTTTAGTGGCGGCGAGCAGTGGCTACTCTTCGTTGTGCTGCGTGGGCTTCTCACTGTGGTGGCTTCTCTCGTTGCAGGGCACGGGCTCTAGGTGCGCAGGCTTCAGTAGCTGTGGCGCATGGGCTCAGTAGTTGTGGCTCGCGGGCTCTAGAGCGCAGGCTCAGTAGTTGTGGCGCATGGGCTTAGTTGCTCTGCGGCATGTGGGATCTTCCTGGACCAGGTCTCGAACCCGTGTCCCCTGTACTGGCAGGCGGATTCTTAACCACTGCGCCACCAGGGAAGTCCCTCTCTTATTATTTTTTAACTACATAAAAATATTTTATGAAAGGAGAATCAGAAAAGTCAGAAGAAAATAAAAATCATCCACATTTCCTCTATTCAGAAAAGGAGATAACTGCTTTTACATTTCATTTGTTTCTTTCCCTTCAACATTCATATGTTAAATATATAGACATTTATTATTATTTTACAGAAGGGCTCTCAAGCTTGGCTTGTATCCTCTTTGTTATCATATGAGTATCCTTCCATGCTGATAAACATTGACTCTGTTTTTGATGTCCGCTTGTTCTAGTATTCCATTATCTGGATGTATTATTTATTTAAGCACAGTCCTATTGATGCTCATCTAAATCGTTTCTAATCTTTCACTCTTATAAACAAAGCTGAGATAAGCATCCTGGTAACTAAATATTTGTACTCAGTTACTCTTCTGAGGGTAAATTCCTAGAACCAGTATTTCTGAATTAATGGGTAAGCATTGTTTTACTGGTATTGTTACATGTTCCTAAAATACATGCATATATATTTCACTATCAAAATGAAGGCATTTCTTTTCTCCCTTTCCTTACCCCTTGTTGGAAGAGATCTTTGGAAAGACAGGGGCAGTAGTCAGAGGTTTTAAAAATATAATAACACGTCAGTGTTGTACTGGGAGAGTTCATTGATCATTAAATTTGCATCACACCCCATATATTTAACTACCTTGAATTCAACTGGCTTTTATTAAATGTAAAACATCATCGAGTTTAAGGTACATCATTATTTTATGTAAAATTAAGAAATAAATTTTAAAAAGCTCTTCCAATTAAGTTACTACCCAGTGCCCTCATAGTCTTTTTAAACACCTTAACTGGTCACACCATCCTTTGTTTGAAATTCCCTTCATCTCTTTCGAGGGAGTTGGCAATTTCTCGTACCTCTGTTGCCTGGCTTGGTATATGACAAGGAACCCTTTTGCACGTATCTCAGTGACAAAATGCAGTATAGCGTCATCTACTGTGGTTTCTTCCCTTTTGGGGGTTCCATCAAGATTTGGTTGCTACCTTGCAAGAAGATATGAAAGTGGAATCATTCCCTCAAAGACAGGAATTTGCTTCACAATTACCAAATCTCCAGCCCATTGCTCTGCTTGGGGGTCTTTCTGTGCACACAGAAACTTTCCATTCCACGCCAGCTCGTATCACGGCATCATCTCTCTGAAGACGTGTTAAGTGGAGAATGAAATCAACATGTGGAGGCTCGGCAGTGTACGCCACGCAGTTGAAGTAACAACAATCTGAAGAGCTACGGCCAGGTTTGCTTGGGCACAGGGGGTAAAACTACATCACACCTGCTGGTTGGCCGATAGCAAACTGTCAAATGCATCTTGGTCTCAGGGATGCTAAAATCAGAAAAAGCGTGCGTCTTAGAATGGATGCGGTAGGAGTGGGGGGAGCCTCAAAAAGTTAAGATTAAAGAAAGAGAAGTATTGGCACAAGTGCGCTCGTAGTTATGCTCCCTGATTCCACTCAGTGAGTATGTGCCCCGGGACCGGCATGAGATGGGAAACGTGGACCTCATGGATTCCCTGTGGGGGTCATTTCCTACTTTTCTTCTCAGGGTTGAGGACAGCTTTGCCACACTGAGGGTGGTTCTAGAATTTAAAGATACATAGGTACATATATTTCGATAGATAGATATAGATACAGATATTGAGCGAGATCAACATGAAACCTAAACAGAAACCGAAGAAACAGCCTTCTACTCCAATTTTGGAGGAAAACTTAGCGAAAGACAATGTGTAGGGGACTTCCCTCGTGGCACAGTGGTTAAGAATCCGCCTGCCAATGCAGGGGACACGGGTTCAAGCCCTGGTCTGGGAAGATCCCACATGCCGTGGAGCAACTAAGCCCACATGCTACAACAACTGAGCCTGCGCTCTAGAGCCCGCAAGTCACCACTACTGAGGCCTCGGGCCTAGAGCCCGTGCTCCGCAACAGGAGAAGCCACTGCAATGAGAAGCCCGTGCAGTGTGCAACAAAGAGTAGCCCCTGCTCGCCACAACTAGAGAAAGCCCGCTCGCAGCAATGAAGACCCAACACAGCCAAAAATTAATTAATTAATTAATTTTTAAAAAGACAATGTGTAGTTCTCCAATATAACACCTCTTAAGGGATTTTCAAGGGCAATTTTGAATTTTGAGATTGTCACTTTTTGTGCTGATCCAGGATAGAGCTGGGACATGGGAGGAAAGGAGAAGAAAGAGGCAAGGGAATGTGAACACAGGGAGAGAAGATGGAGAAAAACTGGGGAGAAAAGACCACACCTCACTGGACCACATCTGAGTGGAATTCTAGAGGGACTGAAAGGAATTCAAGGGGAAAAATGTCATTTTTGCCTCAGTCTTCAGACTCCCCATTTGTTTGAGACCAGCCACGTGTATGATTGATTTTTGTTTTTTTTTTTTTTTTTGACACCTATGTGCGCTTCCAGATGCTCTGACATTCATTAGCAAGATAATTTTCTTGAATGGCCACCAGATCTTACCAAGATGCAGGCACTGTGCTAAGAGCTTCCTCTGACCTCCTCACTCATTCAACCTTATGAATTAGGAATTATCGTGATTTCCATGTTATAGATGCAGAAACTGAGACTTTGGGCGACCAAGAAACTAGCCCAAGGCCACATAGCTGGGAAATAGAGAGGCAGCTAGGTGAGGAGACATGAATGGGGTGTGGAGCCAGGATGCCTGTTTCAGTCATGTCTTAGTTATTATTGCTGCATCACACAGTACCACACACTTAGAGGCTTATGGGAACTCTGTACTTTCCACTCAGTTTTTCAGTAAATCTAAAACTGCTCCCAAATTATCTATTAATTTAAAAACATATATCCTTGAAACCCCAGCATGCAAAAACAACCACCGTTCAGTGGTTAGACTTGCAGTCTCATTTCCATGCAAATACATTTATATATGCAGTGAGCCCTTTCTCAACAAGGGCATGCCCATTTTTTTTTAAAAGGAAAAAGCTTTCTATTTCAGCATCTTTAACAGAATTTTTATCTTGAACTGGACTCCACAAATTACAGACAAGGATCCCTGCATTTTTATTTGCACTGCAACCTGCAAATTATGTAGCCATCTCTGACCCTAGGGTCCCTCCAAGGCACCCCATTGGGTTAGGAGGGGCATGAGTACTGGTATTTGGGGGACAGACTGGCATGCCAGGGCACTCTGAGCTGGGGTCAGAGAGGGCATGCGCATTTTTCAGAGTTTCAACACAAGTGGTCAAACCCCAGAAAGCATGAGTGCCCTTCCCCCTGCATCCTCACCAACACTGGAACTCTGCCCAGGTTCACAGGGAACCACCTGCTTCTTATATTTGTTTTATTCCCTTTATTCCCACAGCAACTGGCAGGTGCTGACGGATGCCTGGCCGGCCGCCCGCTGTACCTGGCTGTGCGGAGAGGGAACAGGAGATGGAGCTCCCCTTGGCTACAGCCTCTGAGCCCAGGGCCTGGCTGTCTCCCACGGACTTCAGCTGCAGAGAATCAGAGTGGAGGCCGAGAGGAGCCAGAGGCAGGTGAGCTTTGGTTTTTCGCCAGGATGACATTTGTCAATAAAGCACCTGCAAAGTCTAATCAGGATAATGTCCCATGTCCCGCCATGTCTGCCCCAAACCCTGGCCCTCTTGAGACTGTACCAATCAAAGTCAATTCGACAGAGTCCCACAAATGATTCCAGCCCAAGGGCAAGACAGCCCAGGGGTGGAGAGAGCAAGCTGGCCATCGAACTGACATTTCAAAGTGCAGAGCTAATGGTAAGTGACCCTGAATAAATAATCTTCCCCTAAACTGTAAGGTTAAAAATAGTTGAGACCCTTAAGAGCATTGGTAAGAAACCTAAAACAGAGTGATTGAGATGGTAAGTTCCATGGCTGACCTTCAAATTCCGACCCAACGCTTAGCTGTGTCACCTGGAACAAGTTACTTAACCTCTCTGAGCTTCAGTTTCCTCCTTTGTAAAATATCATAACAGTGCTCACCTCATGGGATTCTTGTGGGGAGTAAATGAGATAATCTATGTAAAGTGCTTAGCCCATCATAAGTCCTCCATTTAAAAAGCTGTTATGAATATTCAAGAGCCATTAGGGACCAGTGAATGTTCCCCCTTCCCTACTGGTTTGCAAATTAGGTGACTGGGGCCCAAAGAAGGAAATGTCTTGCCCAAAGTCACACAGTGAGTTGCTGATCCTGGCCGGAAGTTTGGCTTTTGGAGCTCCAGTCCAATGCCCTTTCTGCTGGACCCCAATGGCCCCTCTTGCAGGATGCAGAGCGCTCAGATCCTGACCTTTTCCCACTTCCTTGGCTCTGTTTCGCCTCTGGGGGCCCTAATGAAACACAGGGCAGGTGCAGGCAGCATCTCAGACAGTTGCTGTCTATTTGGAACATTACTTAGGACTTGAGTCTCTTCAGCACGAAATTTAATCACTCCATCAATATTGTGACAAGATTGTCAGAAAGCCGGGGACTGGCTGGGAGGCACCCGGTTGCCAAGGATGCTTTTGTTTGGTTTCTCCTTTGGACCTTAAGGAGCCAATCCTAAAGTGGGAGGGAACCAGGAAGTTTCCATTCCCTGGGTGGGGCATCTGGTCTCCAACATACAGCAAAACTTGCCCAGACTTTCATTTGCGTTCCTCTCTCACTGCTCCCTGAAAGGAAGCCTAGCTCTTCGTAGTCTCTGACGACCCCTTGTACCGTCCCACCTCTGCAGCTTTGGTCACTAGGGTCCCCCCACCTGGAGAGTCATCCCTTGCCAGATCTTTCCAGCTTGTCTCTCTGCTTCCACTCCAACTCCCGACTCCCCTGACCCACAGAATAATCCCAGCAGTGGGTGCTGTGCTGCACGGACCAGCTCCCCCTTCGAGCACGGAGGGCTGAGCTTCAGTGAGAGCTACCTCGTCCCTTTCCGGGACAGCTGGTATAGAGACTGGGCACTATAAGAGGATGAAGACCCAGCCTCGTGGCCCAGTCTGGAATAACTCTGAAGCCCTGTCCCTCGTTCAGAGCTCCCCGTGGGGTCAGCTGAGCCCTTTGGTGGGATGCAGCCCCGCTCATCTTCCCCCTCCTACCCATCCTGCTTCCTTCCCTTCCCTCCCCCGAGTGCGGATCCCAGGAACACTCCCTAATCAATTCCCTACACAGTGCTCTGTCTCAGAGTCTGCTCCTCGGGAACCCGATAGCCAGAGTGATCCTTTTAAACAGATCCAGTCGTGTGGCTTCTCTATTTAAAACGCCCCTATGGCTTTCTGCTGCACTTAGAATAATATTCAAACTTCTCACAAGGCTTGCAAGTCTCTGTTACTGCCCGATAGAACTATAATGCAAGCTGGGTATGTATACGGTGCATTAAAAAATTAAAAAATCAAGTGTTATTAGCTTCAATAATTTATTTAACCTAATATCAAAAAGATTACCATTTCAACGTATAATTAATATGAAAATGAACAGTTTACATTCTTTTTTGAATACGAGAGCTCTGAAATCTGGTGTGTGGTTTGCCATTATGACATGTCTCAATTGGGAATTGGCATCTTGCGAGCGCTCAGTAGCCAGCACTGGTTGGCTACTGGCTACTGGCCGCCTCCCTCCCACCCTCATCTCTGCTATGATCCCTGGTGCTTCCGTTGCTCAAACGTCCTGCTTTTCTTTCCATTGAATACACCAGTCCCATTCATGGACTTCGCACCTGCTGTTTCCTCTGCCTGAAATACTGTTCCCAGCACTTTGCACAGCTGGTTCCTTTTCTTTTCTTTTTTTTTTTTTGGCCACACCTCGCGGCAGTAGAAGATTAGTTCCCCGACCAGGGATCGAACCCGGGCCCCCTGCAGTGGAAGTGCAGAGTCTTAACCCAACCGCTGGACCAGCAGGGAAGCCCCAGCTGGCTCCTTCGTATCACTCAGGTCTCAACTCAAATGTCACCTCCTCAGAAAGACCTTTCCTGATGATTTTAGCTAGAGAAGTTTCCCTCCTCCCCCATCACTCATCAACAACTCACCCCAGGTTATTTTCCATAACAATTATCACCTTCAGAAATGATCATATTTAATATTTGTTCCTGCAGTATGTTGTCTGTCTTCCTCCACCAAAAGATAAGCTCCAGGAGGCTAGAGACTGGGGGCTCTTTCATTCACTGTCACCTCCCTGCCTGGGCCCAGGACAGTCTGTCATTAGTAGGAAGGAGGTTAACAGCTTTTGCAGATATGCATGTGTGTCACATACATATGAACACCCACACATGTGAAATCCCCATCCCTGGAGCTTACACTTCCAGTGGGTGAAAAGGACAATAAAAAACCATACACTTACACATGTACACACACACACACACACACACACACACACACACACATCATTCATGTGTATCAGGAGGTAAAATTGCTATTTTAAACGGGGTGGAGTCAGGGAAGGCCTGGATGAGAAAGTAGCAGGATGAGCCACGTGTATGTCTTGCGAAAGAGTGGTTCAGGCAGAGGATTCGGCAAGTGCAAAGGCCCTGAAGTGAGAGCGCGCCTGGCATGTTAGAGGAGGACAGAGACTAGTGTAGCTGGAGGTAGTAAGCAAGGGGGGCTGTGAGAGGAGGTGAGGTCGGAAGTGGTTGGGGATTGGAAATCATACAGGGCTTGGTAAACAGTTCCAAAGACTCTGGCTTTTACTCAGAGCGTAGGGGAGGCCCCTGGAGCATTTTGAGCAGTGAATAACTTTTTGCAGCACTTCCCGATGTTGCTTTCAGAACAGACTGAAAGTCAAAAACTAAGATACAATTTTTTGTGTGATAATACAAATTCAAAGCTGGCTGAGCATAGTAGTCAAAAAATGTGTTTAATAGGTTAAGAAATCTATGGAGGGGGAAAAAAACAATAGAATGAAGGGACCAAGGGTGCAGTTGGGAGACTATTACAATAATCCAGTAAGAAACTATGGTGGCTTAGCCCAGGTTCAAGACTGCAGTAGATAACGGCCAGTTTTCTTACAATTTTCATCCTCCCCTTCTTCCATAGTAATAGCTGAGCACATGGCTGCTTAGCTGGGGACTACATTTCCCAGCCTCCCCTGGGGCAAGATGGAATTAACCAATGGAATGTGAGCAGAAGCAATGGGTTTACTAGTGCCACGGGTTTTCTTGTTTTGTTTTGTTTTGTTTTGTTTTTTGGCTGTGTTGTGTCTTCGCTGTTGCACGTGGGCTTTCTCTAGTTGCAGTGAGTGGGGGCTACTCTTCCTTGTGGTGCGTGGGCTTCTCATTGTTGTGGCTTCTCTTCTTTCAAAACACAGGCTCTAGGCTCACAGGCTCAGTAGCTGTGGCTCGCAGGCTCTAGAGCACAGGCTCAGTAGTTGTGGTGCACGGGCTTAGTTGCTCCCCAGCATGTGAGATCTTCCCGGACCAGGGCTCGAACCTGTGTCCTCTGCATTGGCAGGCAGATTCTTAACCACTGCACCACCAGGGAAGCCCTAATGCCACATTTGCTTAAAAGAAAATTGTGCACGGCGTTCTTTTTCTCCCTTCCCTTGTATACAAAAGCATAGAGATGTGCTTGCATGCAGCCTAACCATGCAGACAAAGACAAAGCTGGGGAAAGAACCTGGGTCCCCGAATGAGGATGTGAGCAAAGTCTGGCGTATTCCAGACCACACACCGTCAGGACTCCTTCACAAATAAGAAATAAACTTCTGTCTTCTTTAATCCACTGCATTTTGGGGTTCTTTGTTACAGCAGCTTAACCTTTACCTCAACTGATACACGGAAGATTTAGGGCTATCAGGAGTGAATTACAACGCAGTGTGGAATAGGAAACAACCTAAAATATAATACTCACCATCTCCATCCTTAAAGCTCCTTAACTAAGACCTTGCAGGGAACTGTTCACAGATTGGCTTTCCCCTTAGGTCCCTTGCCTGATACCTTTTCTGTTTATGTATTCTCACGCCCCCTGATCTACATACTTTGTGCCAACTTCCCCAATACCAGAGAATACCTGCAAACTTTGATTTTATTTTCTTAAGCAAATGAATCTTTTCTCAATCTTTAATGCAGACAAGCTCCTGGACCTTCCTCGGCGTCATTCAAAATTCTTGGTGGTACATCCTCACCAAAGGAAGACACATCTAGCCCAGGCCTCCATCTTAACACTAAGACTTAGCAGAAATGTTGAAACCATGGTGGTCCTTTCATTTGTCTCATAGTAAATTTGTTGGTGCTTCTCCCTTCCCTAAAAAAATACCCTCAGTAAGGAGATAGCAGGGGGCACGGTGGTGCAGGAGAAAATATATCTCCCTCTAGCCTGAGAAAACCTTAGCATTTGCTTCTGGGGTTTTAGATCCCCTCTCCCATTTACTTGGACGCAAATATTTATACAACAGGCACCCCTAGGTCTGCATCCACGTGGCTCTTTCTCGCAGGCAGACACTGAGTCATGCAGTGTGGTCCCTGGTTGTCCATCCTGTTCTGTGTGGCTTTCCAGCGCCAGCTCTCCCAGCCACGCTTCCCTGGCTCCAGCTCTGTGTCCCTCCTGCTCACTGATTCTCTGGGTGCCTGATCAGAATTCACAGCGGGGACTTTATGCTGCCTCATTTCCTCCCGATTTTCTGGTCTGTTTTATTCGTTAATAACACTGTGAAGCGAGTTGAAAAATGCATCAGAAGCAAGGCCTCCTCTTAAAGCCCCTGGAAGCCAAGCCCACGCTTCCAGGCTTTGATGTCCTGTCAGAAAGGACCATCTTTTCCCCTGACTAGAGCTACTGACCGCAGGATGGCCGTGGTCTGCTGAGCGTCCGCACCACCCACCAGCTCAGCCAATGGGGGAAACACCACACATGGGATCTTGGAGAACGTCCCTGCCCAGGATGTGACCAGAATTAACCCCTGTTGCCTCCTGGGGTGTGAGGGGATGGACAGTATTCGTTGGGGAATTGTATGTGTTTGTGTGCATGTGTCTGTAGGAACGGGTGTGGATGCCTGTTATGTGTTGACCGGGTGCTTACAGTGTAGATTATCTACGGAGGTGTGTGGATCTCTCTCTCCCTCTCTGTTTGTGTGTATTTATATGTTATTGGTCCCTGATTATTTCTCCAGCCCACCTCACACCATTCTTCCATTCCACGTTCTAAACACATGCTCTTATTATACTCCTAATTCTCTCCAGTCTCTCTCCCTCTCTCTGATACCTTCTTTGCAGCTTTCTTTCACTGTCTCTTACTGTTTGTTCCTTTCTCTCTCTTTTTTTTTTTTTTTTTTTTTTGCGGTACGCGGGCCTCTCACTGTTGTGGCCTCTCCTGTTGTGGAGCACAGGCTCCGGACGCGCAGGCCCAACAGCCATGGCTCACGGGCCCAGCTGCTCCGCGGCATGTGGGATCTTCCCGGACCGGGGCACGAACCCATGTCCCCTGCATCAGCAGGCGGACTCTCAACCACTGCGCCACCAGGGAAGCCCTGTCCCTTTCTCTCTTAACCTGCTTCTCTCTCCTTCCCTTCTCCCTTCCCCTTCCTCCTCCCCCTTCTTCTGCTTCTGCTTCTCCTTCTCTCTCTCCCCCGCTTTCCCTCCCTCCTCCCCCCTCTCTCTTCTCCATACACCAGTTTCTTCCACCACACCCTTCTCACCTGGCTAACTGCTTCTCCTTCGCTCCTCACCTTATCCATCACTTCCTTCTGCCTGAGCCCCTAGACAACACTGGTCCCTACTGGGGGAGCGCCCGCAGGCCGCCCCACTTTCCCTTCCGTAAGGCTCACCGCCTGTGATGCCACTTCCCGTTTCCCTCTGCCTTCCCTTCCCATGATCACCTTACATCATGTCATCTTAGTTGAATGGAAACCTTTGCCCCAGATTCCCTTCCCTGTAGGGCTCTGTGTTCGAATGGGCCACGAGAGGAGCTGGGGTGCGCTCTGGAAAGTGGGCATGAAGCAGCAAACAGCCATGTCTATGCTCAGAGCGTCAACGTCAGTTCAGGCCCGGCTGCAACGCACACCTGCTGTCACGGATCTGGTGGTTCCCCTTGCTGGGACCTCGTGGGCAGCAGACAGGCCAGATCTCCTCTTTTTCCTCCTCCAACTCCCAGGCCCAGATTGGCTGCAGCTTTGTGGTCCTTCTGCAGGACCTAGGCACACGTGATTGCAGGAGAAATCTAGCCCGAATCCCCATCTTTGGCTCTGCTTTTCAGGTCCCTGATCTAGATATTATTATTATTTATTTAATTTATTTATTTTGGGCTGCCTTTTGTCTTCGCTGCTGCGCACGGGCTTTCTCTAGTTGTGGCAAGCGGGGGCTACTCTTCGTTGCGGTGCGCGGGCTTCTCATTGCAGTGGCTTCTCTTGTTGTGGAACACCGGCTCTAGGCGCACGGGCTTCAGTAGCTGTGACTCGGGGGCTCTAGAGCGCAGGCTCAGTAGTTGTGGTGCACAGGCTTAGTTGCTCCGCGGCATGTGAGATCTCCCCGGACCAGGGCTCAAACCCGTGTCCCCTGCATTGGCAGGTGGATTCTTAACCACTGCGCCACCAGGGAAGCCCCCCTGATCTAGATGTTATTGAACAAGACTGGCACTTCGGTTCTGTCTTCCTACGAAGCCTGGAGGGTGCCTCTGCGCCCCACTGCATCCTCCCTTGGCATTTGTGTTACAATTCATGCTCATCTGCGTGGATTTTCCTATACCTTCCTCCAGAGTTAGCAATGAATAGGAATTGTTTGTCTACAAGCAGAGTGGAAGCTAACTGCTTTAGACTGTGAAGCAGTGTAATGGACACTGCGCCTGTTACATTACATTTTATGGTTCTATAGCAATTACACTGAATTTTATGGTGTCATAACATATTACATTTTATGGCTTAATATCGGCTTTAATACAAGACACCATGGCCCAGAATTTTAACGAGGGGAGGCTTCTGGTGCGACGGCAGTGGGCTTTCCGCATGACTACGTGCCTTCCAGCAGGAGGCCCGGGGAAGGTGAAGCTGGACCACATTCCCCTCCAGTCTCCGTAGCACCCCGCATCGTGTGTCCCCTCCGTCAAGCCTGGCTTTCTTGCTAGGGGTCCTTGTGCAGACTAGTTGAATAGATGCCGCTCTGGGCTTCTCTCCTTCGTCCCCATTTTCTTCTCTGCATGACAGACAGGATGATCTTGAGCTGGCTGGAGAGTACAAGACTTAACTGAGCCGCTCACCTGGACGGGAAGATAAAGAGAGGAGAAAGGGAAAGAGGCTTTGCCCAGGGTTCCTGCCTGCCTGCGCTCAGGAAATCGGTTGCAGATGTTGACAAATACATTGAGTAAAAAGCCTTGGAAATCTTAGCACTGATAGAGAGGTGTTATAGGGGGATGAAAACCTCTCTGGGTTAGGCGTTAGGTTCCAGGTCTGACTCTGCCACTGACTTGCTACGCAACCTTCTCTGGGCCTCGGTTTCATGAACTGTAAAACTAGGAGGCTGGGAAAGATGTCCTCAGATACGGTCAGGAGTTAGCAGAGTTCAGTGCTGGCCAATGAGCCGTGAGGGGAAATCTGCAGGAGACTTTGGGAAAAGCTTCCCCGCTCTTCAGAAGAAGGCCAGTTCCTCTGGATGTGACCATTTCTAAACAGAACACCAGGAACTGCTGTATTTATGCAACACGTATGGTGGGCCAGGCCCTGTGCTAAATGCATTGTCACGTGATCCTAACAGCACACCTTGGAAGTACTGATTATCACGATGCCCATTTTACAGATAAGGAAACTGAGATTCAGAGCACAGCGTCACAGGGGTAGCAAAGCAAAAAGAGCAGAGATGGGATTGGAAGCCAGGTCTCTCTGACTGCAAAACAAGTGTCCTTAAAGTCCTCCTCTATACGGTCTCTGTGTTAAAAACAAGCTAATCCAGATGAGCCCCCTTCCTCTCACTGACCCACATTCATGCTGCTCAGAACCAAGTAATTGGGGCTGCCACAGTGTGCCGAGAAGCCACCCTAATGAGCTTGCTCAACTACTTTGAAACCGCATCCCCTGCTGGGCTGTGGGGCCTCTTCCGTCAATATTGACGCCTGTCTGAGACTCTTGGAACCTGCCATGAAGGGGGGAGGAGCTGCTGCTGAAAGTTAAAGAGAGAAAGGAAAAGAAAAGAATACAGATCCCCTTAACAGCACTCCCGCTTGGCATCGCAGACCCAGCAGACCCCTGTGCATCTGGAGAAACTGGGGAAGAAAAGTCTAGATCAGATGCCAGCTGACCTGCAAGGTACGTGCCAGGGCTCCTCACTCGGTCTGTTCGCCTGCCTGTTCGGCAGCACTGAGACCCTCTGGGGAAATCTGCTCCGGGCAGCGGATAATGCTCCCTGGGGAGCTGAGATGTTAAGTTCTGCTGAGCCCGCAGCCTCTGCAGGGGCAAAGTCATGGGTTTGGAAGAGGGCTTTTCAAGAAGGATGGTGTGGCCGTGGAGTCCGTCCCAGGTTTGAACCCTATAATAAGCGAGTGATCCTCTCTGGCAAATGGGATTGATTCACTCAACCAATATCCATGCATCTGGAGACCAGGACAGTCCAAGGCCATGGGGATATAAGTAAAATGCCAAGCACAGAGCCCGAGCCTGGCATTTAGTATGTCCTCAAGAAATGCAGAAGCTCCAGATGGATCAGGCAGGGGGTCACCACCCTGTGGTTGCCTTATCCATGGGGATAGCGACATGGCTGTGTAAGAAGGGCTTTGGAGGGACTTCCCTGGCAGACCAGCGGTTAAGACTCTGTACTCCCGATGTGGGAGGCACAGGTTCAATCCCTGGTCAGGGAACTAAGATCCCACGTATCACACCGCTTGGCCAAAAAAAAAAAAAGAAGAGCTTTGGAGACGACTTGTTCTCCAGTCCTGCCACCGATGCTGTCACACAACCTTGGACAGTTATTCCATGTGATGGTTCCTTTTACGTGTCAACTTGACTGGGCCACTGGGTGGCCAGACATTTTGCCAAACGCCATTCCAGGTGTGTCTGTGAGGGTATGTCTGGATGAGATTCGCCTCGCATCAGTAGACTGCATTTCAGGAGATCGCCCTCCCTGGCGCGGGTGGGCCTCTGGGTGGTCAGGCTGTTCAAGATGGCCGTCCTCTTGCTTCCCGGCCATCCCCTGCTTGACCAGCCCCTGCTTCACTCACATGACTATCCAATCCTCTTCATTGTAGGGCTTAGTCAGTAATTGCCTACATGCTTGCCCCCTGCCCCAGCCGCTGGTTTCCCTGGGAACTGACGGGCCAACCTGACGCCAATTCCCCATATAAATGGTAGCCTCCTCCCCCGCCTAGCAAACGTTGTTCCCACATCCTGCTTGCTGTCTGCTGTACATGGAGGGGATGTCGTTCCCGGACCCTTCGTTTCGGATGCGTAAGATCCCCTGTCATTAAGTATTGATGTCTCTGTCGCTGTCTCCAGGCTCTATCTGTGGTCTCGAAGCTGGGCTTGCAGGCCTGCGGGGTGCAGTCCAATAGTTGGCCAGCCAGGAGGCCAAGGAAACCCCCGTGAACACCCAAGAGGTCGGGAAATAAGGATGGGGAATGGAAAGTTGCAGGGCGACCCCAAGGTGGCCGTCCGCTAGCACGTGCATGGAGCCTTGTGGCAGCTGACCACCATGGGAAGTGTCTTTTTCTTCCATTATATTGAGGGTATCCTGTTCACCTTGGAGTCTCCTTCTAGTTTAAAAGGAGCAGCCCCACGCTCATGGCTCCTGACTGCCTGGGGATGGCTGGTGAACACTGACAGGACGCAAGGACCTGGATCGTCTATTACATACTTGCATATTTTCTGGTCCGGGAAGCCAAGCTTACCCCTGACCCACCACCGCTACACCATGAGAGACACAGGCTTTAGGGATATTAACTCGGGGAAAGGCTTGTGAATTGGAAGTGGCCCATTATCCAAAACATGGTAATGGCCAAATAACAAGAGAACCCTTGGGCTTCTGGTCCGGCTGTGGAAGGGCACAGAGCAGCAGTATAACGGGATGGGACCACAGCTCCATGCCGTCCACAGTGCGTTACAACAGGTGAGAGACGTTACAAAAGGCCAACCCGAGTCATCAAGCACCACAGAAAGACCACTACTGGGGGGGCCGTCTAGAGCAGCTGTGCACAAAATAAGGACCCCCATGGACGTCAACATCGACCAAGGACCATGAAGTCCAGGAGTGAGCTGATAAAAATGACATCCACTGGCATCTCCACCAGCCTTACAACCTCACCGCTGCCGGGCTTACGGAAAAGATAAACGGAGTACTTAACGACTGAGGCAGGAAACCCGTGCTCTCAACATGTGGGCCAGGAGGCTGACTCAAGCCCTATGAACTGTGACTGAACATCTCAGGAGCATCGTCCCAGTGTCTATGCCATATTAACCCAGAGGCAACTAGTCAACACAATCTGAGTTCAACTCTTGACCACCAAGGGACCCAAAGGTTGCCAACTGTCAGGACAATAACCCACTTTTGCCTACAGGACCTACCCGCAGAGGGACACATTATAAATGGCGTAGGACTGGCAGGTAAGACCCTGCTGGTTTGGGTTTGCTGCCTGGTGGGGAATAAGCTTAGAAAGGGACTTACAGATCTCACCTGTTGTCTACCTGGCCCCACCTAAGACTACTTAGGTAATTAATCCGGCCCCTACTGGGGAAAGGCACCATTATACCTCCCCTCCAGTATTCGGCACCAGCTCTGGGGACTGCCAGTGGACAGGTGACACAACACTGCAGGCCAGTACAGAAATCGCAGGCAGGGGCGGTGTGATCTCAGAGCGCTGTTACTGCTGTATTCTGCCTAACGGTCATGACCTCCCCTGTATCGTGCCTGTTAAACATGTTACATTTCCTCCGAGTCTGAGTGGAGGGAGTCTGCTCTCAGACGGGGAGGGGGGGCAGTGGTGGCCTCACTATGAAATGAATCTGATTTGCTGTGTCTGCAGCGAGATGCTGTCGTTATCCTCTGGATGTGCGTGAAAAATTGACCCGATGAACACCTGGCTCCAAAGTTCACCCACCTCTAGGCGAATTTTATTCTCTTTAGCACGCTAGGTATGTTTACTCTTTTTTAAAAAAAATAAATTTATTTTTGAGCTGGGTCTTCATTGCTGCGCACGGGCTTTTCTCCAGTTGCGGTGAGCGGGGGCTATGCTTCATTGCAGTGCACGTGCTTCTCACTGCGGTGGCTTCTCTTGTTGAGGAGCATGGGCTTTAGGTGCACAGGCTTCAGTAGTTGCGGCTCTCAGGCTTTAGGCGCGTGGGCTTCAGCAGTTGTGGCATGTGGGCTCAGTAGTTGTGGCTCGCGGGCCCTAGAGCGCAGGCTCAGTAGTTGTGGCGCACGGGCTTAATTGCTCCGCGGCATG
This sequence comes from Grampus griseus, assembly GCF_964374135.1. Classification (NCBI taxonomy): domain Eukaryota; kingdom Metazoa; phylum Chordata; class Mammalia; order Artiodactyla; family Delphinidae; genus Grampus; species Grampus griseus. Next base: position 10,107,029 of record NC_139006.1, on the reverse strand, counting down.
TGGGATCTTCCCAGACCAGGGCTCGAACCCGTGTCCCCTGCATTGGCAGGTGGGTCTTAACCACTGCGCCACCAGGGAAGTCCCGGTACCTTTACTCTTGATGCTCGTTAGCTGCTGTTACTTGTTATCGCATGTGTGATGTTCGGTTGCAGTGCACCTCTATCTACCTGACCTCAGGGCAGCCGTGGAAGAGAGGTGGACCTAGACTGTACGGGTCGTGCAGGGTGTGTGGAGGTGAAGTGTGAGGTCAGGCCACTCAAGACGGCTGTTCTCTTGCCCTCTTGAGGCCCACGTACCGCAAAAAAAAAAAAAGAATACAAAGGTTCTTACCTATTACACTATGAAATGGGTAAGAACAGGGATCTGGGGCCTCAAAGGAATACATGACCCAGTCTTTAAGAGCAGATTTTCAATAGGAAGAGAGTAGTAGTAGTATGGGTGCGTAGTTGATACCAGAATATGCAGAGGCCAAGAGGCCAAATAGTCTGTGGCTTTATTGGAGCCTTGAACGTGGCTCTAGCGCCAGGTCACAGGGCCCTTGTGCGTCACATGACTAGCTTGGTCTTTATCTTGAAGGCAATGAGGAACCACTGAAGATTCTTTTCTGTTGTTGTTTTTTTTGCGGTACGCGGGCCTCTCACTGTTGTGGCCCCTCCCGTTGCGGAGCACAGGCTCCGGATGTGCAGACTCAGCGGCCATGGCTCACGGGCCCAGCCGCTCCGCGGCATGTGGGATCTTCCCGGACTGGGACACGAACCCGCGTCCCCTGCATCGGCAGGCGGACTCTCAACCACTGCGCCACCAGGGAAGCCCCCACTGAAGATTCTTCAGCACAGCAGGGACTTGGATCTATGGGACTTTTAACAATTCACTTTGACCTCCCTATCAACCTCCTTACGACTAATATCAAATAGCTCCACCCACCTCACTGCTCTTTTGTGAAGATCAGATCAAGTTTTGTATCTTAAAGTGCTTTGTGAATCACTGAGTGCTTGCAATGGATGGCAGGGTCACCACCCATAAGTCAGTCCTATTATGTCCACTTCAAGGCTTTTGTGTTCCTAGCAGTTTCTCCAACCAAGGCTGCAAGTCAAATAAGATACAGGATAAGAACTGATTTGGCAAACCCCGGAACTTTTGACTAAAGGTAGAGATGTGTTAGGTGTCTTCCTGGTATCTGTGTTAATTGGGGCCTTACAAGAAACAGATGCTAAAATGGGGTTAAACGTGCAAGAGATTTATTAGGGGAAATGCTTTTGAGGAGGGTGGAGAGGGAGCTGGCACAGGTGAAGGGTAGAGAGAAGGAAAGAAGGGTGAATGAAAGCGTGTTAGACTTAATGCATAAGCCATTCAGCAAGACCACTAGGGAGTCCTTGAGCCATCATGACTTGTCAGGAGAGCCTTGTGTCTCCCAGGAAAGGCTCTGCCTTGGTATTCCTTCTGCACTCACCTACTGGCTGGGAGCAGCCCGAGGGAAGTGTGGCCTCTGCACAAACACAGTGATGAATTTCAGAGCATGGCAGTTGAGGCCCTCGACTCATCATGCTACCTGCACACAGAGATCCAAGAGGCGCGTTCTTGCGGTCACCACAATATCCACTACGCTTCTTGTGACTGCAACCCTGAATTGTTTTAAGAAATGGGATCCTTTCCTGCTCTCACTGCTCGTGACTCAGGCCTGGGACAATCGGAGCATCATGGTTCACTGGCTCTAGTGATTGGTTGCCCACATGCATTCATGGGCACGTGAACTGGGCTGGTCCAGTTAGAGTACACTTCAGAGTTTTGTGAGGACCTCTAGGGAAGAGGTGATGCTTTCTTGGCTCTGGATCTGAATATAGAAGGATGGAGTCCCGGAGTCATGGCAGCCCTGTTGACCAAGTGAGGCAGGCCTCTCTCTGGGAGAGACGAGTTGCACAAAGAAGATACCATTTAAGTTTTTTTTTTTCAGACATGCTTGGAGCCAGAATTATTTTCTTGACAGTTCAATTTTTAAAAATCTGTGTATTCACTTTTCTTAAACTGAGGTGTGATATGCAACAGACGGCACATATTTAAAGAGTACAAGTTGATGCTTTGATACATTTATACCAGTGAAATCACTCCCGTGGTCAAGAACATACCCATCACCCCCCAGGTTTCTTCCTGTCTCACTTGATCTTTCCCTCCCACCTCATGCCTTGGGCAATCACTGACTTGCTTTCTAAGTTTTCTTTTTCTAGATTTTTATACAATTTTTGTCTCCCTGGTCCCACTCGGCATAGTTATTTTGGATTCATCTCCATTAGGTGCATGAGCAGTTCATTCCTTTCTATTGAGTAGCGTTTCACCATATGTATATACCCGTTGGTTTATCCATTCACCTGTCAATGGACATCTGGGTTGTTTCCAGTTTGGGTCTATTACAAATAAGGCTGTTATGAGCATTGGGTGCAAATCTTTACATGGAAATAAGTTTTCATTTCTCTTAGATAAATAGCTAGGTGTGTAATAGCTGAATCATATCATAGGTATAATTTACTTTTTAGGAAAAGTACAACTATTTTGGAAGTCAGTTTGTCAATATTACATTCCCAACAGCAGCATTTAGGAGTTGCAGTTTCTCCAGTCTTTGCCAACACGTGTCAAGGTCTGCCCTTTGAATTTTAGCCATTCTGATAGGTGTTCGGTGGTATCCTATTGTTTTTTTAGTTTGCATTTTTCTAATGAGTAATGACTAAATAAGCCGAGCTTTTTTTGATGTGCTGATTTGCCATCTCTATAGGTTCTTTGGTGAATTGTCTATTCAAACAGTTCGCCCATTTTTAAATTGGATTTTTTCCCTTACTGTAGAGTTTTGAGAGTTTTTATATATTCTGAATACAAATCCTTTATTAAATACATGACTTGGAAATAATGTCTTCCGGTCTATTAGTGGCACCTCTATTTTTTTATTGTATTTCACTGAAGTAGAGTTGATTTACAATGTTGTGTTAATTTCTACTGTACAGCAAAGTGATTCAGTTACACATATAAATACATTCTTTTTCATATTCTTTTCCATTATGGTTTATCACAGGATGTTGACTATAATTCCCTGTGCTATACAGCAGGACCTTGTTGCTTTATCCATTCTCTGTATAATAGTTTGCATTGGCTAATCGCAAACTCCCTCTCCCCCGCACCTGCCCCCTTGGCAACCACAAGTCTGTTCTCTATGTCTGTGAGTCTTTCTGTTTTGTAGATAACACAAATGAGAGACTCATTTGTGTCATATTTTAGATTCCACATGTGATATTGTGATATTTGTCTTCTCTGTATGACTTACTTCACTTAGTATGATGATCTCTAGGTCCATCCATGTTGCCGCAAATGGCATTATTTCATTCTTTTTTATGGCTAAGTAGTATTCTATTATATATATGTTGTTTCCATGTCTTAGTTATTGAGAATAGTGCTGCAATGAACATCGGGGTGCATGTATCTTTTCGAATTACAGTTTTCTCCAGATATGTGTGGCATCTCTTTTCATTCTCTTAAAAGTGCCTTTTGGACCCACCAAGGTCATGTGACTTTTCTGTTCTGTTAAACTTGATTGTAATAAAATGAGAGAGAAAAAAAGTGCCTTTGAAGAACATGTAACGGACTGGGTGTTTTCCTCCCCAACCCCAAAGTTCATATGTTGAAACTCTAACTCCCAGAGTGATGGTATTTGGAGGTGGGGCCTTTAGCAGTAATTGGGTCATGAGGGCAGAGCCCTCATAAGTGGGATCAGTGCCCTTAAAAAGAGACCCCATAGAGCTCCCCGTCCCTTCCGTTCTGTGAGAATACAGCGAGAAGTTGTGGGCTATGAACCAGAAAGCTTGTCCTCAACAGACAGCAAATCTGTTGGCGTCTTGATCTCGTACGGCTCAGCCTCTAGAACTGTAAGAAGTTTCTGCGTTTTATAAGCCACCCAGTCCGTGGTATTTAGTCTGTTGGGGCTGCTTTAACTAAGAGCAGAAGATCTTAATTTTGATGAAGTCTGATTTGTCTTTATATAGATTGTACTTCTGGTGTCATATCTAAGAAATTTTTGCTTAAAGCAGGGTCACAAAAGTGTTCTCTTCTGTTTTCGTCTAGAACCGTTTCTCCACCTTTGTACTAATGTGTTGGTCCAGACACCCAGCACCGTCATCTCTACTCCTTGCAGAAGGTTCCCCAGCCTTGGGTCGTTTGCTCACATGCATGGGCTGATCAGAACTCCACGGTTTCTGAAGTTCTCTCTGAATAGCACCCTTCTGCAGATTCTGACTTGGGAACTCTAGCCACCACGGGTTCCCCAGACTCTCAGCAATGTCTTCTCATTTCAGGGAGTCCACCAGGCCCCCTCCCTATGCTGCACCCTGGAAATCCTCTCATGGAGGAATGCAAACCTAGGGCTGACTTTTTGTTTCTTGCCCCTCAGGGATCACTGTCCTTTGTTTCCTGAGTGCCGGTAGTTTGAAAATCATTGTAGCATATATTACACCAATTTTTTGGTTGTTTCAGGCAGGAGGATATTCCCATTCCCACTACTCCATCCTCGCCTACAGCTAAAGGTTGTCCAATTATTGAACTAATTCCTGGTTTCTGTCGGAGTTCCATCATTTGTTAACTAAACAATTACAGTGCTTTTTCTTATGTGGCTTGTCAGATCTGGGAAAAATTGAGCCAGAGCACCTTATATAGGTCTGGATAAAAGGCCAGGGAATGGTGAGAGGTGGTAGTCATTCTGGTTAATTATATATTACTATATATATATCATATATAGTAATGCATCAATTCTTACTACTACAGGGTAGTAATAGGAACCCAGGGCTGAGAGGAAAGGTCTTAAACCTGCTTTAATTCCCAGATATTCCCACTCCATTTCCTGCTATAATTCACAGGTATTCCTTTTGGAAACAACTTTTGTTTTCTGAACAGAAAAATTAATGCACTATCACTGGAGAACAAATTTGGAACAGAAGAAGCTCAGCAAGTATAAAAATGACCGATTCTCATTTTCTCAGAGGACCATATAATCTTCCAGTCTTTTTTTTTTTTTTCATGAAGTCGTAGCCATATACTTTTTTCCCATAAAACTTGGATCATACCATTTGGTATTCTATTTGGTTTCTTTAACAATATGGTATCATTTTTCCTCATTCAATATATATTATTCTCTAATATACTTTTAAATGACTTCAGAATATTACTGCATTCTTAGGATATGCCATTAGTTGATATAATTCTTTGTCATTGGACAATTAGATTTTTCAAATATTTATTTATTTTTGGCTGCATCGGGTCTTAGTTGCGGCACATGGGCTCTTTTGTTGTGGTGTGGGCTCCAGAGTGCACAGGCTCAGTAGTTGCAGCACATGGGCTCTCTAGTTGTGGCACGCAGGCTCAGTAGTTATGGCACACGGGCTTAGTTGCCCCCTGGCATGTGAGATCTTAGTTCCCCGACCAGGGGTTGAACGTGCGCCCCCTGCATTGGAAGGCGGATTCTTCACTGGACTACCAGGGAAGTCCCAGGGAAAACCATTTCTAATTTCGTCACGGGAACGCAGAACCCCCCAGGCAACAGATCCAAGCCAGAGACCCTCCCATCTTTCAGTCTATA